>NC_134208.1:62483939-62786969 GCF_965140235.1 Caretta caretta | reverse complement strand
TGGATCTCCACTGCCACCACCAAACTCTAACTGGGTTTACTGGGAAACGTAGTTTGGACACGTCTTTCCCCCCAAAATCCTCCCAACCCTTGCACCCCACTTCCTGGGAAAGATTTGGTAAAAATCCTCACCAATTTGCATAGGTGACCACAGACCCAAACCCTTAGATCTGAGAACAATGAAAAAGCATTCAGTTTTCTTACAAAAAGACTTTTAATAGAAGTAAGGAAATCACCTCTGTAAAATCAGGATGTTAGATACCTTACAGGGTAATTAGATTCAAAACATAGAGAATCCCTCTAGGCAAAACCTTAAGTTACAAAAAAGACACACAGACAGGAATAGTCATTCTATTCAGCACAGTTCTTTTCTCAGCCATTTAAAGAAATCATAATCTAATGCATACCTAGCTAGATTACTTACTAAAGTTCTAAGACTCCATTCCTGGTCTATCCCCGGCAAAAGCAGCATGACAGACAGACACAGACCCTTTGTTTTTCTCCCTCCTCCCAGCTTTTGAAAGTATCTTGTCTCCTCATTAGTCATTTTGGTCAGGTGCCAGCGAGGTTACCTTTAGCTTCTTAACCCTTTACAGGTGAGAGGATTTTTCCTCTGGCCAGGAGGGATTTTAAAGGGGTTTATCCTTCCCTTTATATTTATGACAGCTTATGACACCGTACCCTGATTTTAGAGGCCCTGGCAAAAGACGGTTTAATTACACTCTCAGCACAAATGGTTGTTGAATGTGTTTTTGGCAGATTGAAATCCCATTGGAGATGTTTGCGAATCCGTTTGGTGCCAGTGTCGTCAATGCTGTCCACACTACTGTGGCTTGCTGTGTTCTTCATGATCTTTTTGAAGCTGGAGGTGAGCCATTTCTCCCTGGCTGGCCCTAGGACAGCGAGGGGCCACTGAATCGGTACCTCAGCCAGATCGTGCACTGACCACAGCTGGATGCACCTGGGCAACAAGAAGTGGGAGCACACAGTATCCCTGACATTATGGACTTGCATGGCCCAACAGAAAAGAGCAAAGAGCACCTTTATGACTATGCTTAGTGGGGGGGGAGGGGCGTGCTATGGAGGCTCATTGAATGTGGGGAGGGCTGGGGTGCTTGGGGAGGGGTGTGGAATTTTAGTGCTAAGCAATGTACTTATGAATAACATGACTACTTACAAAATGTGGGGGTTATCATGGAATGGATTGTTGTAAGGAAGTGACTGCAGTATGAATGGCTGTAGATAACGATACTGAGGGATAGTCTTTTTGCATACTAATTCCTAAGTGTCCCCGATCATGTGTTGTATTATTTTGAATACACTTCGTATGATGTGACACAATGGTAGAAATAAACTTTCTTGATTAAGTTAAAAAACTGTATTTATAAAGATATATTAGAAAAGTACAACATTCACCCATTCCTAGGCAGGCCAGCTGCCATTAACTCACCAAAACCCCAGTATCAACAGAACCTTCCGGGGGGAAAAATAAAACCAAAGTGCATGAACAAGTGCAGACAATGAAAACCGTGTACAAGACAGAAACCCCCTACCCTGGCATGTGCCTTGGATACTTGCTCTCTTTTCCCAGTTTGCTGTGCATGTGAGCTGTGGGAGGGAGGTGGAAGCTTCCACAGAGGAGGGAATCCATATGGAGGACTGCATGGGGTAAGGTTGCCCTGTCCAGCTGCTCATGGAGTCCGATTGCATGGGCCAGCCAGCCACAGAGTCTTCCAAGCTGCTTCTGAACTGCAGCACAGGGTAGCACGCAGGAGATTCAGGCTGTGGAGTGGGTGACACAGCAGGAGCCACTACTCTTGGATCATTACTGACATAAGCCAAACAAACAGCTCTTTCTGCTGAGCTTTGTCCTCCTCCCTTAGCTGCCATTCCTGTTCCAGGAACTGTGAAGCAGGTGCCTGCTGTCATGTTGAAATCCTGTCCTCAAGCTGTGCAGCCAGCCTGAACCTTTCCTCTGGCCTCTCTCCATGCCTTTCCTCTGGCCGCAAGTCCCTCTGTCTTTGGAACTGGACCTGCTTGTGGGCCCTCTCCAGAACTTCAATGTTAAGTTCATCATGGAAATGCTTCCTCTCAGAATGGTCCGTGATGGTACCTTAGGCCAGACTTCTGCTGCAGCATGGGTGAGCTAGAATCATAGAATAACAGAGTTGGAAGGGACCTCTGGAGGCCATCTAGTCCAACCCCCTGCCCAGAACAGGACCAATCCCAACTAAATCATCCCAGCCAGGGCTTTGTCAAGGCTGACCTTAAAAACTTCAAAGGAAGGAGATTCCACCACCTCCCTACGTAACGCATTCCAGTGCTTCACCACCCTCCTAGTGAAAAAGTTTTTCCTAATATCCAACCTAAACCTCCCCCACTGCAACTTGAGACCATTACTCCTTGTCCTGTCATCTGCTATCATTGAGAATAGTCTAGATCCATCCTCTTTGGATCCACCTTTTAGGTAGTTGAAAGCAGCTATCAAATCCCCCCTCATTCTTCTCTTCCATAGACTAAACAATCCCAGTTCCCTCAGCCTCTCCTCATAACTCAGGTGTTCCAGTCCCCTAATCATTTTTGTTGCCGTTCGCTGGACTCTCTCCAATTTCTCCACATCCTTCTTGTAGTGTGGGGCCCAAAACTGGACACAGTACTCCAGATGAGGCCTCACCAATGTCGAATAGAGGGGAACGATCACGTCTCTCAATCTGCTGGCAATGCCCCTACTTATACATCCCAAAATGCCATTTGCCTTCTTGGCAACAAGGGCACACTGTTGACTCATATCCAGCTTCTTGTCCACTGTCACCCGTAGGTCCTTCTCTGCAGAACTGCTGCCTCGCCATTCGGTCCCTAGTCTGTAGCTGTGCATTGGGTTCTTCCGTCCTAAGTGCAGGACTCTGCACTTGTCCTTGTTGAACTTCATCAGATTTCTTTTGGCCCAATCTTCCAATTTGTCTAGGTCCCTCTGTATCCTATCCCTCCCCTCCAGCGTATCTACCTCTCCGCCCAGCTGTGGAGGTACTGCAGCCAGTAGTAGCCAAGCGGCCTGAAACAGGACAAGGTACAGAGGGTTAAGCCCAGTGCAGGAGCACAGAAAAAATCCTCATGGAATTTAAAGGACATAAAATGTTACTTTTACAAACTGAACTTCAATATATTATGAGAGGGATGCTTCAGACCACAGAACTTCCCCATTTGCCACTGCAGGCACAATGGTAAATTAAAAATACACAACTCCCTGGGTTTGGGTGTGGAGAGGCAGGGCTGCCATCAGCAGCCTTGCTACAAAAGTTTTTTGTCTGATTTCCAGCCTTCCACATTTTGGAGAACATAACTGTTCTTGTTGTGCCTGACGGACAAAGGAAGATGTTATTCCAAGCTGCTGGTGGGGAAACCTGCAGTTTATGCAACAGACGTATTCATACTGTAGTGACTGAACAGTGCATCTTTGAGTGGAGTGAGCTTGTCAATTACTGAGGTATCCCTGGAAAATACACTTCCCTTCAGTGTGACTACCTATCTGGAGTTGCTGCTTCAGGAAAAGTTTGCAGCTTTCAACACCTGGGATTGGATCAGAAATCATGAGGGAATCAACAGGATGCTCCATTAGCTTCCACATGGTTTACTCAGTTCTGCATGTCTGCATGCAGCCAGAACTCCCCACCTCCAGCACATTTTTGGACAAAATTTCAAACTGCAGTCATATTTGGGACAAATGATTTTGTCACCTGTGGACTGAAATGGACTAGATTTGTGAATGGAACACATTTTCCCAAACACATACACAGAGTTCACTGTTTCCAGGCAGCTGGATAGACCATAGAATGGTTACAGAGCAGCATACTTACAGGCGTGGCAATGTAAAGTTATTAGTTTTAAGAAACAGGAATGGCCTTAGCAAAAATCTTTGCCTTGCCAGTAAAGATACACTTTAAGGTTGTTCTTTACTGTTAGCATGTCCTGGTCACCGGACACTGCTGGCATACAATCTGCCATGGGTGGATACATGCTGCTAGCTGGGCATCTCAAAACTTTTGCATTGATTCATAGAGTGGAAGTCCCTCCCATTACTGTATTAATAAACATTAAAATGGAACCAGAAACTTACTGGGCTCAGGGCCAGCTTCTTTCTCATCTGCCTGCTGCAGGCTGCACTGTGGGCTGTTCCTCAGGGGAGCATCAAACAGCTCCTCCAAGTATGGACCCCAAATTTGCTGCTGCTTCTGCTTCAAAGCCTGCTCTGGAACCACTTTCAGCACAGACTGACTTCATTGTCCTCATTCAATGCCTGCTGCTTGCCCCCTGGGGCCAGCAGGGCACCATCCATGGTCATCATGCACCACCATTGGCTCCATGCTAGGAGCAGTGCCAAGTACCTGGTCAAACTCCTCATAAAATGGGCATGATTTTGGCAAGTTCTTCAAGGTGTGGTTCTGGTCCTTGGTTTTCTGGTACTCAGTCTTGAGCTGTTTAATGCTCTCCCTGAGCTGGTACCTAGTCTGGTAAATTTCAAAAGCTGCCAGCTCCTTCACTATTTGTTGGTATGTGTGGTCATTCCTGGTAAAAAATCCACAGTTTTTCTAGGATTCACCGACATCTGGGTGTGCTCTCATGGCATTGAAGCTGTACACTTTGCAAAAGGCTTGTTCTGTTCAATCTCCATTGCAAACACAGACGATTCTGTGATGGTGTGTTTGCATCTCAGTGGTCAGAAAACAATGGAAGGATTAATGCTGACTAGCATTCTTGGGCTAGTGAGGACAAAGGAAGCTGACCCATGGGATTGTTTATGGGATACTTTTGAAGGACTCCCAGGACTAGACTCTAGTGGTGTGGGTCTACACTGCAAAGCAATAGGGCTCAAACCGTGGGTCAAGTCTTGACCAGGGCTCAGACCCTGAAGCCCCACAGGGTCTGAGCCCTGGGTTAGCACAATTTGTGTGTGGACATAAGAGGGTTAGGCTTGAGCCAGAGTCTGGGCCCAGGCTTACACTGCAGTGTAGACATACCTTTTGTGTGTTTCATGAAGATGGCTCTTATATAACCATTACAGCAACTCTAACTTGGAATATGGTACTATTCCATACCAACTATTTGAAAATAGTTATCAAGCCCAAATTTAACCTAATAGAATTAATTATTTCCTGCTTATTATTCTCAACACTAGAAAATGTGATCCAATGATAATTCAATACGTTCTCTGCTAGTTTGAAAGGCAAGGGCTGGATCTGATTCCCACTGAAGTCAACGGCATACGTCCCATTAACTTAAATGGTGTAGGATCAAATCCTGGGAGCACTAGGGAACACCTTGCATTGCTCTGTATATCTCTGATCAGTTCAGGAGCAGAACCAGTACCCTTCGGAAAGAGCCATGTCCATTCATCCTTAGCCAGAAGGACAGTCAGTCATGGGGAAATGCTATCAGGATCACCTAGACGCATAGAAGATTAGAATTGGAAGAAATCTCAGGAGGTCATCTAGTCCAACCCCCTGCTCAAAGCAGGACCAATCCCCAATTAAATCATCCTAGGCAGGGCTTTGTCAAGCCAAGCCTTAAAAAACCTCTAAGGATGGAGATTCCAGCACCTCCCTAGATAACCCATTCCAGTGCTTCACCACCCACCTAGTGAAATAGTTTTTCCTAATATCCAATCTAGACCTCCCCCACTACAACTTGAGGCCATTGCTCCTTGTTCTGTCATCTACCACCACGGAGAACAGCCTAGCTCCACCCTCTTTGGTACCCCCCTTCAGGTAGTCGAAGGCTGCTATCAAATCCCCCCTCACTCTTCTCTTCTACAGACTATATAAGCCCAGTTCCCTCAGCCTCGCCTCGTAAGTCATGTGCCTCAGCCCCCTAATCATTTTCATTGCCCTCCGCTGGACTTTCTCCAATTTGTCCACATCCTTTTCTGTTGTGGGGGGCCTAAAACTGGACTCAATACTCCAGATATGGCCTCACTAGTGCTGAATAGAGGGAAATAATCACTTCCCTTGATCTGCTGGCAATGCTCCTACTAATGTCACACTGTATCAGCTAGTGGCATCAAACGCTTCAAAATTCTTTCAGATTTGGTTTTTAAAACAGCACTGCCAAGGTGCAAATTTTGTTAGTTTGTGTATCGTTTTAGAGATGTCTGCTGTACTTAAAATATATCTATGCTTTCTTTAAAGTTCCATTTACTGTTTTGTTTGGTTACTTGTTCTTTCGGGGGAGAGGGGAGAACCCTGTATCTGCAAATATCTCCAACAGGAAATTCAACCCACACTTTTAAATTTGATTCTAGACAGTGTGTCTAATTTAAATAAATTAACCCAAAGCATAAGATAATGTAAAACAATATATGTTGCTTTTTCATCATCCTTTTTCTGTAGGTGCTAGATTGCTTTTCATTAATATATTTACATGCCACAAGGCCATCATATATCTGGGCAAACTTTTTACATGATTTTGATTAAAGAACATTTAATTAAATGACATTTTCTTCCAAAATAGGAGGCAAAATTACAAAATACTCTCAAGCCCTAGTACTCAACTTTGGGGTTAGGTCCACAAGTTTCAATAGGTCATGAGAGATTGTCAGTGGGGATGCAACCAAAACTTCCATCTGTTCATTTGAAAGCTGCCCATTCCTCACTTTCCTCTGTTATTTTTCCCACACTGAGCTCATAGCCAGGGGAAGATGCTATTTAAGTATGATGTTCAGCTTCTTCTTTTTTTAAAGGGTATAATAAAATGCCTAGTCAATAGAGGAATGATTGATGGAACTTTTTAGGTGTATTACAAAAGCAATCTAAGAAGATTTTTCCATCTGTCTAAACTACACTTTCCAGTGGGCAACATTTCTCAATATGATATTCTCTGAGAGGAGAACAAAATGTTCTGCTACACTTTGGTACAAGAAAGGATTTCCCACTTGCCTAATTGCGGAACATCCTTGGTTCTGTGGCTTGGTTTAAAGTTAGGTATGGAAATGTTTGATCTGAATACCCCCAAAATGGTTTGTATCAAGAGCTAAAGTTACCATCTCAGGCTCCATCGATATTTTAATGCAGTATACTTTTAAATGTATTATTTCTTCCTCACAGTTAGGGTCTTGAGCATTCTTTCTTTCTCCCAGTTATGTCTAGATCCATCCAGAAATATCTGTACACAGGGCTGCAGATGCCCACAGTGACATACAGCCTTGTTCTGGTCCATCTGTTGGACAAAGACAAACATTGCTGGGGAAAAATGGATCCACATGCAGGAATTATGGAGCTGCTTAATAGGGAGAGATGTTGGAAATGAAGGTGCACCACAGCTCCCTCTTCTGGACTCCCAATGAGGCAACTGTATATCAAAATATTAGGAAAGGAGGCAACAGTATAAATGGATGAATCCTGCAGCTAAGGTTGCCAACTTTCTAACTGCAGAAAACTGAACTCCCTTACTCTGCCCCTTTCATGAGGCCCTGCCCCTCCCCCACCCCCTCTCTGAGGCCCCACCCCCTGCTCACTCCATCCCCCCTTCTTCCGTCGCTCACTCTCCCCCACCTCGCTCCACTCGCTCATTTTCACTAAGCAGGGGTTGGGGGTGGGGGAGGGCTCCGGCTGGAGGTGCGGGCTCTGGGATGGGCCAGGGATGAGGGGGTTGGGGTCAGGAGGGAGCTCTGGGCTGGGGGTTGGGGTGAGGAAGGAGGTGTGGGCTCCGGGAGGGAGTTTGGCTGTGGGAGGGGGTTCCGAGCTGGGGCAGGGGGTAGGAGCGCAAGAGAGGGTTCGGGGTGCGAGCTCCAGGCGTTGCTGAACTCAGGCTCTCTCTTGATTACTTGTCAAAGGAAAGACTCATCTGTGCACTGGACCCCTCCCCTCTCCTGGGCTGAGCTCTGTTTTGGAGCAGTCAGACAGGCAATCTTCTCCTTCAGGCAACACCACCCTTTTACAATATGTTTCCATTGCTCACCATGACAATTCTGTCTTAATTGTAGCGTTGTTGCCATGTCATTGGTCACTTAAGATCTGACCAAGATTTATTGAAGTCAATGAAAAGAAATACTGATTTCAGAGGGCTTTGGATCTGGCACTTAGATTGTAAGCTCTTTAGAAAGGGCATTCCTTTTTTTTTTATCATGTGTGTTTATAGCATCCAGCACAATCACTAGGGACTTGACAAATACATAATAATACCAGGGAAGAACTTGCCCTCCATGGCTCTGTGCATTCCCTCTGAAGCATCTGGCACCAGTCATTGTCAGAAGACAGGATGCATGGCTAGATGGACCATTGGTCTGAACCAGCATGGCCATTCTTATGGATGGATGGATGGATCTAGACTGTTCTCAGTGGTAGCAGATGACAGAACGAGGAGTAATGGTCTCAAGCTGCAGTGGGGGAGGTTTAGGTTGGATATTAGGAAAAACTTTTTCACTAGGAGGGTGGTGAAACACTGGAATGCGTTACCTAGGGAGGTGGTGGAATCTCCTTCCTTAGAAGTTTTTAAGGTCAGGCTTGACAAAGCCCTGGCTGGGATGATTTAGTTGGGGATGGCCCTGCTTTGAGCAGGGGGTTGGACTAGATGACTTCCTGAGGTCCCTTCCAACCCTGATATTCTATGATTCTTATGTTCCTCCAAGTAAATGCTTCTATGTTGTCTTTTCTTTAATAAAATAAATATCAGTACCAGTACCATGCACTCATGAGAAACCTTAAAGTAGTAAGCTAGCTATCTACAGTGATGTGGAAGGAAAAATCAGCAAGGAAATGAACTGAAGTCAGTAGAAGTTCTGTGTGCTGATAGCTTGCAGGTTTAAACCGCTAAGCTGTAAATTTACAACACACTTATAAACAGCTGGTGAAATTACTATTTTAAAAATCTGAAATATATTTTACAATATGTTTTATTTACTTGTTCTGTTAACTGCTTTACGTTTAGAAAATAATCATACAAAGGAATTGCTATACTGGATCAGAGCAATGGTCCCCCTGGTCTGGAGTCCTGTCTCTGAGAGTTTGTCAGATATGTCACAGAAAGGTGAAGAATTTCATAAAAACTTCCCCACAGGGAAATTTTTTTCCCTAGCCCTCACCATTTAATAGTTAGGCACTGCCTGCTGTATTGGTGACATGTTACAAGCAAAGCTTCTTCACATGTCTGTTGTCCCACATGTTCCCTCGCCCTCCAAGAAGTTACTTTTTATTTTTCACTAGACAAGACTTCATTCCACTGCCCACCTCTACTGTCCTTCTGGTTTTCCTTGGTAACTGTGGGAACTTCAGAGCCCCTGTAAGGGAAACAGTTTATTATTACAGCAGAAAACACTGATGTCTACTGGGAGTTCTAATGCACTATAGTTCTACTCTGCTTAAGTCACCGCACAGAAAGTAGCAAGGGAGTTGGGAACTTAAAAGGGAGAGAAAATGTAATGTGAAATCTTTAGTGTAGTTCTGAGGACTGTAGGTATTTGGGATAATGAGGAATTATTGGCGAGTGTATTAGTTATAGAAGAAAAATGGCCTTAAATTAGTCAAAGCCTCTGTTCACCTACTGCACTATCTCAGTATATTCTCAATGTCTATTTTTGTTTCTTTTTTTTTCTTTTTTTAGTGCAAGATTACTTGGCAATAGCACAACACATCAGTTGAAAATTTTTAAAGCTTTTAAACCTCTGAAAAGGCATCTAGTGTATATTTTGGGCATGTATTTCAGCAGATTTCTTTGATGCATCCTTTTCTCAGCTGGAGAACATGGGAAGTTTAGTTTAATATATAATGCAATTTCATCATCCTCACAATAAATCTATAACATTAATCAAACTATAAAAGGCAATTGCATCATTTAGACATGTGAATGTGATCTTGAAGTCCCTTAATTCTAGTAACTGGAGTCCCCATACTCCTGAAATCTATCTCACAGGAGGGAGAACACTAGTATTGACTACTCATTACCTATTCCTGAATATTCAGATACATACATACAACAGTAGAAGGCACTTTAATATTGTTGAACAGAAATAATGATTCCATTCCCTTTTTCTGCAAACCAAACTGATTATTTGTGCCAGGATACTAAAGAAATGCCCATTTTTAATGTTTGTAAAGCAATAATTATTGGCTTTATGCAAGTATTTATTGGGCTTCCATACATCTTGTAATGCTAATTGCTCACTATATCTTCCAGATGTTGCTTTTTCATTTGTTTTCTTGCAAAAGGGTTGTTTATTGGTTACTACTTGATCTGTTTGTGTTCTGAGTCAGTAGAGACCAGGGTCATCTTGGAATGGCTTTTGTCTCACCCTGCCCTGCTCAACAGCGGCAAAGGTGCATGGATTAGTTACTGTTGAAGGCTTTCACCCATATTTATTTCTGAGGGGTAAAGGAAGGCTGGTCCTGTGATTATAGGAAGGGCCTGGGACTCAGGAGATCCAGGTTCATATCCCAGGGTTGCTGCAGGATTCCTGTGTTGTTGGAATTATTAATAACTAAGGCTACGTTTTGGTCACAGGTATTTTTAGTAAAAGTCATGGACAGGTCACGGGCAATAAACAAAAATTCACAGCTTGTGACCTGTCCATGACTTTTACTATAAACCCCTGACTAAAACTTGAGGGGGGGTTGGCCCTGGGGGCACTGCAGGTGCTAGGGGGTGGCCCTGGGGGCACCATGGGTGCTGTGGGGAGGAGTTGGCAGGGCTGGGGCAGACTCCATACCCAGCTTCTGGGAAACGGTGACCTCCAGCTCCTAGCTCCATATGCTGCCTCCGCTCTGCCCCAAGCCCTGGTTCTGCAGCTCCCATTGGTTTGGACCTGCAGCCAATGGGAGCTGCAGGGGCGGTGCCTGCAGGCAGGTGCAGCACATGGAGCTAGGAGCTGACCATTTGGGCAAGCAATCCCATCATGCTGAGCACCAAGGCAGGGTGGGTGTGCCCATGCAAATGAGATCAGCTCCTGAAGTTCTTTTCCACAGCTCACCACTAGAGGTCAAGAGAGAGCTCATCCAGACTCTGCTTACATACAAAATCAAGTATTCAAAAATAAGCATTCAGTGATTATGTTTGTTACTGAACATTGGCTGTGCAAGATATGTAATTGGGTACAGAAGGACCATCTATTGCTAGCAGACATCCCTTAGTTCTGAAAGTGTACTGATATGTATGAGAGAGGAGAGGGAAGGCATTGTGGGGGCATTTGATTAATGTAATTTTAATTGGACTTTCCTGCCTCATTGATTTGATTTTGCTCCATCAAGCTCAAGCTGCTTAAATACAGAAGTAGCCAATGCACCTACTATGACTGGCAAATACACTGTTTGCAAATTACAAGAATTGTCATCATGTGTATGAACAAATAATTATTACACAAATGCTTTTAACTTCTACAAAAATGAAAGCAGACAAGTGAAACCCAATGCTCAGTAATAAAAGCTCATCTTTGCATGCTTGTTTAGGATACTTGATTTTGTATGGCTCATTTTGTACTGCAATTTTCACTTTGATTTATTCTTAAATTAAAGTTTGTATAATATTCTGCCAGTGGTTTTCCAAGTTGGAATTTCAATGCACTGTACTATATTTCTCATGTGATGCCCTCTGGTCATGTAAACATTGTGTGATGCACTATTTGGTTTGAGTAACAAAACTGAAAAACAACTATCCAGTGTATCAATAAGGCCTGGAAGGGAAACAAAACTACAATAAAACTAGCTTATATTACTATTCATAACTTTGCAAAGATTCCAGAATGTTTAAGAATACCATTATATATGTAGGTTTCAGAGTAACAGCCGTGTTAGTCTGTATTCGCAAAAAGAAAAGGAGTACTTGTGGCACCTTAGAGACTAACCAATTTATTTGAGCATAAGCTTTCGTGAGCTACAGCTCACTTCATCGGATGCATACTGTGGAAAATACAGAACATGAAAAAATGGGTGTTTATCACTACAAAAGGTTTTCTCTCCCCCCACCCTACTCTCCTGCTGGTAATAGTTTATCTAAAGTGATCACTCTCCTTACAATGCTTTAGATAAGCTATTACCAGCAGGAGAGTAGGGTGGGGGGAGAGAAAACCTTTTGTAGTGATAAACACCCATTTTTTCATGATCTGTGTGTATAAAAACATCTTCTGTATTTTCCACAGTATGCATCCGATGAAGTGAGCTGTAGCTCACGAAAGCTTATGCTCAAATAAATTGGTTAGTCTCTAAGGTGCCACAAGTACTCCTTTTCTTTTTATGATATATACAGTAAATATAGAATTTAATTCTAAAAGAACATTGAAAGCTTAGAATGCTTAATAAAACAAATTAAATGTACTTAACTGTAGAAGTAATCATCTTGGTAATTTAGTCCTGATAGCTTTATTTTTAGCAAATATCAGTGAAATCTGGCAGATGTGACATTCTTATAGAATAATTTCATAACCATGCTATGAGTTGGAACTTATTTTCACATATAATTCATCATATGCATATCTGCTAGGGCTGTCAATTAACTGCAGTGAACTCACTCAATTAACTCTAAAAATTAATCATGATTAAAAAAATTAATTGTGATTAATAACAGTTTTAATCACACTATTAATAATAGAATACCAATTGAAATGTATTATAAATATTTTGAATGTCTTTCTGCACTCAAATATATTGATTTCATTTACAACACAGAATACAAAGTGTACAGTGCTCATTTTATATTTGCACTGTAAAAAAGATAAACAAAAGAAATAGTCGGTTTCAGAGTAGTAGCCGTGTTAGTCTATATTCGCAAAAAGAAAAGGAGTACTAGTGGCACCTTAGAGACTCACCAATTTATCTAAGCATAAGCTTTCGTGAGCTACAGCTCACTTCAAAAGAAACAGTATTTTTCAATTCACCTCATACAAGTACTGTAGTGCAATCTCTTTAACGTGAAAGTGCAACTTACAGATGTAGACTTTTTTTGTTACATAACAGCACTCAAAAATAAAACAATGAAAAATTTCAGTGCTTACAAGTCCATTCAGTCCTACTTCTTGTTCAGCCAATCGCTAAGGCAAACATGTTTGTTTACATTTATGGGAGATAATGCTGCCTGCTTCTTATGTACAATGTCACCTGAAACTGAGAACAGGTATATGCATGGCACTTTTGTACCCAGCATTGCAAGGTATTTATGTGCCAGATATCCTAAACATTCATATGCCCCTTCATGCTTCAGCCACCATTCCTGAGGACATGCTTCCATGCTGATGACGCTTGTTAAAAAAAAAAAAGGTGTTAATTAAATTATTACTGAACTCTGAGGGGGAGAATTGTATGTCTTGTGCTCTGTGTTTTACCTGCATTGTGCCATATATTTCATGTTATAGCAGTCTCTGATTCTACCACCTAGGGAGGTGGTAGAATCTCCTTCCTTAGAGGTTTTTAAGGTCAGGCTTGACAAAGCCCTGGCTGGGATGATTTAACTGGGAATTGGTCCTGCTTCGAGCAGGGGGTTGGACTAGATGACCTTCTGGGGTCCCTTCCAACCCTTATATTCTATGATTCTATGATTCTATGTTGTTTGTTTTAAGAATACTTTTTCACTACAAATTTGACAAAACGCAAAGGAGGTACTAATGTGAGATTTCTAAAGATAGCTACAGCTCTTGACCCAAGATTTAAGAATCTCAGGTGCCTTCCAAAATCTGAGAGGGACAAGATGTGGAGCATGCTTTCAGAAATCTTAAAAGAGCAACACTCCAATGCGGAAACTACAGAACCTGAATCTCTTTTTTGGTGGGTCAACCTTCTGCTGGTGGCATTTGACTCAGATGATGAAAATGAACATGCATAGGTCTGTACTGCTTTGGATCGTTATCAAACAGAACCTGTCAACAGCATGGACATGGACGCATGTCCTCTGGAATGGTGGTCGAAGCATGAAGGGAGATATGAATGTTTAGTGCATCTCACATGTAAATATCTTGCATCACTGGATACAACAGTGCCATGTGAACACCTGTTCTCACTTTCAGGTGACATTATAAACGAGAAGCAGGC
This sequence comes from Caretta caretta, assembly GCF_965140235.1. Taxonomy (NCBI): domain Eukaryota; kingdom Metazoa; phylum Chordata; order Testudines; family Cheloniidae; genus Caretta; species Caretta caretta. The sequence goes on along the minus strand of NC_134208.1, from coordinate 62,772,970 downwards.
ACATGGGCAGTGGGTATAATAGGCCAGGGGAGGCTGCCGCAGCTGCTGGATGCCCAATTGCAGGTTTGGCAGGGGAAATTTTGGCTTTATTACGTCCCATGCAGGTTCTGGGGTGCCTGAGGAGATAATATGTGCTATTCAGCTTCCTGGGTTCATCTGTAACCTCCCTGGGCTCTAAAGAATTTACTAATGCCTCCTCAGCTACCCCAGCACCTCCATGGGGCATATCAAAAGGTTCTTTTTTGAGAAGAGATGCTGCAGCTTTTCCAAGATGGCTTGGGGTCTGGGAAGGGGAGGGGAGGCATGCCGTGGCTGCAGCTAGCCCAGGGCTCCTGTGGGCGGAGGGCAGGGGTTTGTTGCTCTGGCTGCGGGGTGGGGTATCTTGGGGCTCTGGTTACAGGGGGCAGGAGGAAAGGGAAGAGCTGGGGGATAGCCTCCCTGAGGGGGGGGCTCCACCCGCCACTCATGAACAGGCAGCATTATATCCCACAAATGTAAACAAATTTGTTTGTCTGAGAGATTGGCTGAACAAGAAGTAGGACTGGGTGGACTTGTAAGTGCTGAAGTTCTACATTGTTTTATTTTTCAGTGCATTTGTTCTTTTTTACATAATTCTACGTTTGTAAATTCAACTTTCATGATAGAAATTGCACTAAGTATTTGTATTATGTGAATTGAAATACTATTTCTTTTGATTCTTTTTTACACTGCAAGTATTTGTAATCAAAAATAAATTTAAAGTGAGCACTATACACTTTGTAGTCTGTGTTGTCATTGAAATCAATATATTTGAAAATGTAGAAATAATCCAAAAATATTTAAATAAATGGTATTCTATTATTATTTAACAACGTGATTAATCACATAATTAATCATGATTAATTTTTTTAATAACTTGACAGCCCTAATATCTGCAAAAATTAAATTTAAGAATTGTGTCTACACAATACTATATATGCATGAGTAGGTATGTAACTGTACAACATAAGTGTTCCTATATTGCTTCTTTATAGGCTTTCTTACTTTATGAAGCAGCTACCATACCAAAAACATGCTCAGATCTCCAGTAGCTAACTTTCTCTCTACAATTGGAACTGAATTTGTATGTTAGTTTATCTGAGTTTCTACTCCAGCAGCACTACCTACAGGGAGCCCCTACCACTTCCCCACCACTGTCCATGGGCACCTGCAAGGGGGGAGTCTCATGCAACAGGGATGAGGATTTTGTGGATGAGGAAGATGAGGAGGAGGAGGTTGAGGATAGCGCACAGCAGACAAGTGGAGAATCCCTTCTCCCCGGCAGCCAGGAACTGTTCATCACCCTGGAGCCAATATCCTCCCAACCCTCCCAAGGTGTACTGCCGGACCATGAAGCCAGAGAAGGCATCTCTGGTGAGTGTACCTTTGTAAATATAATACAGGGTTTAAAAGCAAGCATGTTTAATGATTAATTTGCCCTGAAGACTTGAGATGCATTTGTGGCCAGTATAGCTACTGGAAAAGTCTGTTAATGTGTCTGGGGATGGAGCGGAAATTCTCCAGGGACATCTCCATGAAGCTCTCTCTGTGTTAGCCTCAGGAGAGTGATATCACTCATGGTCACCTGGTTGAATTACGGGAAATTTGTTTAAGGGGACATTCAGAGGTGCCCGTTCCTGCTGGGCTGTTTGCCTTTGGCTGAAAATAAATCATCCCCACTGTTAGCCATGCAGTGGGTGGAGGTCTGTTCATGCTGAGCTGTTCACGTTTGGCTGACAGGGATCTTCCCTGGTACTAGCCACGCTGGGGGCGAGAGGGCTGAAGCGATCAACCCAGAGAATTGGGTTGTGCTGCGCATTCACCCTAAAACCGCAGGCCCTCCTTTTAAATGGCCAACCCAACAGGCTTTGCTTAGTATGGAAAAGGAGGGTGCTGCTGTTTGAAACCGTTCCCCCATGTTATGAAGGTTGAAGAAGCCGAAACCCTTTGCCTTACCATGGCTGCCTGCAAGCCGAATTCTGTTGCCCAGCTGAGCGTGTGTGATGTCTCACACCAAACCGGCAGGCACTCAATATAAGAGGCAAAATGCGACCTTGTACCAAAAGCACATGTGCTATGTAATGTGAATCGCTTGATTCAGTGTGAAATAGTCTTCGCTTTGTTCTCTAAAATGTATCTTTTTAAATACTACTCTCCCTTTTTTTCCTCCCACAGCTGAAAATGTTTCTACGCTCTCCCTATCATCTCCGTCCCAGAGGCTAGTGCAGATTAGAAGGTAAAAAAAAGGTACTCACAATGAAATGTTCTCAGAGCTCATGCAGTCCTCCCACACTGAAAGAGCTCAGCAGAATGCGTGGAGGCAAACAATGGCAGAGTCCAGGAAAGTGTTAAATGAATGCGATGAGAGGAGGCAGGATGCAATGTTGAGGCTAATAGGGGAGCAAAGTGACATGCTCAGGCACCTGGTGGAGCTGCAGGAAAGGCAGCAGGAGCACAGACCACTGCTGCAGCCCCTGTATAACCAGTTGCCCTCCTCTCCAAGTTCCATATCCTCCTCACCCAGATGCCCAAGAACAAGGGGGGAGGCTATGGGCACCCAGCCACTCTACCCCAGAGGATTGCCCAAGCAACAGAAGGCTGGCATTCAATAAATTTTGAACTGTAGTGTGGCTTTGTTCTTCCTGCCTCCCCTCATCCACCACCCCACCTGGTGCTTCCCTCCTCACCCACCCCTCCCAGGCTACCGTGCGAGTTTTCCCCCTATTTGTGTGATGAATTAATAAAGAATGCATGATTTTGAAACAATAATGACTCTATTGCCTCTGAAAGCGTGATTGAAGGGGGGAGGACGGTTGGCTTACAGGGAAGTAGAGTCAACCAAGGGGGCTGGTTTTCATCAAGGAGAAACAAACAGAACTGTCACACTGTAGCCTGGCCAGTCATGAAACTGGTTTTCAAAGTTTCTCTGATGCTCAGGGCATCCAGCTGTGCTCTTCTAATCGCCCTGGTGTCTGGCTGTGCGTAATGGGCCACCAGGTGATTTGCCTCAACCTCCCACCCTGCCATCTCCCCCTTACTCTCACAGATATTGTGGAGCACACAGTAAGCAGCAATAACAATGGGAATATTGGTTTCACTGAGGTCTAATCTAGTCAGTAAACTGCGCCAGCGAGCTTTTAAACGTCCAAATGCACATTCTACCATCATTCTTCACTTGCTCAGCCTATAGTTGAACTGCTCTGTACTACTGTCCAGGGTGCCTGTGTATGGCTTCATGAGCCATGGCATTTAGGGGGAGGCTGGGTCCCCAAGGATAACTATAGGCATTTCAACATCGCCAATGGTAATTTTCTGGTCTGGGAAGTAAGTTCCTTCCAGCAGCTGTTCAAACAGACCAGAGTTCCTGAAGATGTGAGTGTCATGCACCTTTCCCGGCCATCCCACGTTGATGTCGGTGAAATGTCCCTTGTGATCCACCAGTGCTTGCAGCATCATTGAAAGGTACCTCTTGAGGTTTACATACTGGCTGCCAAGGTGGTCCAGTCTCAAGATAGGGATATGGGTTCCGTCTATCGCCTCACCACAATTAGGGAACCCCATTGCAGCAAAGCCATCCACTATGACCTGCACATTTCCCAGAGTCACTACCCTTGATAGCAGCAGCTCAGTGATTGCATTGGCTACTTGGATCACAGCAGCCCCCACAGTAGATTTACCCACTCCAAATTGATTCCCGACTGATCGGTAGCTGTCTGGCATTGCAAGCTTCCACAGGGCTATCACCACTCGCTTGTGACCTGTGAGGGCTGCTCTCATCTTGGCATTCTTGCACTTCAGGTTAGCGGAAAGCAAGTCACAAAGTTCCATGAAAGTGCCCTTACGCATGCGAAAGTTTCGCAGCCACTGGGAATCGTCCCAGACCAGCAACACTATGCAGTCCCACCAGTCTGTGCTTGTTTCCCATGCCCAGAATCAGCGTTCCATGGCAGGAACCTGCCCCATTACCACCATGATGTCCAAATTGCCAGGGCCCGTGCTTTGAGGGAAGTGTGTGTCCATGTCCTCATCGCTATTGTGAGCACGCTGTCGTCGCCTCCTCGCCTGCTTTTGCAGGTTCTGCACATACTGCAGGATAATGTGCGAGGTGTTTACAATGCTCACAATAGCGGCAGTGAGCTGAGCAGGCTCCATGCTTGCTGTGATATGTTGTCTGCAGGAGAGCAGAGTTGCAGTGGATGACGACGGATGCCACGAGAATAGATATTTATACAGAACGACGAGAGGACCTGTGGGGTGGATTCATTGCACCAGGGGAGCAGAATTGCAATGGAAGCAGTGCATGATAATGACAGTTAATAGTCCTACTGCACTGTCTGCTGACCGCAGTATGGTGTCTTCCCAGAAAAAAGGCACGAAATGATTGTCTGCCGTTGCTTTCACGGAGGAAGGGACGACTGACAATATGTACCCAAAACCACTCGCAACAATTTTTTTGCCCCATCAGGCATTGGGAGCTCAACCCAGAATTCCAATGGGCAGTGGAGACTGAGGAAACTGTGGGATAGCTACCCACAGTGCAACGCTCCAAAAGTCGACGCTAGCCATGGTACTATGGATGCACTCCGCTGACTTAATGAGCTTAGTGGGGACACACACAATCAACTGTATAAAATCACTTCCTAAAAATCGACTTCTATAAATTCGACCTAATTTCGTAGTGTAGACATACCCTTAGAGACAAACAAATTTATTTGGGCATTAGCTTTCGTGGGCTAGAACCCGCTTCATCAGATGTACAAAGTAAAAGATACAGAAGCAGGTATAAATACAAGAAAGGATGTTGGTTGCTTTACCAAGTCTAATGAGATAACTCAATTAACAGCAGGATACCAAGGGAGGAGAAATAACTTTTGAAGTGGTAAGAGAGTGGCCCATTACAGACAGTTGACAAGAAGGTGTGCGTAACAGTTGGGAGAAATTAGTATTGGGGAAACTAAGTTTAGGTTTTGTAATGACCCAAAGTGGCAATTCTGCAACAAAAAAACTTCAAAAACAGACTCCAACATGAAGCTGCAGAACTGGAATTAATTTGCAAACTAGATACCATCAGATTAGGCCTGAATAAAGACTGGAAGTGGTTGGGTCATTACTAAACCTAAACTTTATTTCCCCAATACTAATTTCTCCCTACTGTTACTCACACCTTCTTGTCTACTTCATACATCTGATTAAGTGGGTTCTAGCCCACAAAAGCTTATCCCAAATAAATTTGTTAGTCTCTAAGGTGCCACAAGGACTCTTCAGTTTTTTTGCTGATACAGACTAAGACGGCTGCCACTGAAACCTGTAGTCAAAAGAGTCCCCAGTTCAGCTCAGTGAGGGTGGCTAAGGCCATTTGAAGTCAATGGGGTTTGAATTAGTACTGTGGTTCTCAAGCACGTGGCAGACACACAAACTCTTTATTTTTTAAAAAAGTAAAAATACCAGCATGCCTTTAACCAGAGTATTTTATAAAGCTATGTATTTTATTTAAAAAGCAAGGCATTTATTTCCATTAACTTTTACAAATATTTCAGCTTTTGTTGTAAAGCAGATCTCTTTTCTCAAAACCCCAGCCCCTCAAAACACTTGATTATTTAAAAGTCATACAAGCTTTGAGGATGCCATGGGGTCTCTGCAAACACTTCTATTTAAATCCAGGACAGGTCCTGACAACAAGATGGGCTACCCCCAAATGCTGTTTTATGTAAACCCCATGCAGACCAACAGACAGACACAAAGCTCTGTTACTGTTTAATAGCATTCACCCTTTCCCCAGGTATCCCATTTTTCCTCCAGCATTGATCCATGTAAATGTTCTACATGCACAGTATCATTTAATTTTACTCTTTTCACTGCATACAAACTTTTAGGTCACGTGTACACTAGCGGTACTGTACATTATGGTGCTGTAGCGATGCTGACATAACTCAGCCTACAGTGTCAGAAGGGGTTTTTCCATCAGTGTAGGACCATCACCTGCCTGAAAATGGTAGCTAGGTCAATGGAAGCATTCTTCCTTCGACCTAGCTGCGTTTACATTGGGGGTTAGTTTGGCATAGCTACCATGCTCAGGAATGTGGATTTTTCACAGCCCGGAGTGCTAGACCTGTGTCAACCTAAATTTTAAGTGTAGTGCAGGCTTAGTGTTTGAGGTAGGTTGTCCACAGATTGTACATGGTTGTAGAATACTACTGATGAATGTGCTGGACTATGACCTGTCCCAACCGTGTTCACATAATACACCCTCCTCAGACCACTGATCCATAAAAATCACACTTCACACAGAGTCATTATTAATTTGTAAATATATATTTGTAAATATGTAAATATTTGTAAATATTTGTAAAAGCTACCAGCTTTTATTATATTTTACATTACCAGTAGAGCTGGTTGGGAATTTTCCATCACCCTGATTTTTTTGATGAAATATGGAATTTCTGGAAAACTGAAATTTTCCTTGGGAAAACTGAAACAAAATATTTTGGACTGATGACCTGACTCAAACATACCATTTGCTGAAATACAGTTTCTCCTCCAACTGAGTTGCATGGTGCCTGGAAGATGTGGTCCAACCCAGAAGCCCAGCTCATAGGAGAGAATGGGGCATGAGATGCCCAAACTACAGCTCCCATAAGGCGATGCAGCCCCACAGCAAAATGCAGTTAAATGTTGGACTGACTAGAAGGAAAATATTTCAGCTCAGTTCAACAAAACAAAATGAAACATCTTTTATTCAGGAATATAGAATTGTTTCATTTGGACCAAAAGTGCCAAAACAAAATGTTTCACTAAATTTTTTGGAACATTTCGTTCATTCCAAAAATTTTTGATATTTCAACTTTTTGTCCTGACTTGGGACAAAAACAAATGATGAAATATGGGAATTTTCCATGGGATAGAAATTCTGGTTTCTGCACAGATCTACTAATATTTTGTCAACTCATCATCCTCTTACTAAATCCTTTTAGATATCTGACAAGCAATACTTTTCTGAAGCAAGGTTTTGTAATTTCTTGTGCAGAGCATAGGGTCCACACACAACATTAAGTATTTAGCTTTTGGTCTGATTATCTTATTTAACATCCTAGCAGAATCTTTACAGAAGCATTTTTCAAATTATTTATCAACAGCAGTTCTTGAGTTAAATTTTCCTGGGTTTAGCACAGGCATTTGAGCACATACCCCATTGTAATAATAGCATTTAATACACTTTCCATATGCAGCTCAAAACAAATGCCCATGATCTTGCAGATCTCATCCTTTGAAGTCCAGTTCACACTGTCATGATGGCTATGGCCCAGTGCAGCTAAGACACAGCCTTCACACTCCTCAAACATCTTCTCTATAAGACCATGTCTACGCTACAGTCTTTGATCAAGGCAAGTTATGTTGGCATAAAGCCACTGCTGTTACTATATCACTCATGCATGTTCATACTTGACTATTTGCATTTGTGTTGCATGTATTGACCAGGAGTGCTTGTGTCAATGCACAGTGCTAGGCACTGTGGGTAGGTATCCCAACTCACCACCATCCAGTGCACTCTTTTGGGAAGTTTTGACACTGGATGGTAGGGCAGAAATGAGTTGCATAGGGGTGACTGGGAGCAAGGGGTAAACTCTCTGCATCCCACAATGTCATCCATATCCCATAATCATAGAATCATAGAATTGGAAGGGACCTCAAGAGGTTATCTAGTCCAGTCCCCTGCACTCATGGCAGGACTAAGTATTATCCAGACCGGTGTTTGTCTAACCTGCTCTTAAAAATCTGCAGTGATGGAGATTCCACAACTTCCCTGGGCAATTTATTCCAGTGCTTAACCACCCTGACAGTTAGGAAGTTTTTCCTAATGTCCAACCTAAACCACCCTTGCTTCAATTTAAGCCCATTGCTTCTGTCCTATCCTCAGAGGCTAAGAAGAACAATTTTTCTCCCTCCTCCTTGTAACAACCTTTTCTGTACTTGAAAACTGTTATGTCCCCTCTCAGTCTTCTCTTCTCCAAACTAAACAATCCAATTTTTTCAATTTTCCCTCATAGGTCATGTTTTCTAGACTTTTAATAATTTTTGTTTTTCTTCTCTGGACTTTCTCCAGTTTATCCACATCTTTCTTGAAATGTGGCACCCAGAATGGACGCAGTACTCCAGTTGAGGCCTAATCAGCGCGGAGTAGAGCAGAAGAATTCCTTCCCGTGTTTTACTTACAACACTCCTGCTAATACATCCCAGAATGATGTTTGCTTTTTTTGCAAGTGTTACACTGTTGACTCATATTTAGCTTGTGGTCCATTATGACCCCCAGATCCCTTTCCTCAGTACTCCTTCCTAGTCAGTCATTTCCCATTTTATATGTGTGCAACTGATTGTTCCTTCCTAAATGGAGTACTTTGCATTTGTCCTTATTGAATTTCATCCTATTTACTTCAGACCATTTCTCCAGTTTGTGCAGATCATTTTGAATTTTAATCCTATCCTCCAAAGAACTTGCAACCCCTCTTAGCTTGGTATCATCTGCAAACTTTATAAGTGTGGTCTCTATACCATTATCTAAATAATTGATGAAGATATTGAACAGAATCGGACCCAGAATTGATCCCTGCAGGACCCCACTTATTATGCCCTTCCAGCATGACTGTAACCACTTATAACTACTCTCTGGGAATGGTTTTCCAACTAGTTTTGCACCCACCTTATAGTAGCTCCATCTAGGTTGCATTTCCCTAGTTTGTTTATGAGAAGGTCATTTGAGACAATATCAAAAGCTTTCCTAATGTCAAGATATACCACGTCTACCACTTCCCCACATCCACAAAGCTTGTTACCCTGTCAGAGAAAGCTATCAGGTTGGTTTGACACAATTTGTTCTTGACTAATCCATGCTGACTGTTACTTATCACCTTATTATCTTCTAGATGTTTGCAAATTGATTGCTTAATTATTTGCTCCATTATCTTTACGGGTACAGAAGTTAAGATGACTGGTCTGCAATTCCCCGGGTTGTCCTTATTTCCCTTTTCATAGATGGGCACTATATTTGCCCTTTTCCAGTCTTCTGGAATCTCTCTTGTCTTCCATGACTTTTCAAAGATAATTGCTAATGGCTCAGATATCTCCTCAGTCAGCTCCTTGAGTATTCTAGGATGCATTTAATCAGGCCCTGGTGACTTGAAAACATCTAACTTGTCTAAGTAATTTTTAACTTGTTCTTTTCCTATTTTAGTGTCTGATCTTACCTCATTTTCACTGGTATTCACTATGTTAGACATCCAATTGCCTCCAACCTTCTTAGTGAAAACCGAAACAAAGAAGTAATTAAGCACCTGTGCCATTTCCACATTTTCTGTTACTACTTTTTCCGCCTCATTGAGTAACAGGCCTACCCTGTCCTTGGTCTTCATGCCTTTCTTAAAAATCCCATGAATGTGTGCAGCCTGCCTCGCTGTCCGCCATCTCAGACAGAAGCATGGAACCTGCACAGCTCTGCACTACTGTCATGAGCATTGCAAGCACAGGACACCTGACCCTCCAAATCTGCAGTCCCACAAAAGAACTGCATCACTGGTGAACATGACGATTTCTTGGAGGACAGGTGAAAACCTAATTCAAGGCTGTTGGTGGTATCCACAGAGCAGCTGCAGACAGTGGAGTGCCACTTCTGGGCCAGAGAAATGAGCACTGACTGGTGGGATCACATTGTAATACAGGTTTGGGATGACGAGCAGTGGCTGCAGAGCTTTTGGATGCAAAAGGCCACATTCCTGGATCTGTGGGCCAAGCTCACCCCAGCCCTCCAGCTCAGGGGCACCAGAATGAGAGCTGCACTGACAGTGGAGAAGTGAGTGATGATCGTACTGTGGAAACTTGCAATGCTGGATTGCTATCAGTCAGTGAGAAATCATTTTGGAATTGGAAAATCCACTGCAGGGGCTGTTAATGGTCTCCTGCTATGCAGGACTGTGATTCTCAGCAATGAGCAGGACATAGTGGGTGGATCTGCAGCAACAGGGTCCTGAATTACAGTGGAGAGAGTCAGTGTGTACATCTCTGTTTTGGCACCAGCTCACCTTGCTCCAGAGTACAGCAACAGAAAGAGCTACTTTTCTATGGTATTGCAAGCGCTGGTGGATCACCACAGAGACTTCACCAACGTCGATGTTAGCTGGTCAGGGAAGGTGCATGATGCTCACATCTTTCAGAACACAGGACTATTCAGAAAACTGCAAGCAGGGACTTTCTTTCCTAGCTGGTGGATTACCACTGGTGATATTGACCCAGCCTACCTGTGTTCCCCTGGCTCACGAAGCCACACACTGGCTACCTCAACAGCACCAAGGAAAGATTCATCTACCAATTCAGCAGATACAGAAAGCCAGCTAAATGTACTTTTGGTATATTGAAGGGACAATAGCATTGTAAATTCACAAGATTACAGCTCTCTGAGAAAAATATGCCAATGGTTATAGCTGCCTGCTTTGTCATGCATAATAATATCTGTGAGGCAAAGGGGGGAAAGTTGCCACTGGGGTGGAGGTGGAGCAGCTGACTGCTGAGTTTGAGCAGCCAGACATAAGAGCTCAACACGGAGCTATACAGATCAGGGAAGCTGTGAACGAGCACTTTAGCTGTGTGCCACAGTAATGCGTTGTGGTGGACTGTGCTGTGCCTGCCTCTGCAATTTTGGGGCCTGTCAGGAATTGTGTGGGGCTTTATGTACATCTCTGAATATAACACTGTCAATGTACCTATTAATTTTGTGTTGCTTGCTGTACATTTATGATTATTACACTGTGTTTGTCACTGACCCTATGAGTTGTGTCACATTGTACAATAATAAGTAAGTGGGTGCTTTCAGTACTGCTAAGTATCCAGCAGCATATGTTGGGAATTAATAAAGATGAATTACTTTTCAAAAATATAGAATTTTATTGAATAACAAAACCAGGGCAAAAAAGATCTGTGCAATTTAAAAGCAAATACATTCAAAACTTCATAAATTAACAGAACAGAACTTAACTGGGGAAAGAAAATTCATGTCCCTTTTGGCTACACATACAGCACCCATGGCTCTCACAGATCAGTGGATGTGAAGCTGTGGTTGTCCCTCTTGTCCCGTGGTGTGGAGTGGCAGGCAATGTGGCCCCTGAGGCCACATGCAATGTTGAGAGATGGTGTAGGGAAGTGCTAAAATGGAGTTCTCCGTAGACTGCAAAGGGAGGTGAGCCCATGACTGGTGAACTGGTAGGTATCATGTATTTCTGTACCAGATATGGACTGGCTACAGAGCTTGCTTGTACACATCAGATGAGTTCATCACAAGATCCCTAATGCACTGCCAGGTATAGCTGGTATTTTACACACAGTGCCACCTAGGACAGTGGGGTGGGAGGAGGTATTGTTTCATATTCTCTGTGTATATATAAAGTCTGCTGCAGTTTCCACGGTATGCATCCGATGAAGTGAGCTGTAGCTCACAAAAGCTCATGCTCAAATAAATTGGTTAGTCTCTAAGGTGCCACAAGTACTCCTTTTCTTTTTGCGAATACAGACTAACACGGCTGTTACTCTGAAACCTATAATAATACAGTTTATCATTCCATTACAGTAGGTCAACAAGAGTCTGCAGTATCTGTGTTTGCTGCTGGAGAAAGCCCATTGTGTTCTAGTGCATCTCCCTCGCCACTTCCTGCTGGGACTCCTGGGCCTTTGTCCTGTCTGCTCTTTCCTTCTCCAGACAGTTTGCAGTATTCACCCTCCAGACCTTCTTCTCATGGTCTGATCTTCTTTCTCCACCGTATCTGGCTTAGGCGTTCCATAGGTGTGGAGGGGGAAACCTCTCGAGGCCACAACAGCAGCAGCTACACATAAAACACCCAGAGGTACCAATGTCAGTACAGTCACAATGGAAAGCAGAAGTTAAGGTTCAGAACTCCCTCCCTTGTTCCCCTGAAGTTTTAAACGAGACATGCTTATTGACACTTCTGCTTTGGAGTGCTTGTGCACAGCCCCATTCACAGCACCAGCCATGGTGAGTATGGCCCACCAGAGGTAAGGGAAATGAGGAGGGTTGCATTACTGTATGGGTGTAGGGCAATGGCACCGAATACTGTGAGATGGAACTACCACTATATGACCCACTCACTATCCACAATGCATACTGCAGGAATTGGACTTGGAGGTGGAACAAGGGGCAAGGCTTCTGAGCTCCTGCCCCTAACAGACTTGCAATGCCTGGGGTCCTACAACCTGAGTGGTGGTAGCAACATTGAATCAGGCCTATTTCGTGTATTTAAAAACAAAAAAACTTTCCTTTAGAAAATTGTCCAGTGCCACTTGATCTTCATTGCAATATATTTTTTCCCATTTTTGGCGTAGATAGTTTTCACTGTATTTTAGCTGTTCATGTGTAGAGAAAGTTTTCCTAAATTGGCCTTTTTTGAATCCTTTGATGCTGGGAAGCAAGATTTCAAGGTATAATTCAAAATGTACTTCGCAGTAACTCTTTGTCGTCTATCCATTTCTTTCTTTACAGGACAGCATATAACTTAAGAAAATTATTCAAACCTTTCCCACCATATTTCATTTTATTCTAAAATATAAAGGCCAAATCTTGCCAATGTCACCAAATAGTCAGACCTCTAAATAGAATCACAGAATCGCTGTAAGGGACCTAGAGAGGTCATCTAGTCCAGTCCCCTGCACTCATAGCAGGGCTACATTTTACATTTTATTTGTATTATTTAAATGTGAATTTAGTATTTGTGGAGGTTGCTGGACGAACAGCACTGGAGGGAGCAGACTCCTTTTAATCCTCTGAATAAAAGCCAATGTGGCACAAGCTAACCTGGAGGGACAAAGTCCTGGACTGGAGAAGGCACTGGACTCATGAGCACACATTAGCGTCTCTCATTCTATCTTTGTCCTTCCTATTGCATATTTTTGATCTCTTTTTGATCACCCCCCACAAAAGACCTTAAACCTGCAAGTGGCTTCTTGTCCCCACGTGGAGCCCCAATTAAGTCAGTTGCAGAGTTGGGGATAGAAGTGTCTAGGACCTCGTGTTATTTATTAATTGATTTAGATTTATAAAATTCCAATCTATACTCATTCATTCCATGCTGTGCATGCTACTACATAAATACTACATAATGGACGGCCCATTTGAGGTTAATAAATACTAAGTGGCAATAATAAAAATGCAATAAAATAAAATATTCCAAAAGTAGTCTCAGTATGGAGTTTATATAAAGCCAAAGCTATTTATGTTAAAATAACAATGTACACTCTTCATCCTAAAGTGTATGCTGTTTGCATTTGTCTTAGCCATTTTCTTTTCTTATTTTCAAGTATTGCTAAACCTTTCACTATTAGTTTAGAGACATCTGACCACCCTTGTGAATAAACTATGTAAAAATACCCTTATGAGTTGTCCACAAATTTAGATCTTCATCCTGCAAACACTCATGTATATGACTAGTTCCACTGAGTTCAGAACAATTACTCATGTGGCTAAGTGTTTGCAGAATTGGAGTTCTAGGGTGAAATCCTGGCTCCATTGAAGTCAATTTACTTTGTGGGCCCGCGATTTCACCCAGAGGTGATAAAATAGAGTGGGGTATTGTTGTTTTTTCAACTAGTGGTCTAGGTAATTAATTGTCCTGCCCTGCAACACAGATGTGACGAAAAGTAACATTTTTAACCAAAAAGAAAAGGAGTACTTGTGGCACCTTAGAGACTAACCAATTTATTTGAGCATGAGCTTTCGTGAGCTACAGCTCACTTCATCGGATGCATACCGTGGAAACTGCAGAAGACATTATATACACACAGAGACCATGAAACAATACCTCCTCCCACCCCACTGTCCTGCTGGTAATAGCTTATCTAAAGTGATCATCAAGTTGGGCCATTTCCAGCACAAATCCAGGTTTTCTCACCCTCCGCCCCCCCCCCTCACAAACTCACTCTGCTCCTGGTAATAGCCCATCCAAAGTGACCACTCTCTTCACAATGTGTATGATAAGAGAGTGGTCACTTTGGATGGGCTATTACCAGCAGGAGAGTGAGTTTGGGGGGGGGGGGGACGGAGGGTGAGAAAACCTGGATTTGTGCTGGAAATGGCCCAACTTGATGATCACTTTAGATAAGCTATTACCAGCAGGAGAGTGGGGTGGGAGGAGGTATTGTTTCATGGTCTCCGTGTGTATATAATGTCTTCTGCAGTTTCCACAGTATGCATCCGATGAAGTGAGCTGTAGCTCACGAAAGCTCATGCTCAAATAAATTGGTTAGTCTCTAAGGTGCCACAAGTACTCCTTTTCTTTTGCGAAGACAGACTAACACGGCTGTTACTCTGAAACCATTTTTAACCAAGGAGTAAATTTGTAAAATATGAAAGATGCAGAAAAAATTGCTGTTTTATTTAATGGATTACAATAGCAATATCACAAGGTGTTAAAATTGCTTGCAATGCAATGCAATGAAATTAACAAAGCATCTCTCATGGAAAATCAATCATTTCCTGGTAGTTAACTGAGCACCCACCAATTAGAATTGTAAGAATGATCCTGTAGGGTTTTGTGTTGTAATGATGATTCATCTTATACTGTATGCAGCTTTTTCTGTATCCATTGTTTCTTTTTCTGAATACTGTCTAAACATTCTGTCTGCTTCTCAATACAAAATTGCTTTAACATGTCTAAAAATGTCCTAATTTACCTGTCTCTGCTGCTGCTCTCATTCTAGCACTTTAAAACAGTTTTCAGCATAGTAGCTTCTGTAACACATTATATTGTCCCTCATGTCATGTGAGATAGCATTGTAGAACAAAGTATAATAGTTTCAACATTATGGAGTTTTTTAGTCTGAAATATTACAGAATGCTCCAGTCAGCCATATCCAGCCATTATTGTCAGACTCATTTTATCTTTCCTAGAAATGAAAGTTTAATCAATTTCCATGTACAATAAGGGTTGGCTTGTCAATGGGATTTGTAGGTGCTCAGCACCTCTGATAATCAATGAGTGTTGTGGGTACTGAGTACCTCTGAAAATCAGGCCATGAATGACTAGATAAAAGCATACTGTGATATGAAATCATTTTTATCCAAATCGAAAGCAAAAATGCAGAATCAATAGGGAGTTATAAAATACTAGAGATATTTTAATAAAAAGTAATATTAATTTTTAAATTATGTATGCCCATGCCCAAAATCTGAGTGCAGTGCTAAACACTTAAAGTCATTTAAATTTAAGGGCATAATTCTGTGTTCCCTGTGCACTGTAGACTCCCAGTGATTTCAATGGGGACTTTGGAGTGTGTGATAAATGAAAGTTAAAGCCCTAAATTTACATATTTGCATTAAAACCATAAAGTAACCTGTCTTATTAGAAATCAAATAAGCTAACACTTTATCTAAAATTTATCAGCTATTTTGGCTCAGGGATGGTCATTTATTTGATGTTTGTATGACGCCTAGCACAAAGAGCCCTAACTTGGTTGTGGCTTTTAGATTCTATCACAGTATTAACATTAAATAATACATAAATTCCAGAATGAACAGTGAATTGTACATTCATTTGTAATATTGTAAACTGGAATGATCTGCAGGCCAGATCACTGCAGACCACTGAAGAAATCTCAGATAGTTTTGAATAATTAATATTTTCAAGAACTTTAATCTCACTATGGATCATTTTTGGTGAAATCTGGTTAAAAAGGTGAAATCTGAAAACTGCATAAATTTTGCCAGGGAAACCTGAGGAATTTATCAATACCACATACCATATTTCAGTTATAAATAAGTTAAAAGCTCCACTTTCATGCTGATGGCCTATGTGTTTACAATCTCTGCTGACATGGTACTTTAGTGGTTTATAATTTTCCAGCAGAGTTTAGAGTTTAAAAGGCTCGAAACTTTTCACAGTTAAAAATCCAGGGCTCCCAGTAAAACAACTGAAGAGTTGCCCTTTGCAGCATAGGCATGACAATTTGCACTACCCATGTACCCAGAAGAACAGAGGGTCTGAAAGCAAGTAGGTAAAGCTAATGGTCCCATCCCCATAGGATCCGGTGAACGCTTAACAGGAGACGTTTATCAATTTTAAATATCAGCATGTCTTTGCTATTTTATTAACATTTTTATTGTGGGGGGAAACCAGCAACAACTATGTTTAGGTTTCCTAGCATTTTCCATAAAATTATTCAGACCATTTTTTAAAGATCTCTAGTGTATCCTTGGTTTGCAGCCTGAAATGACACTTAGCAAAGGAATAGTCCTTAGGGCAGGAAGGTGCTTCTTTGCCTCTCCATGGACATTTTTTCAGATTTGGACAAGGTATGAGCTGATGAAAACTCCATTTCCTGTCTGTGTTTTATTCACTACAGCTTACTCCCGACTTGCTGCTAAAAGTCCTGAATATTCAGTTAGCACCATATATGCACTATTCTGGTGTCTCATGCCCGCATGCCCTCTAAATAGTCCACAGACAAAACTGTGGAGGAGGAAGAGCAGTACATCAAAATATTCATTGTCCTACATGTAAATGCAGCAGGCTGGGAACAAGGATACCATGAGTTCAAGTTCCATGTCTTTTACCGATTGGTATTAATTCTTCACCCTTCACAACCCTCACTGAAAGGGAATCATAGAATCATAGAATATCAGGGTTGGAAGGGACCTCAGGAGGTCATCTAGTCCAACCCCCTGCTCAAAGCAGGACCGATCCCCAATTAAATCATCCCAGCCAGGGCTTTGTCAAGCCTGACCTTAAAAACTTCTAAGGAAGGAGATTCTACCACCTCCCTAAGTAACACTTTCCAATGTTTCACCACCCTCCTAGTGAAAAAGTTTTTCCTAATATCCAACCTAAACCTCCCCCACTGCAACTTGAGACCATTACTGTTTGTTCTGTCATCTGCTACCACTGAGAACAGTCTAGAGCCATCCTCTTTGGAACCCCCTTTCAGGTAGTTGAAAGCAGCTATCAAATCCCCCCTCATTCTTCTCTTCTGCAGACTAAACAATCCCAGTTCCCTCAGCCTCTCCTCATAACTCAGGTGTTCCAGTCCCCTAATCATTTTTGTTGCCCTCCGCTGGATGTTTTCCAATTTTTCCACATCCTTCTTGTAGTGTGGGGCCCAAAACTGGACACAGTACTCCAGATGAGGCCTCACCAATGTCGAATAGAGGGGAATGATCACGTCCCTCCATCTGCTGGCAATGCCCCTACTTATACATCCCAAAATGCCATTGGTCTTCTTGGCAACAAGGACACACTGTTGACTCATATCCAGCTTCTCGTCCACTGTAACCCCTAGGTCCTTTTCTGCAGAACTGCTGCCGAGCCATTCGGTCCCTAGTCTGTAGCGGTGCATTGGATTCTTCCATCCTAAGTGCAGGACTCTGCACTTGTCCTTGTTGAACCTCATCAGATTTCTTTTGGCCCAATCCTCCAGTTTGTCTAGGTCCCTCTGTATCCTATCCCTACCCTCCAGCGTATCTATCTCTCCTCCCAGTTTAGTGTCACCTGCAAACTTGCTGAGGGTGCAATCCACACCATCCTCCAGATCATTTATGAAGATATTGAACAAAACCGGCCCCAGGACCGACCCTTGGGGCACTCCACTTGATACTGGCTGCCAACTAGACATGGAGCCATTGATCACTACCCGTTGAGCCCAACAATCTAGCCAGCTTTCTATCCACCTTATAGTCCATTCATCCAGCCCATACTTCTTTAACTTGCTGGCAAGAATACTGTGGGAGACCGTGTCAAAAGCTTTGCTAAAGTCAAGGAACAACACGTCCACTGCTTTCCCTTCATCCACAGAGCCAGTTATCTCATCATAAAAGGCAATTAGATTAGTCAGGCATGACTTGCCCTTGGAGAATCCATGCTGACTGGCCTACTATTTCCCAACTAATAGGGGGTGGGGACCAAACTGAGAAACAAAGGATTCCCGCCA
The DNA here is from genome assembly GCF_965140235.1 of Caretta caretta. Classification (NCBI taxonomy): domain Eukaryota; kingdom Metazoa; phylum Chordata; order Testudines; family Cheloniidae; genus Caretta; species Caretta caretta. The sequence goes on along the minus strand of NC_134208.1, from coordinate 62,754,982 downwards.
AATGAAAATCCTATTTAAAGTAGGGAAGTGAGTTAATCTTGTTTGGTTCTTCACTGAATCCTCGCCCAAGATGACTGCTGAAAACACCTAAGACAGATCTGGGGAAGAAAGGACTGGGCCCAGGCTAGAAGGTGTCTGGCCTGTGAAAGGAATATCTGGAGTTCTAAGCTGCAAGCAAGAGCAGTTTGTCTTCAAGAAACTCTGCAACCTGCTTAAAACAACATTTAGGGTGAAAAATTACTACTTGTAGCCAGTTTCTTTAGTCTATTAAGTTTAGTTTGCATGTTTGCTTTATTTGCTCAGTAATCTGCTTTGATCTGTTTGCAATCCCTTATAATCACTTAAAATCTATCCTTTGTAGTTAATAAATTTGTGTTTGTTTTCTCTAGACCAGTGTGTGGAATTCATAATGGGGAGGGGGGCAAAATGCTGTGCATATCTTCCTCCACATTGAGGGAGGGAGTAAATTTCATGAGCTTACACTGTACAGTTTTCTGTGCAGCCCAAGACAATACAGTTTTGGGTTTACACTTCAGAGGGGGTGTGCACTTGTGTGCTAGGCAATTCCCGAGCTGAGTCTTCTCACGCAGAGCTGATATCAATGTCTGTGTCTTTCTGCAGCTGGGTGTGGCCCTACCGGTGTGTGTGCTGGAGGAGGCTTGAGGGTCTGGCACAGCAGGGCAATGTAAGGGAACCCAGATTGGTGGAACTGGTGGGCTCAGTGGTACCCTAGTATATCAGGTGGCACACCGCAAATGAGGGGCAACCTGTCACAGTGAGGTAATATCTTTTATTGGATCAACTTCTATTGGTGAAAGAGTTAAGCATTCAAGCTTATACAGAGCTCTTCTTCAGATCTGGGAAAGATAAAGTGTCACAGCTAAATACAAGGGGGAACAGATTGTTTAACATAAGTAGTTAACACACATTTCCAGGGATCATTCAAGGTGAATGATCAGTTTAAAACCCTCACAGTCACAAGACAAAAAAGGGGGGTTAGTGGGTTACAGATTGTTGTTATAAGCCATAAATCCAATGTCTTTATTAAGACCATGATTTTTAGTGTGTAGTAAAAGTTATGATTTAGCTCCCAGGCTCATCTTTTGAAGGTGTTGTGCAGGTTTCCTTTGAGGATGTGGACTCAGAGGTCAGATATGGAATTATCATTTTGTAAAATGTGTTCACCCACAATGATATGGTGTTTCTGTCTTTTATCATTTTCCTGTGTGAGTTCATTCTAGAGCACAGTGACTGTCTGGTTTCACCCACATAGTTGTCACTGGGGCATTTACAGTACTAGATGAGGTACACCACATGTGAAAGGCAGGTGTAGGACCAATGGGTCTTGAAAGTTGTGTTGTGGGCGGTACTAATCATTGTACCAGTGAAGATGTATCTGCAAGTTTTGCATGTGTTGTTCTGGCGAGGGTCTGGTGCCTCTTTGAGTTGGTGGGTCCTGATCTGTGAGGAAATTGCTTCTGATGATGAGCTTGGCGAGGTTTTGGGGGATTGTTTGAAGGCCCAAAGAGGGAGTTCAGGAAAGATTTCTTTCAGGATGTGGCCCTCATTGAGTATGGCTTGTAATTGTTTGATGATACCCCATATCGGTTTCAGTGTAGGGTTGTAGGTGACACCTAGGCATTGTGACAGGGTCAGGCCAGATGGCTACAGGAGAGTGATAGAAGGCAGATATATTAGCCCCAGATTAAGTAGGTCCCTTTTCCCTGGGTAAGGTAACAGGGAAGGTTCCAGAACAATCAGGAACTTTCTGGAAACAATTAAGGCAGACAGGCTGATTAGAACTCCTGCAGCCAATCAAGAAGCTGCCAGAATCAATTAAGACAGGCAGGCTAATCATGGCACCTGGGTTTAAAAAGGAGCTCACTTCAGTTTGTGGTGTGCGTGCAAGGAGCTGGGAGCAAGAGTTGCAAGAAGCTGAGAGTGAGAAGGCATACTACTGGAAGACTGAGAAGTACAAGCATTATCAGATATCAGGAGGAAGGTCCTGTGGTGAGAATAAAGAAGGTGTTGGGAGGAGGCCATGGGGAAGTAGCCCAGGGATTTGTAGCTGTCACACAGCTGTTACAGGATCCACTGTAGATAGCTGCAATCCACAGGGCCCTGGGCTGGAACCCGGAGTAGAGGGCAGGCCCACGTTCCCTCCATCCCCCCAACTCCCCACTTGATACTGAAGGAGTTGACCTGGACTGTGGGTTCCACCAGAGGGGAAGGTCTCTGGCCTGTTCCCCGATCCAATAGGTGGATCAACAGAGACTGCGGGGATTGTTCTTCTTCCTTTTCCCCATGCTGGCCAGTGATGAGGCTAACTGAATGAACAGCAGATTTGAGCCATGAAAGTGGCCAAACTGAGGGCTGCCGTGAACCTCTGAGGCGAGTAAATCAGCCAATAAGTGCAGGACCCATAAAGGCAGAGGAGGAACTTTATCACAGCATGTACAGTTGGTAGGGTGTTTTTTTTCTGTATTGAAGTAGGTTCTCTTGGCCTATTTGGGTGGCACATTCCATGATGCAATCTACTACTCTGCTGGAGTGTCCTTGTTTGGTAAAGACGATTTTAAGTGTGTTAAGGTGTATATCCTGTACTTTTCGTCAGAACATATTCTGCATTTTCTGAGGACTTGGATAACAGATTTCTTGGTGTGTTTGGGGTGGCTACTGGCTTTGTGAAGATAAGTATAGTGATCTGTGGGTTTCTTGTATATAGTCGTCTGGAGGCTTACATTGCTGAAGCTGATTGTGGTGTCCAGGAAGCTGATGCTGGTGCAGGAGTGTTCTCGAGAAAACTTGATGAATGGCTGGTGGTTGTTGATGGAATTTATGATAGAGTTTATGTTGTCTGTCCAGAGGATGAAAATATCATTGATATATCTCAGGTATATCATTTGAAATTGTCATGGAAATCTGAGGGACTTTAGGGTTGTTTGTCCTTTAAGCTTTGCTCACCAGGAATGCCTTGTGAGGTGCAGTGTAATGAGGCAGAGTGGCCTCCCTCTGAGCATGAGCCCACAGGACAACTACACTTTCCCTGGTCAACAGAGCCAGGGCAGTTTCACACACACACACACACACACACACCCCTTCAGAACTCCAGAGCTGAATCTGCACTGTGCCGAGCCCTGCCTCCAGAGCAGACTGACCCTGGAGAGAAGTTGCCGGGACTGCTTCTGCAGTGTACCCCAAGGAGACGGAGTGTCCTTGGACTATAAACACCCCTCCACCCCGCCCAGACTGTGGTAGGAAATAACCCAAGGAAACCAGACTTTAGTCCAGTTTTGTTGCTGGAACACGGGTCAGTGTGTTTCAGTATGATCCCTTGTGGCACCTTAGAGACTAACCAATTTATCTGAGCATAAGCTTTCGTGAGCTACAGCTCACTTCATCGGATGCATACTGTGGAAAGTGTAGAAGATCTTTTATATACACAAAGCATGAAAAAATACCTCTCCCCACCCCACTCTGCTGCTGGCAATAGCTTATCTAAAGTGATCATTACAATGTGTATGATAATCAAGTTGGGCCATTTCCAGCACAAATCCAGGTTTTCTCACCTCCCCAACCCCCCCCCCACACACACACACAAACCCACTCTCCTGCTGGTAATAGCTTATCTAAAGTGACCACTCTCCTTACAATGTGTATGATAATCAAGGTGGGCCATTTCCAGCACAAATCCAGGGTTTAACAAGAACGTTGGGGGGGGGGGGTAGGAAAAAACAAGGGGAAATAGGTTACCTTGCATAATGACTTAGCCACTCCCAGTCTCTATTCAAGCCTAATGAATCAAATCAAATGTCAAGAATTATAACATTCATAAACCAGTCGGAGAACACTTCAAACTCTCTGGTCACGTGATTATAGACATGAAAGTTGCAATTCTTCAACAAAAAAACTTCAAATCCAGACTCCAGTGAGAAACTGTTGAACTGGAATTCATTTGCAAATTGAATACAATTAACTTTGGCTTGAATAGAGACTGGGAGTGGAAGAGAGGGCCACAGCAACACAAAGTGGCTTCCCTCTGAGCCTGAGCCCAAGGAACCACTACATACAGCATGTCATTTTCATCAGCATCCTAGAGATCAGCTGGTAAATATTATTAATCATAGTGAAGCATTTGTTACTGACCAGCAATTTTCTCAGTAGGGACTATCTTTTTGTTCTGTGTTTGTATAGCACCTAACACATTCGGATCCTGACCCCTGACTCAGGCTCCTAGGCATTATCACAATACAAATAATAATTATTATTATGTACACAAGATGGACAGTCCCTGTCCCAAAGAATTCACAATTTAAATATAGACACAATATATAGGACACAGTCCTCTTCTAAGCAAAATAATCTTCCTGCATTTGACAATGGATCTACAATTTATCAATAGTAAAGACAAGGTTCTTTCAAATGTTCCCTAAATTGGCTTAATAATTATTATAATTGATATGAGTGTCTATTAGTTTGCTTCAAAAACAACAAGGAGTCCTTGTGGAGTTTGCTTCAGTTAGTGGTGAAGAACTCAAATACATGCCTTCCTATGTCCTGCCTAAACTTCAGGAATTCTATAAGACAAGGAGACAGAAAAATCAGGAAAACAGAACAATGGCAATGAAGCAGAAGGTGACTGGAAACTGTATAGGAATTATGACTAAAGGAGATCTTGTGTTTTTAAAATGGAAACTTCATTCTACTAAGATAGAACATTCTCTCTCAGGCAGAAGGAGTAGGGAATGAGCCCCAGTCTGTTACTTCCTAGAATGACTCATTTTGAGGGTTCTTCTGTTTTCCCCCACAACAGTGATCTGAGAAAATCAACTTGATAAATACTGCCCATCATTACATACTGACTTGTCACATCATATTTTGAAAACAACAGTGAATAATATACTTCTTGGAGATCTAGTATCTAATGGTAAGTGAACAATTCACAAATAAATTAAAGTCCCACTGAACCCGAATTATTGTGTAAGTTGAATGAACCATGAAAATATAATTGTCCTTTGGGAATTCAATAGGGCTTCCCAACAACCCTAAATACTTATTCCACAAATACACTATCATTTTTTTTAATACTTCAGTTTTGGAAAGTAAAAGACAAATCAGAAGAATGCTATGTAACATCACACATGAAAGGTTGTAGTCTTTTTCTTGATATCTCTAGAAACAACATTCCAACACGTAAGACAATATCAGATCACCATTGCTGAGCATCTGTAATACAGAAGAATCCTGGTTATCTGAACAAGTTAAGTGACACAGAATATGTTTAGCTAATTGGGAATAAATAGAAAAGTGAGACATGCTGGGAGTTCATTAAAAAGGGAGGTTTGGGAGGGAGGGTTCAGATAAGAGGGTTCTATACTATAATTAATCTTTACAGTCCCTATTATAAAGTGCACACCTGTGTGAAAAAAGTACTATCCATTTTCTCTTTAAAAAGAAAAGATGGTGAGTCATTAAGAGGTGCTGACAAGGCAGTTCACTGGGCTTTATTCAGAGCATTAAAATTCTTTCTTCTTGTGAAAATAAGAAACTTTTTCAGTTGGGTAACATCTGAGTTTCTAAAAAATTAGGTCCCATATTAAGCAATCTGATCAGCATGGGCAGACCTTTACACTCCCAAAGAGTGCCATTGAAATCCACAGAGATGAGTTCAGGCACATATGTCCACTTGCATGGATCAGAATACAGGATCTGGGCCTAAATATTTTCTGGAGGGAAGAAGTGCTTATGTTTGAGATCACTGTAGTCAGCCCTAAAACTTTAATAGTATTGTTTTTGTTGGTTCAAAAAGCAATGATTTGTAAACAAACAGAGACAACATTTGAGCTGCTTACAAAAGCTAAGCGAACAGTCAGCATCTCTCTACTTTTAATGCAGGCAGAGGTGCATTGCAGTTCAGTAGTGAAATACTTGTTTTCCGTTAGTGCCAAATTGATGTGCTGCTAGCGAGTGCTCAACACAAAAAATGCGTAGCAGAGTAATAACTGTTACTTGGCAAAAGATGTAATCTCTTTTTCAGCTTCCCATAGAAGGGACACTGAAATACCCAAGAGCTGGAAATTTATCCAAATGAACTCTTTCTGTCTTTCTGTAACTCTCCACTTCAGAAAAGACATTTAAATTTGAATCTCTGTCTCTATTTTGTAGGCTGATTTCACTGTAGAATTTATACAGTGAATATAATTTTTTCTTCTCAAAATTTGCCCACTGATGGATTGTAAGGGGCTCGTGTTGGACCCTGAATTTAACTGAGGCAGACTTTGAGTCCCACACCAACTTTCATTTCTTACCAAAAAAACCAAAAACACTTTCTAACTCTTTTCCTTGCACATATATCCTTGTAAATGTGAACTGATTTCTAGGGATGAGAGATGAAAAGGTGAAGCAGCAGGGAAAAAGCTGGGTGTAGCAGGAGGATTGGAAGCACCTACAGATTCTTTTTCTCCCCCTCTGACCCACTTTTCTATATCATGTTGCCAACTCTTGTGATTTTATGTGGTTTTTTTCTGAAAGCCCAGCTGCTGGAATTAAGAGATCTCGTAAGAAACTCAGTTTACATTAAAAAAAAAAAAGTAAGTTTCTAGCCCTCATAGTTGTGGAGAAAAGCTAGAAAACATGGCCTGAGTGCATCCTAACAGCATCAGAAACCAGAAGGCAAATAAAAAGAACCCAAAATTTATTTTTCTGAAAAAAATATCCTGGTTTTTAAAACCAATCTTATGATTTTGGGAGCTTGACTCATGATTTTTAAATGCTCTGGCTGGAAATGGTATGTATAAAATGAGTTCATTAAGTGTGTCCCAAAGAATCTGTTCACTATTCCACCCAGAAATCCTCGGACCCGCCCTCTCCATAATACTGTGATCGTAGTGGGCACGAACGGGTTAACTGAGTAAGAATTTTTTTCCATGGCCCACACAAAAATGTTAATAATGGCTGTTCTTTATTAAAACTTCCAAGCATCTCCAAAGCTGGGCCTGAACAGCAACTAAAGTGCTGCTGTACTGAGTGAGAGTCCTGTAGCTGCTGCAGCCTGCCTCTTTGCCTGTCAGCCTGTCTAGACTGTCATTTAAAGAGCTGGTACTGGGAAAGGAGCCTGAAGTCTTATTTTCCTGCATCCCAAGCCCTTCACCAGCCAGGGGGAACCCTCTCCCTCCAATGACCAGCCTCCATCAACATACACAAAGTTAGGGGAATTGACCAACAGACTAGGGACATGCAACCAACCTCCTGGTCCACCAGAGGAGCCACTCCCCACTCAGTGAACTACTCCACATCAAGAAACCACACAATGACTCACCGGAAACAACTACCTCCACTGCTGAGGAGGGTGCAGATCTACTGCTATAGCATCTGTTGCAAGGAGCAGCTGCCAGGCAAGCAAGTCACCTCGGTGGTCTAAGGAAAGGGAAGCCTGGTGGGCTGATAAGGTTTGGAGTGAAAGGACTGATGGATTTGGGTGGTGGAATGGTGGTTGTTTAGGAAGAGGATGGAGTATAGAATGATGGAACACAAAGAGGTTGGAATTGCTGAGGAGTTTGCAACCGATGGGGCATTTTTGGTGGGGAGGAGAGTATATTTACTAAGGAAATATCATGAGTGTCACAGGCTGAGGCAAAATACGTGAGCAAGTCCCATGTTAAAATTTTGGCAGCACGTTACTGAATCTGTCATATTGAATGTTTGAGCTACTGTGGGATGCACATCATAAATTCTGCCAGGGATATGCAGGGTTTTGTGACCTTCTTATTAATCTGTGGGCAAACCTTGTCCAATGGGCTGACTTTCCCTTTTCCCCTACTTCTTCAAGAAAGCCAGCCATGAAAGCTGCTTCAGATGCTGAGGGAGAACTAGGCCCTCAGCACCTGAAGCAGCCAGTGTTCCCTTCCCCTTCCCATGCTGTAGGAATGGAGCACTCCAGGGTCCTGCAGCTGGATGGGGAGCAGCTGCTCCTTTGCTCTGCAGCTCATGCTCTGGTTCCCAGCAATGAAGGAGGCTCCCATTGCTACCCCTTATTCCCAAGCCTGGGAGGGAGGTAGAGGTTAAAAGAACCTCCAGAAATGGCTCCCCCACTTCCTCCAGCTTACAAAGGTGAGTATACCATACTTTGAGGGGGAGTGGGAGGTTTAAATTGAAATGTTCGAGGGAGGAAAGTAATTGAATGCTGGAGTCTCTCTTTCCTCTCAGCTCTTTCTCTCTCCTTTCCCCTCTCTTTCTTTCTCTTTGTATTCTTCTGTAAATCTATCTCCCCAGCTCTCAGTAGGGCACCTTACAGTAAGGAAAAGCCAGAATTAAGGTTGCCTGAGCATTTTTAATTTGGCCCTCTTGTGCATATGTATTTCGAGATAGTCTTTAATTCCATGATCACATGTAATTTTTCCACAGGACCCTTGTGTCATTTAGTGTGCAAGCTGAATGCACAAGGGGCAGAATTAAGGTTCCACAGGCAGCCTTATATCTGACATTTCCTAACTTTTCGGTGCTCGATTTTGCAACTTAAATAACATTCTTGTAACATAGTGGGGGCGGATGTATGTAACTATATTATTTATATCATGGTAGTGGCTACAGGCCCCTATGAGGGACTGAGGCTTCATTATGCTAGTCACTGTACACAATCACAGACAGGCAGACACACACAGCAAAAAGACAGACTCTACCTCAAAGAGCTTTTACAATGTGAGTATAAGATGACAGACAGCTGGTGGACACAAAAAGACAGTGAGATTGCTCTACGGCAAGATAAAAAATATTAATTTTTTAAACAAAATTGTAGTGGATTTGGTTTCCTAAAGTAATATTTGATATAGCAACACTTTTGTGAACAAAACTGTTCACTCCTTTCAGCAGATGCATTGTTTGCTCTGAAAATGCAAATGGTGCAGTAATTCTGTCTGATTTTAAAACTGATTATTTACATGATATTTGGCTGGTACTCAGAACTACCAATACTTTTTCTAAATGTTGGACTCTTATGACAAATCAACAGCTCTAATCATGTGATAATACCTAGCTCAAAATCAGGAGAAAGACCTAAATATATTAAATAGGTATTTCCACCCCAATTTACACTGGTACAAGATATCAGGTCAACAGCCATGATTTGTGAGAGTTTACACCTGTTTCTTCTCCTTCTCTGGCAAGGAACAGATTTTATACATATCTATTATATCTGAAATTTCCAACACCAGTAGAATATGCTATGCTATTGCTAATATACCAATGTACTTCAAACAAAAAAACAAGATTAGCATGTCCTCTTATATTGTTGTTTTAAGATTTGAGTTCTCTTTGGCTAGTGCCTAGGATTGCCATCTCTGCCAGACAATACAACAGAACATCCGGGATGATCCTGAGCCCATAAAACTGTATAGCTAGCAGTGTATGCTGAGCACCCTTACAGATTTCCTAGGGCAGCGACTTCAGAAAAGGACAACCTGGGAAAACCTGGACAGGTGGCAATCCTACTAGTTTCTTACTCTGAAAGTAGCCCAATTGCTCAAATGGAGCTACTATGGAGTAAGGTCCTACACAGTGTGAGTAAGGGGATTAGAATCTATCCCTTAAACAATATTCATTCATATTTCAAGTGGCTGGTATTTGACGAAAATATTTTGTATTTAATCTGATAATGAAGTCTCTGCTCCCTTTACACATGGTCCCTGATGATTTACACAGATAAAATTAAGAGTGATAATGTACTTCCATGTCTGAGATTAGAGACAGCATTATTACAGAATTTTTAATATGCATCAGAAGTTGGGAGAACTATCACAGTTGAATAAGGTTCACTGATTTATACTGTTACCACCTCTCTCACTAGAAAGCACCAGATATCACAGGCTCTCTTCCAGCACAACATATGCCACTTACATTTTAGTTCATCAATTAGATTCACTTGCAAGATAGTAATTGCTATTGTCCCTTGACAGTCTTATGTATATTGAATACAAAAGCAGCACTAGTTCAAAAAGAGAGGCTGGTGTGAACATTTGGTATTAAGTTATATTGTAGGTTTTGCACAGAGTAATATAAATTCTGTTGATCTATACCTTTGTTGGTACACAGTCTGAAGATGATTGAAAGATGATCGTAAGAGGCTAATATGATGCTCTTTAATGACCTGAGAATCAAAAACAAATCCAACAAAAACTAGAAATAAGGACAAATGGCTAAGGATGACTACTAAAGAATAGCACAAGCATGTAGGGACAAAATCAGAAAGGCTAAGGCACAAAATGAGTTACACCTAGCAAGGGACATAAAAGGCAATAAGAAGAGGTTCTTTAAATAAATTAGGAACAAGAGAAAGACAAAGGAAATTGTAGGTCCTCTGCTTAGCAGGGCAGGAGAGCTAATAACGGATGACTAAGCTAATAACTGTAAGCTAAAGTATCAAATGCCTGTTTTGATTCAGGCTTCACTAAAAAAAGGGTGTGTGACCAGCTGCTTAACACAGTTAATATTAACAAGGGAGAAGGAACACAAGCCAGAGCAGGGGAAGCACAGGTGAAAGAATATTTAAATAAATTAGATGTATTCAAGTTGGCAGGGCCTGACAAAATTCATCTTAGGGTAGTTAAGGAACTAGCTGAAACAATCTTGGAACCATTAGTGATTATCTTTGAGAAGTCCTGGAGAACGGGTGAGGTCCCAGAGGGCTAAAGAAGGGCAAACATAGTATCTATCTTTGAAAGGGAACAAAGAGGAGCCAGGGAATTATAGAATGTCAAGGTTGGAAGGGACCTCAGGAGGTCATCTAGTCCAACCCCCTGCTCAAAGCAGAACCAATCCCTAATTTTTGGCCCAAATCCCTAAATAGCCCCCTCAAGGATTGAACTCACAACCTTAGGTTTAGCAGGCCAATGCTCAAACCACTGAGCTATCCCTCCCCCCCTAGACCAGTCAGCCTAATTTAGAGACCTGGAAAGATACTTGAATAAATTATTAAACAATCAATTGGTAAGCATTTAGAAGGTAATAGGGTGATAAGTAATAGCCAACAGGGATTAGTCAAGAACAAATAATGCAATACCAACTTAATTTTCTTCTTTGACAGGGTTACTGGCCTCATGGATAGTGAGGAAGCAGTAGGCATGATATATCTTGATTTTAGTAAGGCTTTTGACACAGTCCCACATGACTTTCTCACAAGCAAACTAGGGATATGTGGTCCAGATGAAATTACTATAAGGTGCATGCACAACTGGTTGAAAGACCATACTCAAATTGCTGTCAGATTGGGAGGGCATATCTAGTGGAGTCCCGCAGCAGTCAGTCCTGGGTCTGATACTATTCACTATTTTCATTAATGACTTGATTAATGGAGTAGAGGGTATGCTTTTAAAATTTGAGGATGACATCAAGATGGGAGAGGGTACAAGCACTTTGGAGGACGGGATTAGAATTCAAAATTATCTTGACAAACTGGAGAATTAGTCTGAAATCAACAAGATGAAATTCAATAAAGACAAGTGCAAAGTACTTCACTTAGGAGGGAAAAATCCAATGCCCAAATACAAAATGGGGAATAACAGGCTCGGAAGTAGTATTGCTGAAAAGGATCTGAGATATAATGGATCACGAATTGAATGCGAGTCAACAATGTGATGCGGTTGTGAAAAAGGCTACTAGAATAATGGGGTGTATTAGCAGGAGTGTCATGCAAGACACAGGAGGTAATTGCTCTGCACTACTTGGCACTGGTGAAGCCACAGTTAGAGTACTGAGTCCAGTTTTGGATTCCACAATTTAAGAAAGACGTAAACAAAATGAAGAGAGTCCAGAAGAGAGCAACAAAAACAATCAAAGGTTTCGAAAAGATGACCTGTGAGGAACAGGTTAAAAATACCTGGCATGTTTAGTCTGGAAAAAAGACGACTGAGGGGGGCCATAAGTCTTTGAATATGTTAAGGGCCGTTCTAAAGAGGACACGATTAGTTGTTCTCTATGTCCACTGAATGTATGAGAAGGAATTGGCTTAATCTGCAGCAAGGGAGATTTAGTTTAGATATTAGGAAAAGCTTTCTAACTATAAGCTAGTTAAGCACTGGAATAGGCTTCTAGGGGAGATTGTGGAATCACTCATTGGAGGTTTTTAAGAACAAAGTTAGATACACACCTGTCAGGTATGATCTCGATAGAGTTGGTCCTGCTTCATTGGGGGGATGGACTAGATCAGTAGTCTCCAAACTGGGGTGCGCACACCCCAGGTGGTGCGCGAGATGATCCCAGGGGGTGCGCGGCAGCAGGAGCGCCGCCGGTCGGCACTCTGCTGGGTTTTTTTCTTTGCCGGCAGCTCTGCACATCCACGGCTGGTGTTCCCCTCCGGCTGCCCGCCTGCGGTAAGTCTTCCGGTCTTCTTCCGTCAGCGGTGCGCATGTGGCTGGTCTTCCAGTCTTCTTCCGTCTGCGGCGCATCTGTGGCAGGTCCTCCGGTCTTCACCCTGGGGATGAGCGAGCCAAAAAGTTTGGAAACCACTGGACTAGATGACCTGTCTAGGTCCTTTCCATTCCTACATTTGTATTATTCTAGGATTCTGTAGTGTAAATCAGCTGAAAATCTGATCCACAGTATCTGAATTTAGTCTACAAAAGTCTGGAACTGTCAAATGTATACATGTAGCAATTATGTTGCAAATATTATATGGCATTGGTCTGTGAGTGACCTGTGAAAACCAACAGTTCATGACATAGTTCATGACAACTAGCTACATAAAGTTCAGTGATCAAATAGTATAGTGACAAGTTCCACAGAAATATCTGTAAAATAATTTTAAAAGAAAACACACTGGCATTGTTCTCATTGACACCATTGTTAATCAAAATAATTCCACTGACATTAATGGAGTTATTCTGGTTTAACATCCGTATAACAGAGAGCAGAATCTGGCCAATTATGGTCATGATTGCTAATCTGAAAAAGAAGCCCAAACACTTCAGAGAGTTTGTGGAACAACAAAGGAAAGACACAGTTTTATATGATATTTATATTTGATTTTATTTTGATTTACACTATATCAGTAATGCCCATACCAGGTTCTAGGGGCACCTTGCCAGTTATTTAAAAATTAAAAAACAAACAGCAAAACAATCAGCTCACACCATCTACCAAGCAGCAGCACATAACCAAATACTAACTCCCCCATACATCAGCCTGTATCTCTACCTTCCTACTGTCCTTCAAAAGCCAGGTGATAAAAACAGGCCCTCCATTTGTGCCATTTGGCCTTTGCCAGCATGCCCAGAAAGTTGGCAAATCTATTCTGCAATAGCCCAGAAGTGGGAGAGCATTCCAGAGCCCTTAGGGAAAACATACTGCTAGACTTCTTTCTACTATGTCAAGGGAGATCTAGCATCAGCACCTCTGCCAACCGCAACTTAGACTCTCTTAACTTTATACCCAGTAGGTAAAATCTGTGGGACTCTCAGTGCTTTTAATTCATCTTACTACACTAATTCAATAAAGCTGCAATGAAGTGGCTTCATGGAATTAGCCCCAATAGTTTTAGTATAGGAAAGAATAATTGAATTCATAATTAGATATATGCCAGCTTCATTACACCTGACCTCAGTATAGTACTTCTTGATAACAGAGCAATCATAGAACATGATAAAACTCCTGTATAAAAATGCATTTAGGGCAACTCATGGAGGACCCTGGAACAAATTTGGTATACTTCTTAGAGCCACAATAGTAGGGTGCAATTTATCACAACTGGCAGAACTTGGTAAATGCTACAAAATAACACCTTAAATGAGGGCCAGGAACCAAACTTTGTCTAATAATTGCTTGTTGCAATCTTGTTGAAATCTTAACATGGTTCATTGATTCCCTCCCCACAAAAAAACCCTCACTAACATATTTTAAGCAGAGGAAGGGCAGCCTCAATTAGCTAGGAATGAAGCTTTAGAAGCTAGGACAACGTCCTGCATGTAGATTTCCATAAAAGCTTGAAGGACTTGACCCTGTTTAAAAGAGACAGACTTTCACCTGGTCTGGCAGTTAAGATTGGCTAAGATGTACCTACTATTGTTTCTTGGGACTGAACTTTTCAGGACCTGGAACAGGGCTTCTTTCCAAAGCTAGGAACTCTGCTCTGAGTCTGCTATTCTTGGCAATCTCTCTGAGCCCAAATATAATGAGCTTTATAATACAAGACACATACATCTGATTTAGGTTTTGTTTGATCTTTAGTTCCTTGATAAAGTGGCTGTTATATATAGACAAGAAGGTCCAGTGTTTTGGGCACTAGCTTGAGACTTGTGAAACTTGGGTTCAATTCCCTGCTCTACCATGGACTTCCTCTGTGACTTTGGGCAGTCATTTAGAGTATATGTACAATGCAATGTAAGCCCAGGGTTAGCTGAACTTGAGTTAGCAGACCCTGGGTTTGTTCACCTAGGTCTTGAGTATCTACACTCATTTGTAACACCAGATTAGGAATTGTTGAACCCTGGATCCTAACCTGAGGCTCCAGCATCTACACTGCATTATGTGAGCCTGAGTCGACCCAACCATATCCCAGACTTCTTAGTGCCTTCCCAAAATGTGGCCGCTCTAGTCCTTAGTTTTTAGTACAGTGTGGGACAACTTGACTGTCTGCCAAACTTGGCTGTCCAGAGAATACTTTTGATGGACTCCCAGAGCATAAGTCCAGTGAGGTTGCATCCACACTGCAAACCAATAGGGCTTGAACCCTGGGTCTCAGCTTGACTCAGGTTTGCACTTACCAGCCCATGGGGTCCTGGGACCCTGGATCTGAGCCCTAGGTTAGTGCAATTTGTGTGTAGAGAGAAGCGGGGTTAGGCTTGATCCTGAGTCTGAACTCTGAGCTTACATTGCAGTGCAGATATACTTTCAGTCTCTCTGTGGCTCAATTCCCCATCTGTAAAATGGGAATAACACTGCGCTATACCTAATGTAGGTGTTGTGAGGATAAATGTTAAAGATCGTAGTTACATGCTATGGTACTGGAGGCCATAAATACCTTAGACATATAGAACATGACCACTAATGTGTCTGGTGGCAGGAGAAGTGGTTTCAATTAATATTAACAACTGTGGGGAACACCTAGCATCACAGCTCCTGCAGGACCATCTATAAGGGACCTTCAACCTGGACTGCAGGTCTATGGGGCAATTGTAGTCCCAGTGTGGAGGTAGCATGTCTGCATTTTTCTTTTCAAAAATGTCCACATACTCCCAGTATTTACCACGTAGGTGGGGACGCAGGCTTGGGAGCACCAGCATCTGTGGTTCCCACACAGGTGCTGTCACTTCTGATCTGTTGCAGGAGCGTGGGACTGGAGGGGTGGGGCTGGCTGTATGCAGGGAGACCCTTTGGCAATGTTCAGAGGGGAAGCTGATCTTTTTCTCTCACCAGGAGTTGCAAGGGTCATGCTGCTCCAGCCAGCTGATGCCAAGAATCAGTGGGTAGTGTGGAGAGTAAATCACACTGAATTGGAGCAGTTCTTGATGAACCTGGAGTACAGACTCTAGGGGCACTGTTTCCTGTGTCACTGGCCCCGAGGACATGGCCCATCTATCATCTCTATGAGAACTGACATAGGGGGATTTGTAGGGCTCAAATGGCTTCAGAGTCTATAAAATTATCAGCAGCCCAGAACTGATCAGGGCCCACTGAAGGGAAAACCATCTTGGCCCCATCTGTAGTACATAACTTTTATCTGTACTTGGAAGTGTGGAGAGGACCTGCATGTCCTGGCTCAGGTTTCCCTTGAGGGCTGGGGGGGGCTAGTTTTGGAGCATAGCACTCTGGTGGTCCAGGCTGTCCCCCCATACAGCCTGGCTTGTTTGTTTCCCAATTCCTTTCTGGTTGAGGTCCGCAACAGGCAAGAGGTGAGGGCATGTCCTGGTGCTTTGCAATATAAGCATGTTATTACGCCGTCACCATTCCTTTTCCTCCAGGCTCAAGGATCGGTGGCCCAGATCAACCTGCATCAGGTCATGGTTGGGCCCTGGGGTTTTTGGCATGGAATGTGGGTGAGGTGATGGCTTGATTCCCCTACTCTCCTCTTTTCACTCATGCAGCTGTTTGTTGATGCAGAGAGAGAGGTCAATAAAAGCATCCAGGCTGGTTGGGATCTCGAGGTGGGCTAGCTCATCCTTTATCTCCTCACAAGGTCGGTACCAAAACTGGTGTAGTTGGGCCACCTTGTTCCACTCAACATCAGCTCTGAGTCACCGGGCAGCGTGTGAGGAAGCTGGCTCTCACCCTCGCTGGAGCCTTCATAGAGTGGCTTCTGCTGAGTGAGCATGATGAGCGTCAGTGATTGGCGGATGTGATTGCAGAGCCATTGGCCATTATCTTTGAAAACTCATGGCGATCGGGGGAAGTCCCGGACAACTGGAAAAAGGCTAATGTAGTGCCCATCTTTAAAAAAGGGAAGAAGGAGGATCCTGGAAACTACAGGCCAGTCAGCCTCACCTCAGTCCCTGGAAAAATCATGGAGCAGGTCCTCAAGGAATCAATTCTGAAGCACTTAGAGGAGAGGAAAGTGATCAGGAACAGTCAGCATGGATTCACCAAGGGCAAGTCATGCCTGACTAATCTAATTGCCTTCTATGACAAGATAACTGGCTCTGTGAATGAGGGGTAAGCAGTGGACTTGTTGTTTCTTGACTTTAGCAAAGCTTTTGATACAGTTTCCCACAGTATTCTTGCCAGCAAGTTAAAGAAGTATGGGCTGGATGAATGGACTATAAGGTGGATAGAAAGCTGGTTAGATTGTCAGGCTCAATGGGTAGTGATCAATGGCTCCATGTCTAGTTAGCAGCCGGTATCAAGTTGAGTGCCTCAAGGGTCAGTCCTGGGGCTGGTTTTGTTCAATATCTTCATAAATGATCTGGAGGATGGTGTGGATTGCACCCTCAGCAAGTTTGCAGGTGACACTAAACTGAGAGGAGAGGTAGATACGCTGGAGGGTAGGGATAGGATACAGAGGGACCTAGACAAACTGGAGGATTGGGCCAAAAGAAATCTGATGAGGTTCAACAAGGACAAGTGCAGAGTCCTTCACTTAGGATGGAAGAATCCCATACACCACTACAGACTAGGGACCGAATGGCTCGGCAGCAGTTCTGCAGAAAAGAACCTAGGGGTTACAGTGGACGAGAAGCTGGATATGAGTTAACAGTGTGCCCTTGTTTCCAAGAAGGCCAATGGCATTTTGGGATGTATAAGTAGGGGCATTGCCAGCAGATTGAGGGACATGATCGTTCCCCTCTATTTGACATTGGTGAGGCCTCATCTGGAGTACTGTGTCCAGTTTTGGGCCCCACACTACAAGAAGGATGTGGAAAAATTGGAAAACATCCAGCGGAGGGCAACAAAAATGATTAGGGGACTGGAACACATGACTTATGAGGAGAGGCTGAGGGAACTGGGATTGTTTAGTCTGCGGAAGAGAAGAATGAGGGGGGATTTGATAGCTGCTTTCAACTACCTGAAAGGGGGTTCCAAAGAGGATGGCTCTAGACTGTTCTCAGTGGTAGCAGATGACAGAATGAGGAGTAATGGTCTTAAGTTGCAGTGGGGGAGGTTTAGTTTGGATATTAGGAAAAACTTTTTCACCAGGAGGGTGGTGAATCTCTGGAATGCGTTACTGAGGGAGGTGGTGGAATCTCCTTCCTTCGAAGTTTTTAAGGTCAGGCTTGACAAAGCCCTGGCCAGGATGATTTAGTTGGGGATTGGTCCTGCTTTGAGCAGGGGGTTGGACTAGATGTCCTCCTAAGGTCCCTTTCAACCCTGATATTCTATGATTCTATATCTCACTACTCTGCTTGACTCTTCTGTATTCTGTAGAACTTCAGTTGTTAACTTGCACATCTGTCATAAATTTACAAAAAAAATCCTGCATGCAATGTGATAATATGAATATGACTCATCTGAAAAGGAAAAACTGTTTTCTGTATCGTTATATAGCTAAAAATGAAAAAAAAATATGAAAAAAAATTAAAAAGTTAGCTTATTATAAATATATATTTAAAGCATTTATGTACACAAATAGAGATCAGTCACAAAGTCATCCTAATTTGGATTTTTTTCCACACTGGATCTCATGCTCTGTTTTTCTATCTTTCACCTCTTCAGGGCAGTGGCTGTATATAGTGTACTGAATAGCGCTGAGCACTCTGATACTAAGGGCTCAGTCATGCACCAGTGAAGTTAATGGGAGTTTGACCAGTGACTTCAGTGAGAGCTGAATCAGGCCCTAAATAAATAATAATTACATATTCTGAATTTATTTCATTGAGCATAATGCTTCTGTATTTCCCATGAAATTGTGTCTAATTGATGGAGAGAAGTATATATTTTTGACTGATAATTCTAAAAATTTTTTTTAAAATTTTTTTTAAAAATTTAATTTAAATGTTTCTGAAGATATGTACTTTAGTTCCTGGGTTTGCATAACTGTTTGTATCCTTGTGGCTGTGGTGACTATTTATAAGAAAGTAGATTTTTATATGCTAACAAGCCTAATTTATGAGACAGGAGCTGGTTCATTTCTTTACAACTAGATAATATAGCAAGTTTATTTACGTTTTCCTTTTAAATTATACTGGATATTTAGAGGCCTTAGCTTGACAAGTTTTCTATTACAGTGTCTTTTTTCCTTTTCTGTTCAAATAAGTATTTATTGGTGTATTAATCATGAAAATACACATAAATGGAAGGGGGAGAGTTTCAAACTGCAACAAGCAGAAGAAAACATATGCAAGGCTACTGGACAGACTTCATTAGGATATGCAGTTTCCAGTTTGTAAGATCTACGAATAACCTGGTTTTCTCATATTGACAATAGTTCCTTACATTTACTTACCACAGTGAAAGATAACTGCCCAACTAACTCCTATATCAGTGGTCTACAATTTTTCATATCGTGGACTTTGTGTAGTGGTCATTGTGTTGGTCATCTCCCATCCTAATTCCAACCCCAACATTTCTCTGCAGCAACTATAGCGGTGAATTACACAAAGATGGGATATTAGGATAGTGTTAAGGATGTAAAATGAAAAAAAGCTCACATTGATGTGAAGGGTGTATCCCTTTTTTATACTTGCTGGTTAAGGTCTGACTGTATGATTTAACATTTATTAGAGTGTGATTCCCAGCCAGGTAGACATACACATACTAGCTCTCATCAAGCTAATGTGCTAAAAATAGAAGTGCAGAGGTAGTGGCACAGGCAGAAGCTTAGGCTAGCCACGTGAGTACAACCCCATCCTAGGTACATACTCGACAGTTAACCTGAGCTGCTGCCTGTACTGCTGAAGCCACACTGCTACTGTAAACATGCTAGTATGAACAGAGCTATCATGTGTATATCTACCTGAGCTGGGAATCACACCTCCCAGTGCATATATGTAGCTTTAGATTCTAAGCCTTCAAAGCAGGGACTGTCTGCCTCTGTTGGTATCCTGTCTACCACAGTGGGGCCCCAAATTGGGGGGCCCTGGCAATTTAGCATGACCAGATGTCCCGATTTTATAGGGACAGTCCCGATATTTGAGGCTTTTTCTTACATAGAAGCCTATTACCTCCCACCCCGTCCCAATTTTTCACACTTGCTGTCTGGTCACCCTACCTGGTGCTTGCTTTCTGGTCACCCAACCCTGTTTTTATGTATTAATTATTTGTTTCTGGAATCACCCAAGATGTGCTAGGCACAGATATTACATAAAACAATAATACACCAACATGAACAAATGTACTCTGTGTAAATTTTTTGTGTCAAGAAGGCAAGAACTAGCAAAATAATGTACAGCCATCACTTTGTGGGGATATGTGTACTGGTTCTTTAAATCTGTACTAAAAATCAGAGACTACTGAAGACAGGGATACTTCAAGCAGAAGGGCTCAGGAAAAGACTACCAAGTGCTTGGGGCAGCACCTTTGCAGTGGTAGGTCCCCCACCTGTGGGACACCTTACAAGTGGAGATCAAATATTCCTTCCCTGACCATGTTCAGGCCTCAGTTCAAGATTCACCTCTTTGACAAAATCTTATCCTGGTGATGACATCTTCCCAGGACTAATCTCCATAAGTGGGGAGATTAGAGGAGAAGAAAGCAGCAAGATGGAAAAGAGAAAATACAAACAAATACCCCACATCTAAACATGCACACCAACGACATGGAAAACTGTGAGAATATTGCCAGTTGGAGCACACTTACTTAATATTAATTGTTGTATTAAAGATATCACAGTGAAAGATGACTTGAGAAAAATCTAAAACAGAGAAAGGCCTTGTCATTCATGTTTACAAGCTACATAACTTACCCTCAGGTGATAACCAGGAGTTCTCTCAGGAATTGAAATGTCCCTAGCCTCTGTTTTCCAGAAACTGGGAATGGGTGACAGGGGATGGATCACTTGATGATTACCTATTTTGTTCATTCCCTCTGAAGCACCTGGCATTGGTCACTGTCAGAAGACAGGATACTGGGCTAGATGGACCATTGATCTGATCTAGTATGGCTGGCCTTAATTTCTTATGAATTTGTGTAACAGGAAGAAAACTAGAACAGCAGGTGGACTTATGCTGTCCTACTCTGACAATGAACTGGATAACTATTGGGTGATTTTTTGCTGCTTCCTTACAGTGCAGAGTGGTTTTACAGTATTGTACACTTGCACCATGACTTAGTGGAACTTTTTTGTCATCCTGGAGCCCAATTTCTCTTCATCTTCATTTTAATTACCTTTCTGTAATTTTATATCAAATTTCATGCCTAAATCACAGTGAGTTTCAGGCAAATCTAACAGAACTGAACCTTCTTTAAAGCAGATAGCTGCAGAGAGACAATTATTTAAGTTCTCCCCCAACCCTTCAAAAATTAATCTGTTATGGCGTTTGTTCATTTTTGTAATTCTCAGGAATCAAAGAGGCTCCAGAAGCCTCTAAGGAACAGTCCAAATATTGGGTTTGTATTGCTAGATGTTACCTTGATCACTTTGACCTCAGTTGCACCAGCTAATGGTCTGACCATGGTACTGAGAGAGTCCAAGAATGCCCCCAACTCTCCCAATGTACACATTTTGGGCCAAATCCTGTTCTCAATTATATGAGCGTAGCTACAGTTGATTCATTAGCAATTGGGTCCCTCTTCTTTACAACTAGCTGGGTGAAGGTTATGGCAAACAAACATCCATTAACATGGCAAATTAAATCCCTCTACAATGGGGGATGTGGGACTGATTGTACTTTTGACAAATGGATTGAATCTTTACACAAACTTTCTTCTCTGTAATAGCTACTACTGCTTTGCCTTACTCCTTTTACTACTGTCCATTGTGGGACTTTTTCCAAGTGCCATTATGTTAATAGTGTCATTATCAGAGTGGAAGCAGGATTTTAAAAGGGTGCAATGAAGATTTAGTGTGGCTCTGAGGGCACCTGTATCAATGGTCACAGGGGGCCCCAACAAATTTCAGGCCTGTCCTCTCACTTTTAGAACCTGTAACATATTTTTGTGTGTTGATCTGTAATCCTGACATTCATTAACACTTTTCCTATTTAGGGAGATACCAGTGCTGCCCTAATACCCATTTCTTTTTAAAAATATCCAAATCGTTATGTAAATTCCTTTATACTAATTGCCCTGTGATGCAGCCTTCTATTATAATGACCAGAACACTAGCAGTTCCTTTATTGTTAATGTTCATTGTTATTTACAGGTTTTGCTGTGTTCTGGACTGGTTAGTTGGAAGTAGAAAAGTGCTAACAATTGCTAGATTGTGGGATATTTGGGGCTTAGTCATGTTTGAATATATGGAACTAATAGGATGTGTGTTGATCACAACTGTATATTGTACCCTGTTTCCCTCTGTCTTTTTAGGTTATAAGCTTTCTTTACATTATAAGCTCTTTCGGATAAGGCCTATTTCTACATATGTGTTTATAAATGTCTCAGTTAACAGGGCCCCAAGACTGATTGGGATCTTAGGGTTGTACCACATGTAAATAATATTTAAGATGTACCTGGAACATGGAGGGCAGTGGAGATGTGGGATTGTAATACTTGTCTCTGCCTTCTTCCTAAACATGAAGATCCCCCCAAATATTCCAGAAAAGTGGCAATATAATACAGTTGTACCCCCCACTTCCAACTGCATGACTGATTCCCTATTAATCTCCATATAAATGGAGTATTGGAAACACAATTAATTTTCAGATCAGTGAAAACAATGGTTTTCAAAATGTGGTCAAAATGTGGCCTATGCTATTCTTCGTTGTGGCCTGCATAGGGTGGATTTGATTTAAATCACTAGTCAGGAAGACTCCATTTATGGATTTCTACATAAAAGTGAATTCTTGTCGGTTGTTATAACCTTAATACATATTCTTGACAACTCAGAGATAGATGTAGGTTTCATTTTCAGAAGGTACACACCATACATTTTTAAAGTGATTTATTTTGAAAACTTTTCAGATTAGTGTTACAGCTATATCAGAAAATGAATGATTGTTTGGTTATTTCGTTTACCAAAGGTAACTGAACCAGATATTTATGAAGTCACTAAGGTGAACTATCTCCAGTTCAACAGGTTAATCATTACTATTTGGAGGATTTCTTGCCATGCTGAATTAGGAGGAGAACATCACCAGACAGAAATTTAAATTGTTTTATTTAACTAAAATAACAATGTTATGTATTCTGGATTTTTTTCTTCAACAGCAAACATATAATATTTTAACAAAACAAGCATATGAATTTTTGAATTTAGTTAAACATTCAAGTTTTTTAGAATCAGGTTTGTTTTTCTTAAAATTGTTTTTAACTAAAATAGTTAAATGAAATATTTTTTAAAAAACATAAAAATTAAATCAACTGTGTCAATCAGGTCAACATGAAAAACTTAAAATATTGGCTTCTGCAGCTAACTCAGTCATCTTCACCTGATTGTTCATAATCTGGAAAAGAAAACAAGCTTTCCTGCTTTTTCAGGTCCCAAACGATTTCTCAATTTGGAATGAATTAGTCCAAAGGAAGAAAATATTCTGTCTACACCGGCAGAAGAAGCTACTGCTGTTTAAAGTGAAATTATCACTTCAACAGTCTCTGAATCGAAGTGCTTAAGTTGTACAGACGTATTGGAGCATAAACTTTCGTGGGTGAATACCCACTTTGTCGGATCATGTAGTGGAAATTTCCAGAGGCAGGTATAAATATGCAAGCAAGAATCAGGCTAGGGATAACGAGGTTAGTTCAATCAGGGAGGATGAGGCCCTCTTCTAGCAGTTGAGATGTGAAAGACTTAAACAAAGACTGTGAATGGCTAGCCAACTACAAAAGCAGTTTCTCCTCCCTTGGTGTTCACAACTCAACTGCTAGAAGAGGGCCTCATCCTCTCTGATTGAACTAACCTCATTATCCCTCGCCTGATTCTTAAGTGACTTCCACCAGTTCACTCCTGTGACTTTCTTTAAAACATCATCAGCAAACATAGATTTCTTGAATGTTTCTTATTCCCAAACTGGGTCTCTTTTATGGCCTGCTGCCATTATAGGTTTTCCCTTCTAGTGAGAGAATGGTATAGTAGATCTCAAATCAATGAAGGCTACACTCAGAAAGACCTCAAGACTTCTGGAATATGCTGCTCAAACACTTTCACTTTTACAAAAAGAAAAGGAGTACTTGTGGCACCTTAGAGACTAACCAATTTATCTGAGCATAAGCTTTTGTGAGTTAGTCTCTAAGGTGCCACAAGTACTTCTTTTCTTTTTGCGAATACAGACTAACACGGCTGTTACTCTGAAACTTTCACTTTTGTTTCTACTGCCTGTTCCTCCCTTCTCACATTTATCTCCAGGTTTCTCCTTGTCCAGATCTATTCTTCCCCCAACAATCTTCTGTTTATTAAACTTTTTGAAACTGCACTTTCAGAGAGAGGTAAGGGATTGACTCTTTGTACACAAATTTGCAGAGGGATAATAGGGTTGAGGTCTGTTATTTCTCACCTCTATATATTATTTATTTATTTATTTATTTATTTTAAACCATTTTTGCTGTTAACAAGCATGTTATCTCTGGAGACACAAATCCACAGTTTGAGAACTGCAAAACTAAGCATCTCTGCTGGTGTCTTCTAGACTGAGCACTGAGTCCCATTGGGTAGATAGAAAGTTTAACCTAAATAATCCATACAGAAGCCCCTGGAACCCCATAAGATTGGGTCCCTAATCCATGACCCATTGGAACTCATTTACAAAACTTTTCTTAAACATTCCATGACTATATTGTCTCATGTTACAGAATTAGAATTTATAATCCCTATTCCATGATGAGATATCTTTGAGCTATATTGTATCTATCTTATAATTAGTTTATCTTATCTTAAAACTATATTTAGATAGTTTTTTCCTTAAAAAGCATTTTATCAAAAAATCCAATTTTTTTTATTTTAAAAGAAATCATTTATTTTTATCCACCCTGGGCTTGCATCTTTAGTACAGTGTTACGTACTGTTAGTCTATAAGATGCCACAGGACTCTTTGCCGCTTTTACAGATCCAGACTAACACGGCTACCCCTCTGATACTTGACACCTCCTTAACCCTAATTGAATCCCCCTTTGCTTGTCCCCTGCTCCTATTGCCCTCCCAGATTTACCCTCCTCTGGTAGCTGAGAATTAAATAGATTGGAGTAAAAGACAAAATGGAATAAATTTGTGGGGAGTAAGAATTGTGCAAAGGGCCGAGGGAAAGCCTGAGAACCAACTGATGAATAAAGAAGGCAAGAATTGAAGCAATTTGGAAGAAGAGGACAAACTGGGAATTGACAAGAGAGGTTATACATTGTTAAATTAATGAGAGGACAGACAGGTGGGGCAAGTGGAGAATTTATGGGAGAGAATGGACAATTGGTCTATGGTGTGAAGGGCTGGAGACTGACCAACAGATGGATGTACAAAGCAAAAAGTACGGAATAGAAAGGACAGTGGATATGAGGGGCAAATTCTGGATGGATATTAGGGGCATGGGAAGGAGGAAAAAAGGAGGGAGAGGCTGAGGGAAGTGGGAGAGAGCAGCACTCAAGGGGAAAAGATAGCAAGGGGGAAGATTTAAAGACCTTCAAAGAAGGGGAACAATTGGGATAGAAGAGTGGAGAACCATTTTGTGTACATTTATGTAGGTGTTTGGCAAATCCAAAGATGCTTTTTTTGAGGGGGGGTCCCTGTTGTCTGATGGGTGGCATTTGTTACTCAGAAGATAACTTGCCAGATACAGGTATAACTATGCTGTTGGTTGTGAAATGTTTAAAAATCTTATTAAATGTTGGACATAGCTCCAGACGGCTCCCCATGTGCCCCCCAGCCTCCCCACTTCTGTTTGGCTATTTGGGGGCCTGCTACTACCCCGTCAGCGCAGGCTACCTCACCCCAGCGTGCCCTGCATCTGAACCACACGGACGTCCCCTGATTAGTCTATTCCCTTCAGAGGAGGGCGGGGGCTACAGAATTGGGGAGCCAATCAGAAAGAAGAGCTGCCCCATTGTCGCCTCTCGGTAGCCGCGGTGGGCGCCTGTGGGCAGGGGGCTCTCGGGTGTCAGCGGCGCAGGGGCAGTGAGCGTGGAGCGTGCGCAGCGGAGCGGGTTCGAGATTGCCTTGCCACCGCCGCGGCGTTAGGAGGAGGGATCTGCGCTTGTGCAGAAGCCTGCTCGTTGCTTTACTTTTGCAGCCCGGGGCAGGGACATTATGCCGAAGAGAAAGGTAACGCGCCTGTGTTGATTGTGTTGTGGTGCATTCCTTTTGACGCCCGTTTGCAGTTAATAATCTCAGCCTCCGGTTGCCTGCAAGCCTGGGGCGATTTTTTTGGACTGCGCTGATTGAGTCTGGGTATTTGTACTGCCTGTTGCAAAGATCTTCCACCCTTCCCTCCGGTTGCTGATTTGTTGATTTACTCCTTACTTCCTCTAACCTTGTAGTGAGGGCTGCAGTTGTCACCCCCTCCTCTCGAATGCGAACTCGCTGTCACAACTCCGATCTCCCCCCCCTCCCCCGCCCCGCCACCGGAAAAAAATGCAGCAGCTGCAGCTTCGCCTTTTACCTCCCCCGGAGGAGTTTCCTGCTTGCAAACTCCAAGCCGTAGCTCATCAATCTCTGGGAAAAAATCCCCCATGTCCTGGCTGATTCTGCCCTGGGCTGATTCTGCGTTCTGCTTTGTATGGTGCCCCGGTGATGGCTCCAAGGTAAAAGGCGGAAGGGAGAGAAAAGCCATGTTTAAAACAAACTACACCCTTCTCCTTGCCTCCTGTGACAGACCCGTATGTACCAACTCTGGTGTCAATCAGGACAGGAGTCTGCACAGACAGGGCCCCGTGCAGCACAGGGGGGATCTGCTTACACATGGTATCAACAACAGCAGAGAGTTTAAAAACAGCACCATGGGAGACTCCTCTGTGCAACACAGCAGAGCGCTTCACACCCCAGAGACGGGCAAGAGGGTGGGGATGGAGGGAGCGGGAGCTGCTTCTGCGGAGCCTCTGCCTTCTTGTGTGGCTTTGAGACTTATACTGAACGAGTGTATTTGCCTCCCTCCTCCCAGTCACTTCCCCTCCTCCCTTGTGCCTCAGTGTTTCCTTCCTTCCTTCCTCTGCAGGGCTGCTACAGCTGGGATTTACTTGCGTCCCTCATTTGCCTCCCTGGCTGTGCTGTACTTTACTTTTCCTTCTCACACACTGTCGTCCTTCCCTTCATGGTGGAGGATCTGGTATTTTTGAGGGGGAAGGTGGGGAAATGATGCTTCACTTGCCCACCCGCCCCAGTGACCCCCATGCTGGAAACCAGTCCAGGCAAAAGTGCAATATGTGCTTCACTGATCTTACGCTATTACGTACTTTCTGTCTGCCCACTGTCTGAAATACTATTCATAATGTTAACTTCCATAATTGTGTGTTATGGGGCTTCTTGCACCTCCTTTGAGTCATCTGATATTGGCCACTTTTGGAGGCAGGACACAGGAGTAGATGAACCACTAGTCTGATCCTGTATGAGAATTCATTTCTTTCTCTTAATTCAGGAAGTAAGGAATGTAAAGGATTACAAGCTTGCAAATTATTTATTACTGGTTGCATCTTTCACAAACTCAGTGCCTGAGCTTCAGGGAACATCTGTAGTATTTTGAAAATGCTCATTTGTTACAACTGTTAACAGACATTTCACTAGGGCTGGCTTTTCTAAGGGGCCTATGGAAGTTACCCGGATTGGAGTTGGGGTAGCTAACATCCTTTGGCCCCCTTGAAAATCCTGTCCTGGAGCACTTTCTTTTTACTGCAATTACTAATGGAGTGTAATTGGAGACTTGACACTAATATTCCGTGGTTTAAATAAAACCAACAGACAAACCAATGACCACAACAAAAAACTCAGCAGTCTTTTAATATTAAACTAGGTCAACTGAGGAGAGGCAATTTTACTGTAATGGAGATGTCCAGAATGTCTGTCTGCCTATGACCTCCCCATAATGCAGATCATGGTTGAATCTGAAAACTGTTTTAATAGGGTAATCGTTAGATGTTAATTTCCACACACTTATGAGTTCCATTTTTGTCCTGTACTGATTCCTTGCTGCATTATGGGTACAGAAAAAATATTCAGTGCTCCACTGAAATATTTCCATTTTTAATTTTTTTTTAACTTGAGTTGATATATTTCTCATGAAATTGAGGGACTAATAGCTCTGTACATAATACTTGGCTTACATTTAAAAGATACTGTATCATTTTCTTCATCATACTCTGTCATTGCATTCTTGTCCAGGCCTAAAATGCTCCTTTTCTTCCACAGCTATGCCTTTCATAAGTGAAGACTGATGGTTAGGCTGTGCTTTGAGGAAGCCCTTTGAAGCTAGGCCTACACAGTCCATTAGGAACCTTGCAGAGCTCTCTCATGCTTCCTTAACATTTTTACATTCTTGCCCTGCATGTAGTTTTCAATACTTCAAAAATATCTTGGTGGACTGGGAAATTAAATGCGGTCTCTTCCCCCATGATTGAGGAGCACATTGTGGCTAAACAGTGGGTTTAGATTTTTGTTGTTGTGTGTTATATCAGTTAGCTCTGGTCTACACTAAAACCTTAGGTTGGTATAACTATGTCACCCCGAGCGACGCAGTTATACCGACTGAACTCACAATGTAGACAGCGCTAAGTTGACAGGAGGGCTTCTCTTGTGGAGGTGGAGTACCTATGCCAATGGGAGAAACTCACGCATTGGCATAGGTCGTGTCTTCAATAAGCACTACAGCGGCGCAACTGCAGCGCTGTAAGCATAGATAAGCCCTTAGCCTTTGAGAAGTAAGTCTGTAAAAGGAGAACTTGGGTTTTTTTTCTTTTGTTTTCTGTCATAATTAGTCTTTTAAAATTACATCCACAATTGAAGTACTTAAAGAGAAGCTTATTAAGTAAAGTTAATGTATTTAGCTTTGTGAGTCTTTGTGTGACTTAGTCTTAAAGCTAAGTGTGTTTATTAATTCTGGTTCTTGGAAAGCCCAGAAACTCATAGGAATTAGAGACTATAGGCTTGTCCACATGGGGAAATTGACTGGCATAGCTACGGTGGAATAATTACTTCATCATTATTCTGGAATAAAGTCACTTTTATTCTGGAATAGAGTGTCCATATGGGGAAATTATACTGGCATAGCTCTTGCATAAAAATGATTTCACTGTAGCGTTGCCAGTACATTTCTCTGTGTAGAGAAATCTTACTTGTACATCTGTTACTGAAGTGGGTTTCCTAGTTAAAACAAATATTAACACAGAAAAATGTGATTTAATACTTGTTTAGTTGGGAAATTATAACGGTCTGTACTAAAAAAAAAAATTACAGATCACCAATACTTCAGTTTGCATGTTTATGGGGCTATGTGTCCAACTAATAAATTTGCAGAAAGGGCGTGTGGGAAATGCAGAAGTAAAAACAGATTCATACCTGTCTTTATGCATGCTTTATTTATCTAACCAGATTGACCAGTCATGCTCCTTTTTCCTTTTGTCCCTTAACTGTTTCTTCTATGTGTAACTGAAGAAGCTATCCCTGGGGGACAGATAGCTCAGTGGTTTGAGCATTGGCCTACTAAACCCAGGGTTGTGAGTTCACTCCTTGAGGGGGCCATTTAGGGATCTGGGCCAAAAACTGGGGATTGGTCCTGCTTTGTGCAGGGGGTTGGACTAGATGATCTCCTGAGGTTTCTTCCAACCCTGATATTCTATGATGACTCTAAGTCAGCATCTGAATTGCTTCATTATCAAACAAAGGTTGGAAATTATTTTTTAATTTACTTTTCCACAGTATGCATCCGATGAAGTGAGCTGTAGCTCACGAAAGCTTATGCTCAAATAAATTGGTTAGTCTCTAAGGTGCCACAAGTACTCCTTTTCTTTTTGCGAATACAGACTAACACGGCTGTTACTCTGAAACCTTTTTAATTTAGTTTCCCCAACTCTGATGGGCCACTGGTTATGGGCGTGGAAGGGACAAGTGAAAACATTTGTGCATTGAGATGATGTCAAATACCACAATAAAACAAAAAGAGGCTGAGCACTGGACTCTTCCAGTCAGACCTTCATATGTGTTACTGGTTGTTGTAACACCACATAATGAAGTGAATACAGTACAACCTTTCACAAAGAGACTAGTGTGCATGCATGGGATAAACTAGAACATATGTGTGATACTGTTAGCAGGAAACTTTTTTTGGAGTTTGTCCTTTTTTGTTTTTGTTCTTCAGCCCCAGTTGAACTTATCTTTCAAAAATACAATATAAGCTGGTTTGGAAGGAGTACATTCTTTTATAGCTATGAAACAGGTACGTTAAAAATATCTTTGCATCAGCCATAGAAAAATGAGGAACCAAAATCTGTCCTATGACAAACTCACAATAGCATGAAAAGTCTGGTTGCCAAAGAATTTTTTTTAAAATGGTTTTAACAAGATCTCCATCAAATTGCAGTATTTGTGGGCCTGAGTATTTGTGCCTGATGACTGAGAAATATAAAGAGGTCAGGTAACTTGTCCAAGGTCAGACAGGGAGCCTGTGATTTAGTTGGGATTACATTCCAGAGTGATCCTCTTTGTTCCTTCTGTCTAACCATAAGACAATACTGTTTGAACCTGTTCTCAAAACATTTTTCTGCCTTGGGGTTGAACCAAATGTGAGGACTAATTGCAGCTTGATTTTTTTTTTTTTAAATCTTTTTAAGAACCCTGTTGACCACTATAGTACTGTTTCAAAGCAAGAAAAATGACTTAGTGGATACATCTTTAATTAGTCACATGAGTAGGTCATTTGCACACTTATTGCAATCCCAAATCCCAAGTCTTGCAGTAGGGTTGATGGCAGATTGTGGTGTATGCTTAGCAGAGATAACAAGGGATTTTGGGTAAATATCTGTGGTAGGGTACTATAGAATTCTAAAAACTCACTTTAAAAAAAATCTGTGTACACTTTTTTTTTAAACTATGCTAAAGGAGTATGAAGGTTGCAACATAAAGTATTTAGAAGTTATGAAATGCCTTAATTTGGCCTTATGAATTATGATATTCTGTTTAATAATATGATTACATATTACTCTTTCTACAGGACCTCATCTAGCTCACAAGATGCACAGTGCTAGCTGAATGGGTATCTATTAAATATTTTGTTTACTCCTCCTCATTAAATGTGTGGTCCCAGACCTTATTCACTGCACATCATCCAAGCCCTGCACTAAATACAGAACTCGTTTCCTCATGGATTTTTCTGTGGTTCTCTCAGTGCCTCAGTCCCTTCAGGTTTCAGAGTAGCAGCCGTGTTAGTCTGTATCCGTAAAAAGAAAAGGAGAACTTGTGGCACCTTAGAGACTAACAAATTTATTAGAGCATAAGCTTTTGTGAGCTACAGCTGAAGCATCCGATGAAGTGAGCTGTAGCTCACGAAAGCTTATGCTCTAATAAATGTGTTAGTCTCTAAGGTGCCACAAGTACTCCTTTTCTTTTTTCAGTCCCTTCACAGATTCAGGCCATAGAGCTCCCCCTCATCGCAAGTTACACTTGAACAGAACTTGTTTCGACTCTTCAAAGCTCGACAAGAAAATAATACTTTTTTTTATTTACGCCAAAAATTAAAGTTTATTACATTTAGGAATAGTGCAATGTAGAAGTGTGAGTGTCAAAGAAACTGGTTGAGTGATGCTTCTTCTATATATATAGTTACAAGAAATTTTGTGTTCAGATGTCCAGATAAAAACAGATTGAAGTTACTTGCTTTATGTTGAAAGTGCAATTGTAAATATTTTATGAAGGGTTAATGATGTTATAAGTGTTTTACAGTCATGGGAATATTACACGTTTATAGGTGGCTGTAAACACACCAATATAAGGTGCTAGAGGTGGCCATAAGCCAAAGGTACTGAAACAATTTGTATAGTGGGGGTGCTGAAAGCCAAAGTTTACCAAACTGTAAACCCTGCATGTGATGGAAACCACTTCAAGCCAGGGGTTGCGGCATCACCCCCAGCTCTCCTATTTCTAATACCTATGCTATAAGCCATGTTTATAATCAGCCTGTTCACACTAACAATTTGTAGCAATCATTTATTAAAACATGTATTCAGTTTATTAACTCATTGTTCCCCAGTGGTTCACACAGCAAGCTTCCGAGTGTAGCCCCCCCCCCTTATAAATTAAAGCACTTTTTAAAATATTTGTATATTTAACACTGTTATAAATGCTGGAGGTAAAGTAGGGTTTCGGGTGGAGGCTGCAGCTCGCGGCCCCCATGTAATAACCTCATGACCCCCAGTTTGAGAACCCCTGCTTTAGCCCATGTCACCCATCCACTAACTCCAATTGAATTTTGGCCTGAACAACAGGTGAATTATCAGTGTAAGGCCATTCACAACATTGTTCCATGTATTAAAGTATAAAGCAAATTGTATTGTTAGCTACAGTTCATCAGGTATCACAAGTGATTATCTCCCAGTATAAAAATTAACAGGTGCAGATAATTCGTTTATATAAAGGGATTTTAGAAAAAGACCTGCCTCTTCTCAATGGAGATAAAAATGGATTTGAAAGCAGAGCAGCAAGTCAATTGAAAAATGTTATTTCAGACTGTGGGATATCAGTTTTGTTGATGAGCTTCACAAAATTAGTCTACTGTGTGTAAGCGAAATAGATATGCCAAAAGATGTAGCTAACAAATGCTACACAATTAAAAGTTTGCTTTGATTAATAAATTACTGAGTTCTAATTTCTCCATTGAAATGTATCAGTTGTACCAAAAGCAATAGTTTTGCATAGGTTTGTCGGAGTCTGAGGTCTATGTTAATACTGTTGTAGCAAAGTAGTTTAACATTACATTTTACTGGAAATTGTCATAGTATCATTTGTGTAGGGTGAAGGCAAACCAGGTTATGATCTCTCTTAGAAATCGCATTTTGTAGGATTATATAGCTTCAGTAAAATTTTTGTCATCTTTAATTCAGCATGCCTTCTAAGGTACTAAAGAAGGGTGGCTCATCCACATGCTTATGGTTAGAGAGGATTTTTCAAGTGCTAGACATATACCCCAAGTTGTGATCCTTTCTCCTGCAGACTAAGTGGGCTTTTTACTTCAGTATTCCCTAAAGGCCACTACCCAAGTGCAGCAGGACATAGTGTTGATTCAGTGGGTGACACTCAGATTAAGTCAGTACTGAAAAAGTGCCCTAGCATAATGAAAGAGGGCACTGATGTTTGAGGTGCCTCTTCTAAATGAGATAAAAGCCTACGTCCTATATAAAGATCCATGGCACTTTCCCCGAAGTAGGGGTATTTAATCTCTGTGTTCTGGCTAATGTGTATCTTGATTAATTGTATTCAGTCTTATAAATCATCCTATGACTTGAATTCATTTCCTGTTAGAAACAGTATTGTAATGTTCTGTGCTTCTTAAACAGTTGATGCATTTCTGTGGTCATAACAGTAGAAGATCATAGAACTATAGGACTGGAAGGGACTTCGAGAGGTCTACTAAGTCAGTCCTGTGAACTCAAGGCAGGACTAAGTATTATCTAGACCATCCCTGACGGGTGTTGGTCTAACCTGCCCTTAAAATCCTCCAATGACAGAGATTCCAGAACCTCTCTGGGCAATGTATTGCAGTGCTTAACCGCCCTGACAGTTAGAAAGTTTTTCCTAATGTCCAACCTAAAATACCCTTGCTGCAATTAAAACCCATTGCTTCTTGTTCTATCCTCAGAGGTTAAGGAGAACAATTTTTCTCCCTCCTCCTTGTAACAACCTTTTTCTGTACTTGAAAACTGTTATCATGTCCCGTTTCAGTCTTCTGTTCTCCAGACTAAACAAATCCAGTTTTTTCAGTCTCTCCTCATAGGTCATGTTTTCTAGACCTTTAATTATTTTTGTTACTCTCCTTTAGACTTTCTCCAATTTGTCCACAT
Organism: Caretta caretta; assembly: GCF_965140235.1. Taxonomy (NCBI): domain Eukaryota; kingdom Metazoa; phylum Chordata; order Testudines; family Cheloniidae; genus Caretta; species Caretta caretta. Next base: position 62,721,514 of record NC_134208.1, on the reverse strand, counting down.
CTTTCCTGAAATGTAGTGCTCAGAACTGGACATAACACTCCAATTGAAGCCTGATCAGCATGGAATAAAGTAGAAGAATTACTTCTTGTGTCTTGTTTACAACACTCCTGCTAAAACATCCCAGAATGATGTTTGCTTTTTCCCCCCCCCCAACAGTTTTATACTGTTGACTCATATTTAGCTTGTGATCCACTATGACCCCCAGATCCCTTTCTGCAGTACTCCTTCCTAGGCAGTCATTTCCCATTTTGTATGTGTGCAACTGATTGTTTCTTCCTAAGTGGAGTTCTTTGCACTTGTCCTTATTCAGTTTCATCCTGTTTACCTCAGACTATTTCTCCAGTTTATCTAGATCATTTTGAATTTTAATCCTATCCTCCAAAGCACTTGCAACCCCTCTCATCTTGGTATTGTCCATAAACTCTCTATGCCATTGTCTAAACCACTAATGAAGATATTGAACAGAACCGGGACTGATACCTGTGTAGTTTAAAATCTGTAATATTTTGAAAGCACTTTGAGATCCTTCTGGGTGAAAGGTATGATAGAATAGGTTGCATCAAAACTTATCAGGGGACTAGTCAGCTATGTCTGGTCTAGACTCTTTCCTTCTTCCCTCTCCCCTCTCTTCCTAGTCAGTCTCCCAGTGTTATCCTATCACTGGTGATGGCAGTAAAGGGAGTGCTAATATAGATGGGATTCAGATGGCTGACAGCATTTGTACCATTGTATAGTCTAGACCTACTTGAGCAGAGTTTGAAGATGCTGTGAGGAAATCTCTCTCTCTCTCTCTAGTCTCGAATGGACAGGGTCTTTTGAGAGCCTTTTTAAAGTTGGTTCACACTCAAGTGGGTTCTAAAAAACTTTAAAGGCTAGTGTGGACAAGCCAGAACCTTGTTAGAATCATTTTTAAAATCTGCTTTCCAAGATGTGAACTTGATATTAATTCTTAGATGGCTTTGGCCCCTCCATACTAGTTCTTTAAACCATGTTAGAACCCAAAGTAGCAGGTAACATGTTTAAATGCAGTTTGTAACAAGGGTAAATAGAACCAAATAAATGGAAGGTCACATTGTAAGGTAACATTTGGCTCTTAAGTCTTCACACATCAATGCCTCTCCTCTCTGCCCCTCCCAACAGCCAACTTCAGTTGACAACACAAGAAGCTAGGGTTGGGGATACAGAGGATGTATTACTTGGACAAATAGCCTCTTAAGGATATGTTGTACTCTTAGTCACAAATATAATTTTTAAAATAAGTGTTTCAAATACTAATTATCAGTCAAACTGTTAGAACGCATTTTGGGGACAGGAAAGGAAAGTTAGAGATGGACAGACAAGAGCTTGTGATCGTGGAACAGTCACCAAGGGAGAGACTTTTGAGTTATGGTTATTCTAAAAGGTGTGTGATCTGGTACGCTGTACAGCATATCCAGGTGTGGCCCTATCAGAGGGGACAGAATTCCTGGCTGTCACCCCTCCAAGAAGCCTATCCTACAGAATAAGGGTGAACCTATAACAGAAATAGAAGGGCCAAAACAGGAAATGGAGTCCCGTGTTCTGGGAGGTCTTTATGAGAGAACAGAACACCCCCCATAGCTAAGGGGTAACCTAAGAGTGCAGAGACCCCACTGGCACAAGGGCTCTGTGTAGATTCATGCTGGATGTGAGGACGTGTCATGTGCCTTTTTCAAAGGGAAGCGGGTAGCATGATGAATCTTCTAAGCGAGAAACTACCATTCCCATCAGCCCATTTCCCACTGACCTACAACCTTCCAGGGTGGACCTGCACGTACATCCCCTTCCCCTGGTCAGGAGGGGCTGGAAACTCTGTGGATCACCCTAGTCCAGGAAGTAACCTTGTTTTGAGGGGAAGTGGTAGCCCCATGGCAAATTGGGAGCAGCAGGGAAGATAAATGCAGGAGAAACTTTTGGGGAGCCTTATGCAGAGCTGGCTGCAGCAGCAGTGAGGGAACAGTGTGAAAAGGCTGTGACTCACCGACGTCACAATCAGGTTCAGGTCTGGGCACAGTCTGTGAGGAAGCAGCAGAGACTGGGCAGGGAACCAGTGTAGAGTGGCCCCAAGGAGAGAGACAACTAACTGATCCTGGCCTGGAAAGCTGCAAGCTCCTATTTCCTTGTAGCATAGACTGGATTGGAGTGGGAACCCCAGGCACGAGGCCTGAGGAACCCTAATTCTCATTGGAGTGTCCCCTGACCCCTGAAAGGGCCCAAATAGGAACCACTGTTGTTTTACCTTAAATTGCAACTGTTTAAGCCTCTGTTCATACGGTGTTTTGCAATCTTCCCATTTCTGCCAACCCTAGTAAAATACCCTTTCGCTTAGCCACGTGTCCGAGTCATTAGTGGGAGGACCCCAGGGCTAGCACTTTTAGGGCCTAGTCCCTGAAGTCCTTTCAGTGCTTGCTTCAGAGTCATGGCAGTCTGGTGGAATACTGGTACAGTAAAGGTTTGGTGTGCCACAGCACTGAGTAGCTGTAAGAGTTACAAAAATATAAAACTTGTTCTCACAGAAGAACATTCTTTAATATTACTTATTTGCTTTTTAGTCACAACTGTGTATTCTGTGGGTTTTGCACTCGTCTTTTTTTCTGTCTTTCCACCCCTGAAAGCTACTGTTAGATATTTGCTGGAGTAAATTATTTTCAAAACCAGAGGTAATGTTGTCAAAATAGCGCCTAAATCTATATTTAGATACTGAAAATAGATCTGTCCTGATTTCAGAGAAGCTCCTTTACCTTAGTAGGTGCAATGGTCGCTCTGAAAATCAGGCTAATTCTATTTCATAGAATATCAGGGTTGGAAGGGACCTCAGGAGGTCATCTAGTTCCAACCCCCTGCTCAAAGCAGGACCAATCCCCAATTTTTGCCCCAGATCCCTAAATGGCCCCCTCAAGGATTGAACTCACAACCCTGGGTTTAGCAGGCCAATGCTCAAACCACTGAGCTATCCCTCCCCCCGAATAGTTTAAATATGGATTTAAGTACTTTAAATATGGATTTAGGAGCCTCAGGTTTAATTGCTGGAAATGGATCTGCTGAGGTCCTCCTTCATGGTTCAATTTTCAGAACCAGAGCCCAATTTTGAACAATTTGACTTAAAGGAATAATATTGAACAGTCTTTAGCTTCCACTACAGTTCTACCATGCTGTTTTGACGTTGCTGTTTAATTGTACAATAATAGTAAAACAAAGGAACAAATAATAAGAAAAGAATTTACTAACATCCTGGCTCACATTTTGAAATGTGGGGTCCTAAAATTATTAGTCTAAGTGAGTTGTCTATTGTAGGTGCTCAGCATGTCTGACATCTCCCATAACTGATCTGTATCCCTGAAAATCAGGCTGTGTTTTTAGATGCCTAAATATGGAATTGGTTTCTAATTTTATACACCAAACCTGAAAATATTGGTTCTAGAAGATAATGAAAACCTGGGCAACAAGTTTATGTAGGCTTAAACAGAACTGCTTTCAATTCAGGGATCGGTAACCTTTGGCATGCGGCTCGCTAGGGTAAGCTCCCTGGAGGGCCGGGCCGGCTTGTTTACCTGCCACATCTGCACGTTTGGCCGATCGCAGCTGCCACTGGGTGCAATTCGCTGCTCCAGGCCAATGGGGGCTGTGGGAAGTGGTGTGGGCCGAGGGATGTGTTGGCCGCTGCTTCCCGCAGCACCCATTGGCCTGGAGTGGTGAATCGTGGCCAGTGGGAGCCGTGATCGACCGAACCTGCAGATGCAGCAAGTAAACAAACCAGCCCGGCCCACCATGAGGCTTACCCTGGCGGGCCATGTGCCAAAGGTTGCCAGTCCCTGTTTTAATCCTTCATTCTACTGAATAAAGAAACTATTGTATTTTTAAGTGATTAAAATGAGAAGTTTGGAACATTTACCTATATATTCCTATAATGATAAAAACATAGGTTGGTTGTTCCACTCAGAATTGTATAGCGCAGTCAGGTGAACAGCATTAGTTGTAATTCAGAGTTTGTGAAATGCCCCATTAAATGCCCATGTGGCTTAAGTTATGCTGGCCAAACATCTAGATCTTTTCAAGCGGGAATTACAGAACATACATACACAATAAAAGCAGATTTAAATACATATATGGGAAAAACATTTAAATGGAAAATAATCACACACTTTTTTCATTTTTTGATTTATGGAAATATAATTTATACCAGAGGTATTTTTTTTTTTTTAAAAAAAGAGGAAGAAATACAGTTAATGTTCTGAAAGAGTATGAAGGATGTTGGATTTACATGTTACAAACATTAATCTATTAGGTTTAATAAAGAATTAGACTTTTCTTGTTTTCTGACTTGATGAAATTTCATTGTCATCTTGATATACGTCCCCTCTTTCTTTCTTGTTTGTGTTTATGCACACACATGCGCGCACACAACCAAAGGACTTTCTTTGGTGGATGATTGGAGGATTTTTTATCTTTTTCATATTAGAACTTTAAGTATACTCTTCCCTTTCATCGCATCATGATGTTGACATTATCCCCATAAAGGATTAGAAATTGATATATTCCTCTTCCAATAGATATTTTTAGAATTTAAATCCCTTCATCATTTCTAAGTCTTGCATTGTATTTTATTATCTGTAATTTCAGAAAATCAAAATGTTATATAGTTTAAAGAATAAATATTTCAGAAGCATTTCCTTTTACAGTGAAGAATGTATGTGCTTAATGCAGATAACTCTGTAGCTTCTAATTGATTAGGTAACTGGGAAAGGATAATTGCCTAGGAGATAGAGGGAGTTACTATATTATGCAGTTTTAGCAGGTTTGTAAATACTCTTTGAAAAGGCCAAGAAGGTGTGGAAACTGTGGAGCTCTCTCTCCATGCTATCTCATAAGAATTAATGTTGAGATGTTTCTAATCTGTACGTAAAGTTTAATGGAATACGCTGGATAAAAGTTTAATTAAAAAGGACATGCCTTAAAACCTGATTTTTTTTTTCTTGTTTTTGGGTGAGATTTAAAAAATTAGGCTCTGATTCTGCAAATATTTAAGCACATGAGTAACTTCATGTGCTTCAAATGTGAATTCAGTGGAATTGTTCATGTGCATGAAGTTACTGCCATGTTAAACATTTTTCAGGATTGCGTCCTTTGTGGATAAAAGAAATGCAATAGATATGTATCTGGCTTTTAGTAAAGCATTTGATGCAGTATCTGTTTTACTTGCACAGTTAATTCAGATTGGCTCGGCTATGAACGCTGTTGCATCTGCTAAAAATTGGTCAAAGCAGCACAAAAAAACCTTTTAATGATCAATAAGGTATTGTACTGGGGCAGGGTGGGGCAGAGGTGTTGAGAAGAGTGTCAGAGGAGTTGGTTGGTATTTAAATAACATGGGATTGAATGTCTTTATTAAAAATCTGAAATGGGAAGTAAACAGCACCTTAATTAATTTAAAAAACCCCAAAAACGAGGAGTCCTTATGGCACCTTAGAGACTAACAAATTTATTTGGGCATAAACTTTCGTGGGCTAGAACCCACTTCATCAGATGCATGAAGTAAAAGGTACAGGAGCAGGTTTGCATTTGGAAAGGAAGATGATGTCTGTCTGTATCTGCACAAGTATTTTCATGAAGTTGATGGATTTCCACTTCATGCAAACCTGCTTCTGTATCTTTTACTTCATCCATCTGATGAAGTGGGTTCTAGCCCACAAAAGCTTATGCCCAAATAAATTTGTTAGTCTCTAAGGTGCCACAAGGATTCCTTGGTTGGTTGGTTGGTTTTTTTTTTTTTTTTTGCTGATACAGACTAACATGGCTACCACTGAAACCTGTCACCATGCAAGGCACTTAATTAATTTAGTATCACTTTGTAAATTTCAGAGCTATTGTGAAGACAGAAATAATTAAAGGGACCTAAAGAAGTAGAAACACTAGGGTGAGTTTGGCTCACCATCCATATACCTCCACTGACTTAAATTTAGTGACACTAGCAATGAACTTGGTCTGAGTTTTAGCTTGGGAAAACCTCAAGGTAATACATGTAGGGCAGTGGTTCTCAGACTTTTGTACTGATGACCCCTTTCACATCGCAAGCTTCTGAGTGCAGCCCCCCTTATAAATTAACAACAGTTTTTTATATATTTAACACCATTATAAATGCTGGAGGCAAAGTGGGGTTTGGGGTAGAGGCTGACAACTCGCAACCCCCCCCCATGTAATAACCTCATGACCCCTTGAGGGTTCCCGACCCCCGTTTGAGAACCCCTGATGTAGGGGAAAACTGTTTGAGACGTATATATTCAAAGGGAAGAAAAAACCTGGACAGCAGTAATTCTGAAGTAGGCATATGGAATGGTATGTCCTTTTGCTGATGGCTGAGTTTTGTTGCAAAGCGTGTTTTGTTTGGTTTTTGGTGAAGGAGAAAGTGGATTGGGAGTGGGAGGAGTAACAGGCACCGAATCAGGGAGCAGGGAAATGATGGTGAACTCAGAGACTGCACCTAAAATGCTGTGCCAGAATGATGTCTGGAGAAAATTCTTATTGCATGGAAAATTTTAAAATGTGACTAGATAAAACTCTAGAAAAAATACATTAACGAGTAATCCATGTACTGGTAGGGGTTTCAACTCAATGTCCTAAAGGGCCTCTTTTCCTCTAACTTCTAATGTAGTAGTTAGAATGAAATCGGTATGTGCTTTTTAAATTCACATGGGTATAAGCCTGTAATTTCTGACCACACGGGCCCTTGGTATTTGGCATCATTTAATGTTAACATCCTTTATAAGATGATGTTTAATCAGTTTTACCATATCTTATCTTTCCATGTTGGCTTTTTAATACATTGCTTACATTACTAAAACTAATCCATTCACCTGTAAAGATCAATATCTGTGCAGAAGTTGCACTGCTGGGATACAATAGCCCCCTTTGGCTATCTAAATTGATTGATTGCCATTTGACCGATAAACAGTAACCTTGCTAATGTTAGGTTTCAGAGGAACAGCCGTGTTAGTCTGTATTCGCAAAAAGAAAAGGAGTACTTGTGGCACCTTAGAGACTAACCAATTTATTTGAGCATGAGCTTTCGTGAAAGCTCATGCTCAAATAAATTGGTTAGTCTCTAAGGTGCCACAAGTACTCCTTTTCTTCTTGCTAATGTTGTTGCACTATTTTACTTAAGATACATCTTGTTTATATTTCAGCATTTTAATTACTAAAGTTTTGTTAGTTTGTCAGCCTATAGCCACTTCTGTCAGATAACTCTTTAAAAATATGAAAATTATCTTAATTTTTTTCAATTTAATGATTTCCCCTGTAGCGTTGGCAACCCAAATGCCATAGTATTGTACTAATGTATGAGGACTAGAAAGTGAGATCAACCAGGGGGTCGTAGCTCATTCTCCAAAATGAGTGAAATGCAAAAATTAAGCACATACAAATAAATAAACTTGGTTTTATAATCCACTGTTAATAGAAAAACCTGATTTTTAACCTGTCACTTTTTAAAAAGCTCTTCCTCATCACTGATGGGCACAGGGAGTGTGTGTATAGGCATCCTGGTTAACCCAGAGATATAAAATATGTGGAACTGATTGATCGTCTAAAGTTTAACTACTGCTTAATTTACAAAACTGTTAGCTCATAGATAAATAGACCTAACAGGTACATAATTTCCAGTGAACTACATGGCATGATAAAACTGATAATCCAGACACCGAATCTGCAATGGCACTTAAGGTACAATACATATCTGTGGTCTGCTGAGACTTAAAATTTACCATTCGTTATAATATTGAAAGCATAAGTCTTGCTGGCCAGGCAGCTGGTTTGCTGTGACCATTGCTTATGACACTGATCATAGTCCTCTCATTGTTTGGTGGTGGTTTTTTTAATCCCCTGCTGTTGTCTGTCACCTTATTCTTCATGTCTGTCCCAAAGAGAGAACCTCTTTTTATGTGCTTGTACAGCACCTATCACAGTGGGCCTATAGGTACTACTGTGATGATGATGATGATGCAAGTAATGTGAAGAATTGCCATACAGTTAGAAAGCTTATCTATGCTGGAGCAATGCCTTTTGAACAATTCAGTGCCAACAGTATGCTTGGTGGTATACAAGGCTTGTGATGCTAGTGGTCTCTTCTCTGAAGAGTTTACAATGTAAGTAAGACAGAGATAGCAAGGATGCACTGCAACTTGACAGGTGACAGTGTCATGTTAAATACTGTGAGCCATAGCATTACCACATGGAAAAAACCTGTGGGAGAGGATGAGTTATTTAATAAACTTGGCTACTTTGAAATCAGTTCCTTAGGTGGTATGATATCACAGTGGGAAGTGAAGGGATGTTAGCTTTCTGTGGAAGGGGTCAGGAGAAAGTCCTTCAAGCCTGTGATGACTTCCAGGGGGGAAGTCCTGTGAATCTTGGGATATCCCTGTAGAAAACGGCTGCTCATGCCATGTAGTTCACTGGAAATTATGTACCTGTTAGGTCTATTTATGCTCAAACCTCTCTCCTCTCCACTAGTCCACCTCCTCTTGTGGAGGTAATGCTGCATAAAGCTGTATTCTTCTGCTTGGCTTAATTCTTGCCAGGTACTCTGAACTTGTGTTGCTTTGGGGAGCAGTTGGGTTTGGATGGGGATTATGACACTGAGGCTCCTGTTTCTCAACCACACCTCCACACCACCAGTTTATTGGTGTCTATTTCACCTCATCCATGCTAAAAGCAGACTGGATTGTTTGGCCCCTGAAATGTTCTAACTTTTATAAAACTATACCTTTTAGCGTAACAAGTGGATTATAAACTATTTTAATTGAAGTACACTACTTGCCAAGACACTGTCAGATAAAGACAAAATGGAGTGAGCTTAAAAAAACCTCACACATACAAGTTAAATGTTTTGTCAAGATAAGTCAATATATGGATTGTGATACTGTTAAAAATATATATATGTATTTCATGGCTTCCAAAACCAGAGAGGACCATTGTGATTACCTAGTCTGATCTAATATATAATACAGACCATCGAATTTACCCCAAATAATGCCTAGGGTATATCTTTTAGAAAAAGTTCTTAGCGGGATTTAAAAATTGTCAATGATGGAAAATCCCCCATGACCCTTGTTAAATTGGTCCAATGGTTAATTCTTGTCACTGTTTAAGAAAGTACAACTTACGGAAAGTCTGAATTTGCCCAGTTTCAACTTCGAACCATTAGATTGTATTGTACATTTCTCTGTTAGATTGTAGAGCCCATTATTAAGTTTTGTTTAGCTTAACAAAAAGAAGGTTAAAGGCTGATGTAACAGTCTATAAGAAATAGAGCAAGGGACATCCCACTTCATCTCCCACACAGTACATAATGGGCCTAATTCTCAATTACACAAAGGTTTATTAGTCTAAAGCCTGAGCTATGTGAAACAGCCTTCATGTAAATGAGGATCTGCTGCAAATTGCTCATGCTGTGGTGTTTTGCTTCTGAGCTCTCACCCAAGGAATGGCAACTGAAACTGTTTTTGTGATTACAGAGAGCATCATCCATTTTCTGAAAGTCTTGAAACTATCTCAGAACCCCACTGCCATGGGTTGGTGAGGGCCATAGTTGCTGAGAGAAATAGCCATACTCCATTTTAAAAGTCTCATTGTGTGGGTTTTCCTAGCTGCTTTGCTGTGTTCTATGTAGTGCTGCTTAATTTCTTGCAGAGTCTCGGTCATTTAAATTACTGGCCGTAGTTATCTTTTTATGACCTGCTATTGTGGCACCTTCCCTTTCTATCGGGAGATTGTATGTTACAATTAGGAAGTCACATTCATTATCCATCCATACCGGCTGGTAGGGCACAAATTGTTAGCACCCTTTCTATGAGCAATTCACAGTCCAGTGACCCTAGAGAGTTACAGAAGAAGGTAACTCTGTGTCAAGGTTCCTTCCCCACTCTGAACTCTAGGGTTCAGATGTGGGGACCTGCAATGAAAACCCCCTATGCTTATTTTTACCAGCTTAGGTTCAAAATTCCAAGGTACAAACTAATTTACCTTTTGCCCTTGGACTTTATTGCTGCCACCACCAAGCGTCTAACAGATATATAACCAGGAAAGAGCCTGCTTGGAAACATCTTTCCCCCCAAAATCCTCCCCAAACCCTACACCCCCTTTCCTGGGGAAGGCTTGATAAAAATCCTCACCAATTTGCATAGGTGAACACAGACCCAAACCCTTGGATCTTAAGAACAATGAAAAAGCAATCAGGTTCTTAAAAGAAGAATTTTAATTGAAGAAAAAAAGTAAAAGAATCATCTCTAAAATCAGGATGGTAAATACCTTACAGGGTAATCAGATTCAAAACACAGAGAATCCCTCTAGGCAAAACCTTAAGTTACAAAAAGACACAAAAACAAGAATATATATTCCATTCAGCACAGCTATTTTATCAGCCATTTAAACAAACAGAATCTAATGCATATCTAGCTAGATTACTTACTAAGTTCTGAGACTCCATTCCTTTTCTGTTTCCGGCCAAAAGCATCACACAGCCAGAGAAGGCCTTTGTTTCTCCCCCACTCCAGCTTTGAAAATATCTTGTCTCCTCATTGGTCATTTTGGTCAGGTGCCAGCGAGTTTATCCTAGCTTCTTAACCCTTTACAGGTGAAAGGGCTTTTCCTCTGGCCAGGAGGGATTTTAAAGGTGTTTACCCTTCCCTTTATATTTATGACATGCCTCCCAAATCACTGATAGGGTGAAACGCTGGCGGTGATTTCTTCCTGGAGCTCTAGGAGAAAACAGAGTTAATAAGACACATGCACCTCTAAATATACTACCAAGTATATAAAGACTAACAATATTTTCCACATCTCAAGGACGATTTTAACCAGCTGATTCTGGGAACCTTTCATGGGAGAATGCATCAGCCACATTATTGGAAGCTCCTGAGATGTGTTGGATGTCAAAATAAAAATCTTGAAGAGCTAAACTCCACCGAATAAGTTTTTTGTTATTCCCGTGGCGGTATGAAGCCACTGTAGCACAGCATGGTCGGTTTGCACGTGGAAACTCCGTCCCCAAACATATGGGCATAGCTTTTCCAGAGCGTAGACAATGGTGTAACATTCTTTTTCACTGTCTGACCAGTTGCTTTCCCTCTCAGACAGCTTCTTGCTGAGAAACACTACAGGGTGGAATTCTTGATCCGGTCCTTCCTGCATTAAAACTGCTCCCTCACCACGCTCGGACACATCTGTGGTTACTAGGAACGGTTTCTCAAAGTCTGGGGCCCTTAGTACAGGGTCAGACATGAGTGTCGCTTTAAGCTGGTTAAAGGCCTTCTGACACTCTTCGGTCTACTGAACGGCATTTGGCTATTTCTTTTTGGTTAGGTCTGTCAGCGGGGCGGCGATTTGGCTGTATTGTGGTACAAATCGCCTGTAATAACCGGCCAAGCCTAAGAAGGATTGAACCTGTTTCTTTGACTTTGGGACAGGCCACTTTTGGATATCATCCACTTTGGCCTGTAGAGGGCTGATAGTTCCTTGACCCACCTGGTGTCCAAGGTAAGTCACTCTGTTTAGGCCTATTTGACACTTCTTAGCCTTAACAGTTAGTCCTGCCTCCCTTATGCGTGCAAAGACTTTTTGTAGATGTTCCAGGTGTTCTGCCCCGGAATCTGAAAATATGGCCACATTGCCAAGGTAGGCGATTGCATATTCTCCTAATCCCGCTAGGAGACCATCTACAAGTCTTTGGAAGGTGGCAGGTGCATTCCGTAGCCCGAAAGGGAGCACATTAAATTCATACAACCCGACATGTGTGGTGAAGGCTGACCTTTCCTTGGCGGATTCATCTAGCGGTACCTGCCAGTACCCCTTGGTTAAGTCCAAGGTAGAGATGAACTGGGCCCATCCCAGTTTCTCTAATAGTTCATCTGTGTGTGGCATTGGATAGTTGTCTGGGCGAGTTACAGCATTTAGCTTATGGTAGTCCACGCAAAAACATATCTTCCCATCTGGTTTGGGACCTAGAACCACTGGAGATGCCCATGCACTGCCAGAGGGGTGGATTACACCCATCTGTAACATATCCTGGATCTTCCGTTCTATAGCAGTTTTAGCTTGAGGAGACACCCGGTAAGGTTGGACCCTAATTGGGTGAGCATTACCTGTGTCAATGGAGTGGTATGCCCGTTCAGTCAGTCCTGGGGTGGCTGAGAACGTTGGCGCGTAGCTAGTGCACGGCTCCTGGATCTGCTGTCGCTGCATACGCCCAAGGGTCATGGAGAGGTTCACCTCTTCCACGCTACCAGCACTTTTCCCTTCATAGTAGACACCTTCAGGCCACTCAGCGTCGTCTCCTCCCTGGGCTGTAAACTGACAAACCTTTAATTCTCTGGAATAAAAGGGTTTTAGAGAATTAATATGGTATACCTTAGGCTTTTGGTTTGAGGTGGGGAATGCTATGAGATAATTAACAGCTCCCAGGCCCTTCCCATGACGCTTCCATTTTATGAGCCTGGAATGCCTTCAAGACCATGACCTGGTCCCCTACTTTGAAGGAACACTCTCTGGCACGTTTATCATACTAGGCTTTTTGCTCTTTTTGAGCATCCTTCAGGTTTTCTTTAGCAAGGGCTAAAGAGGTTCGGAAGGTGTTTTGTAGGTTGGTTACAAAGTCCAGAATGTTAGTTCCTGGAGAAGGTGTAAACCCCTCCCATTGCTGCATCACCAACTGTAATGGCTCCTTAACCTCGCGGCCATATACAAGTTCAAATGGTGAAAACCCTAAACTGGGATGTGGTACAGCTCTGTAGGCAAAGAGCAACTGCTGCAACACTAGGTCCCAATCATTGGAGTGCTCATTTACAAATTTATGTATCATGGCCCCCAAAGTTCCATTAAACTTCTCCGCCACGCTATTTGTTTGATGGTGGTAAGGAGTGGCAACCAAGTGATTTACCCCATGAGCTTCCCAAAGGCTTTCCATAGTTCTTGCCAGGAAATTAGTTCCTGCATCTTGAGGATGTCGGAGGGCTAACCTACCCTGGCAAAAATGTCTGCTAGTGCCTGGCACACACTTTTAGCCCTGGTGTTGCTTAGAGCTACTGCTTCTGGCCATCGGGTGGCAAAATCCATGAAAGTCAGTATGTATGGCTTTCCTCTGGGTGTCTTTTTCGGAAAAGGACCCAGAATATCCACAGCTACTCGCTGAAATGGAACTTCAGTGGCTAGAGAGGGGCTTTGACCTGGTCTTGGGGTTTTCCCACTTTTTGGTATACCTCACAAGTCCAGACATAGGTAGAAACATCCTTGCCCATTCCCTCCCAGTGGAATGACCTCCCCAAACGGTCTTTGGTCCTGTTCACCCCAGCATAGCCACTAGGATGACTGTGGGCTAAGCTCAAGAGCTTGACCCGGTACTTAGTTGGAACTACCAACTGTCTCTGAGGATGCCAGTCTTCCTGGTGTCCACCAGAGTTTCGTTGTATAAAAGTCCTCTTTCTACAACAAACCTGGATTGATTAGAAGAGCTGAGAGGCGGTGGGTTGCTCCGTGCTGCCATCAAGCTGTCTGGAGGCTTTCATCTGCTTCCTGTTCGGTCTGGAACTGTTCCCTTGATGCTGGAGACATCAGTTCCTCATTGGATTGTGGACCTATGCTTGGTCCCTCTGGAAGCGATGTAGGGGATGGGGCTGTTTCCGTTGACTGTGAACCGCTCTCCGCTGGGGAACTATGTTGGGGTTCAGGCTCCGGCTGAGCCTCTTGTGTTGGGTTATTGGCTGCTGCCGGTTCAGGTTCGGTGGGGCCCTCTGGTGTTGGGGTTGCAAGTACTGGATTCAGTGCTGGCAGTAGGTCTGGTGCTGGTTGTTCTTCTGGTTCCGGGACTGGCTCTGTCTGGGTCTCTGGGACTGGATCCACTACTGCTGTTGCAGACGCTGGCCTAGGGTCCAGGTCCATCACCTCTGACCGGGTCCTGATAGAAGTTTCCGGAACAGAGCTAGGTGTGACGGCTTGTTTAGCCTGGCTGCGGGTGACCATTCCCACCCGCTAGGCTAGCTTCACATGATGGGCCATGTCTTCCCCCAACAGCATGGGGATGGGATAATCATCATAGACTGCAAAAATCCACGTTCCTGACCAGCCCTTGTACTGGACAGGCAACTTGGCTGTAGGCAAATTGAAAGAGTTGGACTTGAAGGGTTGAATCGTCACTTGGATCTCTGGGTTGATTAAATTGGGGTCCACTAAGGTAGCGTGGATAGCAGACACTTGTGCTCCGGTGTCCCTCCACGCGGTGACCTTCTTCCTGCCCACACTCACAGTTTCCCTCCGCTCCAAGGGTATCTGGGAGGTATCTGGGCCTGAGGACCTCTGGTGTGATTCCGGTGCAATGAACTGTAATCTGTTGGGGTTCTTGGAGCAGTTGGCCTTTACATGCTCCGGCTCATTACATTTAAAACATCGTCTAGCTGACGGGTCACTGGGGTGAGGTGGGTTGCTGGAGAACGGTGTGGCGGGACGATAAGGTGTCTGGAGGGTTTCTTGGGGGTTAACTGGGGCCTTGGGCTGCCCCCAGTAGTAGGGTGTAGTCTGAGGTTGTTCCTTCTGGTATCCGCTCCAACTGCGACCAGTTTTTTTCTTTTCTGCCACCTCTACCCATTTGGCTCCAATCTCCCCCGCCTCGATTACAGTTTTGGGCTTCCCATCTAGGATGTATCTTTCATTTCCTCAGGAACACCCTCTAAAAACTGCTTCATTTGCATTAGGAAGGGCAAATCTTCTGGAGGTTTAACACTTGCTCCTGATACCCAGGCATGCCAATGTTTCACAATGTGATAGGCATGTTGGGTAAATGACATGTCTGGTTTCCACCTTAGGGCTCTGAACTGCCAACGGGACTGCTCGGGTGTTAGCCCCATTCGGACTCTCGCCTTGGTTTTAAACAGTTCATACTGGTTCATGTGTTCCTTATTCATTTCAGCCGCCACGTCAGCTAAAGGTCCACTGAGCTGCGGCCTCAGCTCTACCATGTATTGGTCTGTAGAGATGCTGTACCCAAGACAGGCCCTTTTGAAGTTTTCTAAGGCGGCCTCGGTATCATCGCCTGCCTTGTAGGTGGGGAACTTCCTGGGATGTGAAGTGGTACCTGGAGAAGGATTGCTAGGGTTGTTGGTATATTCTGCTGATCGTTTACCTTCTCCATCTCCAGTGCATGCTTCCTCTCTTTTTCTTTCTCCTCCAGTTCTTTGTCCCTTGCCTCCATTTCTTTTTCCCTTGCCTCCATAGCTCTCCTGTGGGCAGCCTTCCTTTCCTCCTCAGTATGCTTCCATTCTTTTTCCTTTGTCTCCATAGCTTGCCTGTGGGCAGCCTCTTGGACTTTTTCCTGTTCCTCCATTTCTTTTTCCTTTGCCTCCATAGCTCTCCTGTGGGCAAACTCTTTGGCTGTTTCTGTTTTGGGCTCTGTCATGTTTGCCTGTCTGTTTTTAACTAACTTTACACCCAAGAGTTAGAATTAAAACAAACAAACAAAAAAACCTTGGCTTCTAAAATTTTGCTGTGCTGTAATATGATACCTATATTCTCTGATAGTGATTGTCAGCCTACAGAAAAATCCTTAAAAAAAACCCCCAAAACCTAACACCTTTGTCTCCAGGCAAATAGACAGAAAACCACTCTAGTTGTTCTTAGGTAAAAAAAAAACAAAAACAAAACCTTCTTCAGGTCTGTGAAGACTTGTGAATTTCCCTGCAGGAGGTTAACTACACTCTCTTTAGGTAGAGAAAACTCCAGCTCACAAAAGACAATTCCCTTTTGTCTCTGCTCTGGCCCCCAAGCAGAGACAAAAAAAACCTCTAACTGCTTTCAGCTGAAAACCTGCTTTCCAGCAGCCCAAAGGAAAAAAAATTCCCTTTTTAAAATCTGTGCTTCTTGTTCAGAAACTCTCAAATTGATCTCAAAATGATTTCAAGTTAATCCCACCGCTCTGCCACAATGTCAAGGTTCCTTCCCCACTCTGAATTCTAGGGTACAGATGTGGGGACCTGAATGTGAACCCCCTAAGCTTATTTTTACCAGCTTAGGTTAAAACTTCCCCAAGGTACAAACTATTTTACCTTTTGCCCTTGGACTTTATTGCTGCCACCACCAAGCATCTAACAGATATATAACCAGGAAAGAGCCTGCTTGGAAACATCTTTCCCCCCAAAATCCTCCCCAAACCCTACACCCCCTTTCCTGGGGAAGGCTTGATAAAAATCCTCACCAATTTGCATAGGTGAACACAGACCCAAACCCTTGGATCTTAAGAACAATGAAAAAGCAATCAGGTTCTTAAAAGAAGAATTTTAATTGAAGAAAAAAAGTAAAAGAATCATCTCTGTAAAATCAGGATGGTAAATACCTTACAGGGTAATCAGATTTAAAACATAGAGAATCCCTCTAGGCAAAACCTTAAGTTACAAAAAGACACAAAAACAGGAATATATATTCCATTCAGCACAGCTATTTTATCAGCCATTTAAACAAAACAGAATATAATGCATATCTAGCTAGATTACTTACTAAGTTCTAAGACTCCATTCCTTTTCTGTTCCCTGTCAAAAGCATCACACAGCCAGAGAAGGCCTTTGTTCCTCCCCCCCTCCAGCTTTGAAAATATCTTGTCTCCTCATTGGTCATTTTGGTCAGGTGCCAGTGAGGTTATCCTAGCTTCTTAACCCTTTACAGGTGAAAGGGCTTTTCCTCTGGCCAGGAGGGATTTTAAAGGTGTTTACCGTTCCCTTTATATTTATGACACTGTGTAGCAAATTAGCCTGTTTTCTTCTGTGCTCCGAGCAACATTGTTCTACTCTCTCAAATCCCTTCTCAAAATCAGTTTATTTTGGTTACCTTTCCACTGCTGATCTCCACTACATTCTTATCTACTCCTGCTCTTGTACTTGATCAGAAAACACAAAGAAAAAAATATGTAAAACTGAACCATCTGCTCTTATTTTTTTAAAAAAAATGCTCTCCTCAAAGCTGTGTTCTCTTCCCCTTCCATAGACCTCTTCCTTTCTGACTGAAAATACTGTTAGTCACTTTTCATTAGATTATCTCTTTAGATTTTAGGCACTTCACACTTTGAAGATGAGAGAGTCCCTGTCCTGAAGTGTTGTTGTGTAGGCCCATAAACATAATAGCTAATAATTGACATAACAGAGGACTGATTTAACTGTAATTGGGATGATAATTAAATCGACTAAGCCCTTCTGTACTTTTTAGATGACACAGGTAAGAGTAAGCAGGAGCAAACTTGACTTGAACTATTTTGATGGAGGCTATGAGGGAGGTTAAACAATAATGAAAGCTGAATCTGAGGCATAAGAAAACTGAATTTAACTTTTTCAACTCATTTCAATATATTTGTGTTTTGTGGCTTGATATTGCTTAATTACTAGTGGAGTATATGTGTGGGAGGAGGAGAGTTAAATTTCCCAGGGGTTCTCAAAATCCCTGTTCGAGCAAACCTCAGGGCTTCACTTCAAACCATTGTGCTACCAACTGTTGACTAGCTGGTACTCCCATTGGAACCTGTGGATGTTTTTTGTTAATTGGCTGGGATGGTCACTGTGTAATGCAAGGTGTTGCCTACCTGATGTGCTGCTCTGTAGCAGTCCCAGCTTTTTGCTGGTAATCAGTCCTGTGTTTCTTCCTTGAGAAATCTGGAATGATTTTACTTGATAGTGTTTGGTTTGCAAGCCTTAACTTGTAAGTCTGACAAACATCTCTTTTCAAGGGGAATTCAGTTATTGTGGCATATAGACAGGTAACTTTATTTTAATCCATGTCATAACCCCAATGCTTTTTTTTATAGATGCATAATAAAATAGCTGACTTTATTCAATATTTTCTCTTCAGTCTCCAGAGGGTGCTGAGGGCAAGGATGCAGCAAAAATAACTAAACAAGAGGCAAGTATAACTCCTGTTTTTCATCTATTGTGGTTTTATATTATTAAATTGGAGATTCCCAGTTTTATAAGACTAAATAGTATTTGTTGCTTCATAGAGAACCACTTATGATGAGGGGTTTTTATGGGAATTATGATACTGGTGTTAAAACTGCAAATGTACCACAGATTTGGTTTACTTGGTAAAATTTAATCCTTTGGTACTGAAGAATCAGAGGATGCATTGCTATATTAGGCATTTTCCAGTAGCACGTTAGTTGATGGGGAAGGATCCTGAATCCTAGTGCCATGGGAATTTAGCTTGCCCCCCACCCCCCACTTCTTTTTAAATCCAGTAAGGAAGTTCACTGCTTTGATTTCAAAAACTGAATGAACATTCAGGTGAATTAACAGTGAATTTCCTCTTTTTAAAGTTATGAACATTCTCCAAAGGGCACATTTGAACTGAAAACATGAATAAGAACATAAATTATAGGTCTCTGGAAAATGTAAAAATTAGTGAGCCAAGACAAGGAAGCTGACTTGAGGCTCAGTCATTTAGGAAAAAAATGGTGCAGTGGAAGGGGCAAAACAATAGCAATATTAAATCATAACTCCTTGAAGGAATAAATGAGCTCTTTGGAAAAGGGTGTCTTGGTTTTTGGATTATTAGTAGCAGTGTCTTCCTGTGACATTTCCTAGAAGATCAAGAAAAGAAGCATATGATGGCACAAATCAGTAGAGTTGAGAGTTTTATGTAGTTTCTATTATATCTTATAAAATATTATTATTACAAAGGCAGGTTAAAAAGAATACCTTAGGCAAGTATTAAACTTTTAATGTGACTTACTTTGTGTAAAACAATACAGATTCTTCTCCTGTATACATGTTGAAATATTGTTTCCTCAAAATAAAATAATTTTGAAGGAGGGCAGTCCTAAGGTTCCCCCCCTTTGCCCCCAAAGATTTGACAGACATCACTGATGTCCATTGGTTACCAGTATAAAGAATGAACATTTCTAGCTTCTAACTAGGAGCTTGCAGATGCCTGCAAGGTTTCTAAACTGTTTCAAAAGAGCCTGTTCTCTCTCAAACACAAGAACACCCATCGTGGACATGGAGTCAAGAATAGATATGATGGCTTTGTTCACAAGGGCATTATAGCTCTCTGTATGTAACTTCTGTTACCTATAAGGACTGAGGTGCAGTCAGATAGCAGAGCTTCTAGGCAAAATGGGACAAGAGAATTAAATAACCTACCCTCTCCACTCAGGGGATTTTTAAAGAATTGTGTTTAACTCACTGTGCTCCTGATGTTAGTGCAAACCCTTATGTGAAGCAGATCAGTGAGTAAAACCTTCTACTACATGACCAAAGCCGTTGTAGCCTCTTTATATATTTAAAAAATAAATCATTGTGATTTAGATGAGCGCTGTCTTATCTGTACCTTCTATTGTTCAAATGCTTTCTGGAGAACCAGGGGATGTAAATGTAGATTTAAGTTGGGACTTGGGGTACAGGGGATCTACAATTCTGTACTTACAAACTAATGGAAATGCTGTCTTTTTAAACTGTTTAACAGTGGTGCTGGGAAAACTGATAGTGCTCAACAAATAGATATCCCAAATCACTAAGAGAAGAGATGTATAGATTTTAGAAAGATGTATAAATACTAGAAGCTGAAAATCAGTTTTGTTTTGTTTTTTTTCTTGGACAAAACCTTCCTCCTGCCAAGACCCGTGTTCAAGATTTTATTTACCCTGTAGGTATTTACTAGTAAGGGACAGTAAAATCATTACACGGAACACCGCTGACTGTACTCCTCCGGTGTTGATGGCCTCATCTGTTGCAGGAGAAATGCAGAACCTTTGACACAGGTTTTTCAGGTCACCTTTGAAATGTATTTTTTATATATTGTTGGTGGGTTTTTTTTTTTTTTCTTTAAAGCCTTTCAGTTCATCTTTAGGTTCTGTTTTGTTGGGGGATGGGTTACAAATCAGGTAAGGGACATCTGAATATAAACATGGTTCCAAAATTGTAGCATAGACTAAATTTTATCTGTTTTTCTTTTAACCAAGACAAAGCCTTGGCCAAATCAAAACAGTACAAATAGAGCTGAGTCAGGGACTAGTTACATGTTTTGTCTTGACCCTGTTACAACACAATTCCAGTTTTTAATATACATGAGCTCTTTAGTCATGCTCTGTAACCAGCTTCATGAACTCATCTGTTGTTTTAATGAATTCAGGGGCCTGGGAGTGGAGAACAAGATAGTCTGGGAAATATTATTTAAAAACAAGTTTTCTCATCTTCCACACTTGACTTATGAAAAAAAGTAGAGACATTTAATTTTATTTGTGGGTGGGGGAGAGGAGTTCACATCTTTTATTTTTCCCTTAATAATTTTCTTTAAGTGGAAAAACAGTCAAATTCTTACTCTCTGCTCCTGCAACTGGCTCTGTGCAGGTGGTCTCCTGTAACCACATGGTATCAGCTGCAGGACTGGTCCTTAATTTACTTCTTTTAAATATCAGCAGTGTACTAAGGGACACCATCAACTTAACTTGCATTTCTGTCAGAAATTCTTTTTACAGTGTTAAAAGTAACAGCTAAGAGATTAAAGAAACACTGTTCTCCTCAATATTTTCAGTTCACTTGCTTTGTGCTTTTGACAGTCCTCTATAGAATCAGTTTCACTGTTTCCACTGTGTAGACAGTTGGTCTCTCCTATTTGCATAGGCCTTTCACACAGCATTAAGGGTGAGATAAACACTTATAAAATAGGTCACTGTTATTATAAAACTGCACTTGCTCCCAAATCTGTCAATATTTGTAGTCACTGAAACTTCTGAACTTTGTGTGTGTGTAAGCAACTGGATTTGAAGTTCACTATGTCTCTTTAAAACTCAAAAAATCCAGTGGAGGAGGCACCCTTTATGTGTATTTGGAAGTAAGGACTTTTGTTGTCCTAATGGTATATTTTAAGTTATCATCAAATGAATGAGTAACATATTTTGCCTTGGTTTGACTATGATCTGCTGAAAGCCTACAAACATTTTTTTCCCCCTTTTTATAGCCCACAAGACGATCGGCAAGATTGTCAGCTGTAAGTATTCCTAAAGAGCTGTTGCTGTATACCTTCCTAGGCACATGCTTTCTCATGCCAAGCAAACAGGATGTCATATTTTGTTGGATTCATTTATTCCTGAAGACCATTAAAGCTCTCTGGAGGGAAGGATGTTTATATTAATTCCTAAAAAGAACTGTGTTCTTTTCTTTCACTGGTATGCCTGTTGCATACAAAATGTGACTTGGCATTTCTGGAAGCTCTATCTCCTGATAGGTCAACAGATCCTGGTTGTGAAGATGCAACTTCCTCTGTGAAAGACGGGGGGCCACTGTAACGGGGCTGGATTTGATACTTTTTGGTTATTTTTCTTTGTTAGATATGGGTAGAAGGACAAGTAGGAGGGGGGAATCTCCCTTTTTCTTCCCAGTAAATTTGCTTAATATATGTGTGTTCATATATTAAAAACAATAATAATTAATAAATAGCCCACTTCAGGAGGAATAGAGGAGGAAGAACCTTCTAGCAATGTCACATTAGATAGGCTAAAGGGGAGGGTGAGTTCTGTTAATGGTTCACCCCAAACTCACTGTTAAACTCTTAAAATGATTCCAAAATTACTTTCACTCCTGCATATGGTGAGCCAGTAGATACAGGCTAACTTAGTCTATGGTGTCAGTTGAGGTATATCTGAACATGAAACTTTTCTGGTCTTTTAAGAGGCGCATAGTAGGAAGTAAGGGAAATGTCTGGGTGAGAGGCTAGTAGTGAATTATCTAATATATTGTGTAACTGGAAATGTTTTATAGAAACCTGCTCCACCAAAACCTGAACCCAAACCAAGGAAAACCACAAAGGTAAAATTCCTGTAATTTAAATCACTATAATCAAATAATCATGTATTTTTGTTTTTGCATTGCATATTTCATTCTGTTTCAAATGTGCATGGACAACTTCTGAAGCATCAACATTTTTTCATGTTTTATCTTTAAAAGCAAAACAAAGACGCACACACTTCTGTCCTAATTTAAATGTATTGCTGTCTGCCTGCAATGCATACTCTGTCAGCCGCATACTCTTGCTTCCTAAGCAGAGCTATTCACTGTAGCAACATCTTTTCCTTCCCCAGAGATGGCGCCCACCTTTCCTGGACTTGCAGGGTTGGTCAAGGTGGCTCCACTACCAACCTGGGACCTAGCAGTTCCCACACTAGTGTGTCAGTTTATTCAGCATTGCCCTCCCTGCTTGACTAAATGGACAGTACTCCACCCACTAGTGAGACGCTCTTGTCTTATACATATTTTTCTTATGAAAATGCAGCTATTGCCAAGGATGCTGATTATAAATAAAGGTAGAATTAAAGATATGGCTAAATGAGGTGGTGTTGACTTTCTAGACCAAATACAGTCAAAATAAAAATTCTATGGTACATACATAGGTTAGTAGTTTGACACTATTAAGAGAAGTTCTAGAAAGGTTCTTCAGAAAACAGATTTAGTGGGGCCCAAGGAAGATGCAAAATAAGAACAATTGTTGTACCAGAAAAAGCATGTTGGGGGGGAAACTGTTTTAGCCCTCCCCAGTGTATATTTCTGATTGACAAATATTAGAATCTTAAGATCCAGTATATGAGTTTCTAATTCTGTGACTTGGCACATTTTGGGTGTAAACCTATCATATCTGATATTACTGACTAAATAATGTTAAGATTATCATGTTCTCTCAAAAAGTGATTTATAGTTTGGGGGAAACAGGTTTATATAAAAAAGGAGGAGGGAGGAGCTTATTAAAGAAGGGAATGTGGTAGGTTTTATCTTTTTCAGTACAAGTAATGAAAATGTAGCTTCAATATGTGTCCTTAACAAAAGAGGACATATTTGAGGCATATTTCCAGGACTTGATTCTTTGATAAGAACTATAATTTAATATGCTGTTTTGTTTTTTTTAAACAACCACCTGTTTACTCAAACTATAATTTGATTACATTTAAGCACAGGATTAAATTTGGTCTAGATACAGTTGAGCAAGTCTTACACAAAATGAGCAAGCTTATACTTTGATCAACTAATAAGAAATTTCTGATTAACATTATGTTGTAAGTAATTTCAGATATGGTAATTTTTAGTGTTCAAAGCTAACATATAGCAGTTTTACAGACTCAAATATTTAACTGTCCCTGTCAACTGTGAAGACTTACCTAGAATGTATACATTCTTGCTAAAGGATTAAAACTCAGAAAGTAGTTTCTATGTAGATAAATGGAAGGAAGCTTGATCTTAATATACTATTGGACAGTAATAGTTGACTCTTTCTTTTTTGTGGGGGGAGGGAGGAGTAGAGAAGTGGGGAGCATGGAACATCTCCTTCTAAATGTCTGTCAGGATTAATCTCAATACCCAATGCCAAATCCTCAACCTTACCTTTGTAACCCCATAAAGACTTTACAAAATTGGGTAGCGAAGCATAGGCCTCTGCTGGCATTGCAGGTCTCAACAGGTACTCTTAAGTGGGTCTAGAACACATGGAGCGGTAGAACAGATACAAAAATAATAGGTCTTAGCCCATTGTTCTGCTATCTAACAACATTGTTCTGCCCATTGTTCTTCTATGTAAACCTCCAAATGAAAATGTAACTTTCCCCCACCCCTAACTGGGTTCCTGTTCATAGCTTCTTGCCTTTCTGTTACTGCTGACTGGTGAAATTCCCTGTGTGACAATTCTAGAATATTCGTTCATTAACATCTGGGGTGTTCTTTCCAAAGAGAAACATGCAAGCCTAAAACAGCAAAAATTACTTAATTTTTCTTCTCTGATATAATAAGGATGTTACTAAATCAGCCTGATATCCTTAAGACATTGGGGGGGCTAGTTCCTCAGCCAGTGTAAGTTGGTGCATTTCCATTGAATTCAAAAGTGCTGTGCCATCACATCATCTGTTGTTCTGGTCCAGTTAATGTGCTTGACTGTATAAGACTTTAACAGATGGTACTTGTTCTGATATTTATGTCCATCCTGGTTTGTTTTTGTATAGTGTATGGACTGTTTTCTTATTCTACTAGTGTAATAATTTTTTAAATCCCTGAAAGTTAAGAGAAACAATAGAGTTTCAGTTACATTTTGCTAGTGATGGCAGCAGTTGTAGGAGAGTTTTAGAACACTCAGCTGGGGCACTTGTGGGTAAAAGCATTCCAGATCCAGTTTACAGAGGTAGCTGACATTTTGTACTAATTTGTCACACACAACTTACTCATACAGTAGATAGTTCATAGACATAGTTCATAACAAGTATCCAACATCTTCTAATGCACACTTTATCCATGTTTTTGATCCTCCATCAGAAGGAACCTGGAACAAAGGCTAACAAAGGTGCTAAAGGGAAGAAGGATGAAAAGCAAGAAGCTGCAAAGGAAGGTACTACACCATCTGAAAATGGTGAAAATAAAGCTGAAGAGGTACTTTCCACACAGACCTCCCACTGATTGAAGCAGTATTTTTTTAAAAATTATTCAATCTTTCAGCCATTGATAGCATGTTCATAATGTTTCTTTTTATTGCCCATAATGTTATTGCAGATTCGCATCTCTCGCTCAACTGTTAGTGTTTCAACATCCAGAGGTGCCCCACCCAGCACACTGTCAGTAAAAGGGCAGATTGAAACAGTGAAAGTTAAGGGTACGGTAGAGCATTCTGCATGTGTGCAGTGAATAGAAACAGATAGTAGTGTGGTGCTTTTCATTATGAACAATGGAAGCTGGCAGGTAAGGCTTCTATGGCTTTTGAAAAGCAGGGATCAATAAATGAAGACAAGGGTGTGTGTACCTGTTGTGTCTGTAAACATAATACTAAAATAGTTTGAAATTGAGCCACTGCAAATAATGCATCAAAGGAGAAGGTGCTAGTGTGAGGGCTTTTTTTATGTGTGGAGCAGTAACTTTTTATAGTAATTGTTGTTTTTTTGTTTTTTTCCCCCTTCCCCTTCGCAGGCACAGAGAACTGAATCTGTAGGTGACAAGAGCGAATGAATTGTCATGAAAATTTTGGGTTGATTTTATGTACCTCTTGGACAACTTTTAAAAGATATTTTTATCAAGTATTTTGTAAATGCTAATTTTTTTAGGACGATGATAGTTGACATATTAAACTGTATAGGAACATATCCCTTCTCATAACCATGCTCTTAGAAATTCCCATTGCTGCCAAGTAATATAAATATCAACTTAGCATTGGAAGGTGTGTGTCAAATTGGATCAGCATTCCATACACTCGCTTTAAGAAATTAAGTCTTGTGCATATGGTGATGGTTTTTACTGTGTGTATTTGAATTTTTCATGCAGTTTTTCTAGAGCAATAATCAGTGGTGCTTTTGTACTTAGGGTTTATGTGATTTTAATGAAACATGGATAGATGTGGCCACCTGCTGACTATTCTGGGTTCTATTAATGGATTAAAATAAAAGGTCTCCTTGCCTGCAAATCTACAGCCTCCTAATGTTTTCTCTAAATTTGAGGAATGCCTGACTCATTTTTTAACTATTGTGTGGAAGACTAAATGGTTTAGCAGCTATTGTGTTCTGCATGCACTACGTTTAACGCTTTTTGCTGGTCTCTAATAAACTTATTTAAATGTCCACATATGAGTAACAGGTCAAGATTTTCAATGGTCCACATATTAATGGACTTCTCAATATGAACCAGTGTATTTGTATTTACTATCACAGCTGTGTATTACTGTACCA
This sequence comes from Caretta caretta, assembly GCF_965140235.1. NCBI lineage: Eukaryota > Metazoa > Chordata > Testudines > Cheloniidae > Caretta > Caretta caretta. Next base: position 62,695,797 of record NC_134208.1, on the reverse strand, counting down.
GTATAACATACAGTGAGATACCAAAACAGAATGAATTGCTTGATTGAAGCAAATGTACAGTAACTGAAAGGCATGCAGGAGTAGCTTTGCTTCCTCTCTCCCTGCCCTCTCACCCCCATCCAATACAGGAGTTTTTAATTTCAGCAGCCTATTACATGGGACTCTTGTTTCTATCTACAGCCCCAAATTTAACATAAAATAGTAATTGCTGTTCTGCTTCAGCAGACAACAGTTGTAAATGTACTGCAATTGCTGTTAAACAGCACTATACTTGGTATGTGGTGGAGATGGAACAATTAAAGTATTTTTGAGGGGCTTGTGGTGGTGGTAAATTAGCTAATGATCTTTAGTACCTATACATTACACCTCTCCAGCTCATTGTAAGCGCCTTTGATAGTTTTCTCTTTATCCTCTTCTGGAACTCTAGTATTTCTATTATTGTTTGTGGGGGGTTGGAAGGTGAGAAAGAAATGTTCCCTGTTCAGTAACATTTATTTGTATTGCTGAAGTGGTGGCCATTATATCTGGGGATACTTTTGTTTGTTTCAGTCAATAAATAAATGACTGTATTGCTTGACCTTAGTGTCTTCTTTATTATTTAGGAAGCAAGTTGTCATCTGCAGTAGCCTGGTGTTAATTTTTTAACCCTCACCCCCTTCAGTTATATTACATTTACATAATAGCATCCAATGCCGCAATCAGGATCAGTGTTTCTATTTTGATAGGCCCCGTGCAATAGCATAAGGAGTTGCTGTCCCAACACCAAGGAGCTTACCATCTAAGAACAGGTTGAAAATAAGGGTAGTGATAGAAGGGGACACAATAAAGATGACAATCCAATTAGAAGGGAAGCGGTTACTCCTCTTCATAGAATGATTTCTGCACAACACTCTATGATTTGCTTGCTAAAGACAGGCCCTGTTGAGGTGGGTCTATCAATCTAAATACATATGGTCCCCCCATCACCATAATATCTGAGTCACTCCCAAACATTAATGAATTTATGCTTTCCCCACCGCCACGGGTTAGAAAGGTAGCATTACCCCCATTTTATAGATGGTGACCGAGATAGAGATTAAGTGATTTGGCCAGTGTCACACTGTAAGTCTATGTCAGAGCTGGGCTTTGAACCCTGATCTCCTAACTCCCACTATGGTGCCTTAACAATAAGACCATCCGTTTTCCCAGAAAATTCCACTCAGAAGAACTTCCATAAAATTCTAGATCCCTAAAATTCCTGTTTATTCACTTAAGACTTCTGATTTCCAGAAAAATTGAGACATTTATGTATATGCTATTTTCTATTTTTTTCCCCTCTCTAGTCACTGAGACCCCTTGTGTAAAATTTTCAAAGCACTCCATTGGATTTTAGGACACACTTCTTTTTAACCCTCAAAATGCAGGCACTTTGCATGCCTCTAACCAAACGAGTGCTTTAAAATTGTGGTCTGTAGTCAATTGGTGATCTGCAGACCACCTCCAGGTAATCTGGAGCTACTTCTGAAATTGCTTTAGCTATGAAATGCTAACTTAAAGGTGCCAGGTGTCTTAGAGTTCATGGCAAGTTAAATTTTTTTAACAAAATTAGCTTAGTAGTTTTAAAGCTTAGTTATCAAGCTTAAAATTTTTTACAAGTAGTCTTTTAAACTAATTCAAAGTTAGTGTGGTTTAAAATATTTAAAACTATTAAACAGATTGTCTTCAAATGTGATGAGTTCAGTAGCTATCAAAATAAAGCCAAAATTGGAAGACTGTAAGTACTTATTGTAGGTCAGGTTACATAAAACCTTCAGTTTATTTTAGATGTTGTATTTCACAAATCCTTTATAATATAAAGAGACCATGTTTTAAGGCATAAGCACAACAGAGCTGAGTTAAGGTTGAACTTTCAACCTTAAATGTAGATTTCTCAATCCAACTGTTGTGTTCATGATGGTTTTACCATATATTAATTTTAAAATATATCACTGTTTATTGTAAATCAAACTCTTTTTCTAAATTATTACTAAAGTATTACTAAATTCCCATGGTCGTAACTCTCCTTATTAAGCAGTCAGCCACTTTTATCCAGTGCTTACAATCTATTTAAAATTCTGCTTCTCATCTAATTGTCCCTTCCAAGTTATTCTATCCCTCTGCCAATTCAGTTGCATTGAATTACAACTGAATTTGAGATTCAGATTGAAAATCCTATTGCTGCCATTTTAAGGTTCTTGAAGCACTAATCACCAATATATTTAGAATTTGTAAAAATCTATTCTATTGTGCAGCCTTATGGTGTTTTAAAATTGTGTCATTTGTTTTTTGCACTGGTCTAGTAGAGTTCTGATTTTTTTCTCATATCTGATTTTTGTCATATTACGTTTAAAACCACCTACTTTTCAAAATATTTTTCCTTTTACTGTTAACTTTGTTTTGCTTTTTGCATTTTAAAGTTTACTTTTAAAGACTGTTACAGTAGTCATGAAAACTAAGTTCCGTTAGAAATCAAATGAAATGCAAAATAAAAAGGGAAATTACTTATTGCTATTTTTGTTTTGTAGTTCTCTTTTCTCATCTACGCTAATAATGCTTACACAAGTTATGGCTTTATTTACCAAGAACCAGGCTGGTTCCTATAAAGGGGACAGTTAGCCCATTTCCTGTGTCAGTTTTTCTTTCCCTTGCCTGTGAATACAATCATGTAACACAGTCCTCTAGCTCTAATACAAATACTCACTCACCCGGAATAGCTAGTGAGAAACATCAAGGCTTTCCACCCTTGGAACCACTGGGGATGTGAAGTTTGAGTTCTGTATGAACAGGGGAGTAGTAAGGAGAAAGAGAGTGGTAATTTTTTTTATCTCTGCCTATGGGATTGGTGAGACCATAACTGGAATATTATGTAGCATTCTGGTGTCAACATTTTTTAAAGGATGATGAAAAATTGGAGAGACTGCAGAATCATAGAATATCAGGGTTGGAAGGGACTTCTAATCCAACCCCCCTGCTCAAAGCAGGACCAATCCCCAACTAAATCATCCCAGCCAGGGCTTTGTCAAGCCTGACCTTAAAAATATCTAAGGAAGGAGATTCCACCACCTCCCTAGGTAATGCATTCCAGTGTTTCACCACCCTCCTAGTGAAAAAGTTTTTTCTAATATCCAACCTAAACCTCCCCCACTGCAACTTGAGACCATTACTCCTTGTTCTGTCATCCGCTACCACTGAGAACAGTCTAGATCCATCCTCTTTGGAACCCCCTTTCAGGTAGTTGAAGGCAGCTATCAAATCCCCCCTCATTCTTCTCTTCCGCAGACTAAACAATCCCAGTTCCCTCAGCCTCTCCTCATAAGTCATGTGTTCCAGTCCCCTAATCATTTTTGTTGTCCTCCGCTGGACTCTTTCCAGTTTTTCCACATCCTTCTTGTAGTGTGGGGCCCAAAACTGGACACAGTACTCCAGATGAGGCCTCACCAATGTTGAATAGAGGGAACGATCATGTCCCTCAATCTGCTGGCAGTGCCCCTACTTATACATCCCAAAATGCCATTGGCCTTATTGGCAACAAGGGCACACTGTTGACTCATATCCAGCTTCTCATCCACTGTAACCCCTAGGTCCTTTTCTGTGGAACTGCTGCCTAGCCATTCGGTCCCTAGTCTGTAGCGGTGCATGGGATTCTTCTGTCCGAAGTGCAGGACTCTGCACTTGTCCTTGTTGAACCTCATCAGATTTCTTTTGGCCCAATCCTCTAATTTGTCTAGGTCCCTCTGTATCCTATCCCTACCCTCCAGCGTATCTACCTCTCCTCCCAGTTTAGTGTCATCTGCAAACTTGCTGAGGGTGCAATCCACACCATCCTCCAGATCATTTATGAAGATACTGAACAAAACCGGCCCGAAGACCGACCCTTGGGGCACTCCACCTGATACCGGCTGCCAACTAGATGTGGAGCCATTGATCACTACCCGTTGAGCCTGACAATCTAGCCAACTTCCTATCCACCTTATAGTCCATTCATCCAGCCCATACTTCTTTAACTTGCTGGGAAGAATACTGTGGGAGACTGTGTCAAAAGCTTTGCTAAAGTCAAGGAATTAAACATCCACTGCTTTCCCCTCATCCACAGAGCCAGTTATCTCGTCATAGAAGGCAATTAGATTAGTCAGGCATGACTTGCCCTTGGTGAATCCATGCTGTCTGTTCCTGATCACTTTCCTCTCCTCTAAGTGCTTCAGAATTGACTCCTTGAGGACCTGCTCCATGATTTTTCCAGGGACTGAGGTGAGGCTGACTGGCCTGTAGTTCCCAGGATCCTCCTCCTCCCCTTTGTCCAGTCATCTGGGACTTTCCCCAATCTCCATGAGTTTTCAAAGATAATGGCCAATGGCTCTGCAATCACATCTGCCAACTCCTTTAGCACTCTCGGATGCAGCGCATCTGGCCCCATGGACTTGTGCTCGTCCAGTTTGTCTAAATAGTCCCGAACCACTTCTTTCTCCACAGAGGGCTGGTCACGTCCTCCCCATGCTGTGTTGCCTAGTGCAGTACTCTGGGAGCTGATCTTGTTCGCGAAGACAGAGGCAAAAAAAGCATTGAGTACATTAGCTTTTTCTACATCCTCTGTCACTAGGTTGCCTCCCTCGTTCAGTAAGGGGCCCACACTTTCCTTGACTTTCTTCTTGTTACTAACATACCTGAAGAAACCCTTCTTGTTACGCTTAAGATCTCTTGCTAGCTGCAACTCCAGGTGTGATTTGGCCTTCCTGATTTCACTCCTGCATGCCTGAGCAATATTTTTATACTCTTCTCTGGTCCTCTGGTCATTTGTCCAATCTTCCACTTCTTGTAAGCTTCTTTTTTGTGTTTAAGATCAGCAAGGATTTCACTGTGAAGCCAAGCTGGTCGCCTGCCATATTTACTATTCTTTCTACACTTTGGGATGGTTTGTCCCTGTAACCTCAATAAGGATTCTTTAAAATACAGCCAGCTCTCCTGGACTCCTTTCCCCCTCGTGTTATTCTCCCAGGGGATCCTGCCCATCAGTTTTCTGAGGGAGTCAAAGTCTGCTTTTCTGAAGTCCAGGGTCTGTATTCTGCTGCTCTCCTTTCTTTTCTGTGTCAGGATCCTGAACTCGACCATCTCATGGTCACTGCCTCCCAGGTTCCATCCATTTTTGCTTCCCCTACTAATTCTTCCTGGTTTGTGAGCAGCAGGTCAAGAAGAGCTCTGCCCCTAGATGGTTCCTCCAGCACTTGCACCAGGAAATTGTCCCCTACACTTTCCAAAAACTTCCAGGATTGTCTGTGCACTGCTGTATTGCTCTCCCAGCAGATATCAGGGTGATTGAAGTCACCCATGAGAACCAGGGCCTGCGATCTAGTAACTTCCGTTAGTTGCCGGAAGAAAGCCTCGTCCACCTCATCCCCCTGATCTGGTTGTCTATAGCAGACTCCCACCACGACATCACCCTTATTGCTCACTCTTCTAAACTTAATCCAGAGACTCTCAGGTTTTTCTGCAGTATCATACCGGAGCTCTGAGCAGTCATACTGCTCTCTTACATACAGTGCAACTCCCCCACCTTTTCTGCCCTGCCTGTCCTTCCTGAACAGTTTATATCCATCCATGACAGTACTCCAGTCATGTGAGTTATCCCACCAAGTCTCTGTTATTCCAATCACATCATAATTCCTTGACTGTGCCAGGATTTCCAGTTCTCCCTGCTTGTTTCCCAGGCTTCTTGCATTTGTGTATAGGCACTTGAGATAACTCGCTGATCATCCCACTTTCTCAGTATGAGGCAGGAGCCCTACCCTCTTGCGCGCTCCTGCTCGTGCTTCCTCCCGGTATCCCACTTACCTCAGGGCTTTGGTCTCCTTCCCCCAGTGAACCTAGTTTAAAGCTCTCCTCACTAGGTTAGCCAGCCTGCTTGCGAAGATGCTCTTCCCTTTCTTCGATAGGTGGAGCCCATCTCTGCCTAGCACTCCTCCTTCTTGGAACACCATCCCATGGTCAAAGAATCCAAAGCCTTCTCTCCGACACCACCTGCGTAGCCATTCGTTGACTTCCACGATTCGACTGTCTCTACCCAGGCCTTTTTCTTCCACGGGAAGGATGGACGAGAAGACACTTGCACCTCAAACTCCTTTATCCTTCTTCCCAGAACCATGTAATCCGCAGTGATCCGCTCAAGGTCATTCTTGGCAGTATCATTGGTGCCCACCTGGAGAAGCAGTAAGGGGTAGCGATCCAAGGGCTTGATGAGTCTCGGCAGTCTCTCCGTCACATCGTGAATCCTAGCTCCTGGCAAGCAGCAGACTTCTCGGTTTTCCCGGTCAGGGCGGCAGATTGATGACTCAGTCCCCCTGAGGAGAGAGTCCCCGACCACCACCACCTGCCTCCTTCTCTTGGGAGCAGTGGTCGTGGAACCCCCAACCCTAGGACAGTGCATCTCATGCCTTCCAATCGGCGGAGTCTCCTTCTGTTCCCTTCCCTCAGATGTATCATCTAGTCCACTCTCCGCATTAGTACCTGTGGAGAGAACATGAAAACGGTTACTTACCTGTATCTGCATTGCTGATACATGGACGCTCCCCTTTCTTCTTTTGGAGGTCACATGCTGCCATATTTCTTCACTGTCCTCCTGTCCCCGCAGTGCAGCCTGCTCTGAATCTTCAGAATGTTGTGTCTGTAGAAGCATATGCTGACGTCTGTCCAGGAAATCTTCAGTTTCTCTTATGCAACGCAGGGTCGATAGCTGTTGCTCCAGACCTTCAACCTTCTCTTCGAATATGGAGACCAGCTTGCACTTTGTACAGACAAAGTCGCTTCTCTCCTGTGGAAGAAAGATAAACATGGCACATCCTGTGCAGGTCACAACAGCTGAACACTCCCCATCCATATTACCTTCCTTCTATGAGCTTCCTCAGGAGTTGTAGTAACTACTCAGAGAAGCCGGCAAGATGTAAGCCTCAGTGGGCTCTCCCCAGGCGAACTCCCAGGCAAACTCCCTCTGTTAGCCCCTCTGCTGTTCGTTGCTCAGAAAATAGCCACAAACCTTATTTTAAAGTCTTACAGGGAGGGACTTGAAGAGCTCTATCTGAATCACTTGTCAAAAAGATCAACAGGTGACTTGACTCTCCTCTTCATGGGGAGAAAAATACTGAGTGCTAAAGAGCTCTTCAGTCTAGAGGAGAAAGCCATAACAAGAACCAATGGCTGCAAGCTGAAGCCAAAGTCAAATTAGAAATAAGGCACAATTTTTTTAAACAGTGAGGGTGGTTAACCATTTCAACAAACTACCAAGGAAAGTGGTGGATTCTCCACTCTTTAATGTCTTCAAATCAAGAACGGATGCCGTTCTGGAAGATATGCTTTAGTCGCACACAAGTTACTGATTTCAATAGAGGTGAGTGAGTGAAATCCTTGGTCTATGATATGCAGGAGGCCAGATAATATGAACTAATGGTTCCTCCTGGCCTTAAAAATAAAGAAGTAAGATATTTCACATATTACTGTATTTGTTTTTTTTTCAAGTTTAAAAGTCCATAGGTTGACGCCATAATTGCAGTAGATACAGGATTTCAGTAATGAAAAGGAAAACGAAGGTCTAATTGACTGGATTTAGGCTAGAAAGACTAAATACAATTTTAAAGAAGTAACAAGTGAAAAAACAGACATTTGGAGCGGGTGAAAGGTGTTTCACAAAAACTAGTAAATGCAACATACTAAAAGCTGAGTGTTGAAGTTCATAATATATACAATAAAAATTAAAGTATATCCTTAAAGTGATTCTGCCCTTAAATACAAAAGTAAAAATTCATGAAACAGGAGCACAAAATTCTTCACATGTAGTAAGCTAATTATTGAGCAAGATGGCCATCTCAGTGAGAGACGAATGGATGATAGTGCTAGTAGATTTAAATGTCTTTTGTTGAAGAGATCAAAGTGATCTATAACATCTCCATGACAGACTGAAATCTATTTGGAGGGGAGGTAAGTGAACACCAAGACATTAGCTTTGAACCAGACCACATATGGTTCTAAGTGTCTTGTTGGCTCTGCAATTACGCAAGATTTTTTTAATTCTTTCAGCAGGGCTAATTGCCCCAACCTTTCTTTTTCCATTGCTCTTCCATCTTTTGCTTTACCAAGTTAGTCCCTTCTCAAAAATAAGCCAGCAGTTTCAAACATTGTGTCAAAACCTATGTTGCCAACTTCAGTGATATTTGGGAGTATTCTTAAGTCTTGGTTCCTGTAGCCTTGCGTTTACATGAGAATCTCAGCTTTCATTTGAAAAAAATTCTAGTGCTCATGCTATGGAGAAAAGCTTGAAAATGTGAATCCTAATGACTCAAAAGCCAAAAGAACCCCAAATTTATTATTTCTTAAATCCTCATTAGGTTAGGGGCCTGGCAATATTGTGAAACGGAAAAGGGGGGAGATAACTAATTTCAAAATGAGGCTCATTGTGGGGAAGTAGGAGGGAACAGTCCCTCTTGTACAGCAAAAGTAAGCTAGCTTCCTTGAGTTTTCCCTAATCGCATCTCACTTCTTGTGCTGTTACTTCTCACCTGTCCCTTATTGCCTGTGGGAGCAAAGGGCAACTCTGGATGCTCAACTCTTCTAATGATGGCAGCAACAGTTCCCAAACATTTCTCCTGGACTGGCAAGGCCAAATCATTACTGGGACAGCTGGTGGAAGACTTACGCCCTTGCATTACAACAGTGAAAATTGAGGATGGACAAACTTGTTTTCCTGAACTTTGCACTCAAGTGTCACGGATCTGAAAATTTGACAGACACTATTGGGTTTGCTTCTTTGGCAGCTGTGCAGAGAAAGTCTAATAGGGAGAGGTAGAGAGAAGTGAAACACCAGGAGAAGTGGAAAGAGACTTCATACTGGAAAAATAAATACATGAATACACTTGTGAGAGTTTAGATTTTTTTGGGTTAGGAGGGGGTCTTGTATCCCTAATATAACCAGGCTCAGCTTTAGTTTGATTACACTTAAAAAAATCACAGAATCAGTGGGAAAGATGGCTTAAAATTATAAAATGGGGAGAAGGGGCATTGGTTTGCGAACTGAAAACAGTTTTACTGAAACCTGAAAATACAGTTCAAGGGACTTAAAATGTCAAATTCCACAAGTTTTATTCATCCCTGTTAATATTACACATGGAGCTGTGCCCCTATCCTGAGGAGCATACAACTAAGGATGCTTTCCCAGAGGAGAATCAAGAAGCAATTTTATATTCTGCTAAGATAAAGGACCAACTTGTAAGAAAAGTTTTTTCTGGATTTTCAGACAGTAAGTGTTTCTGTTGACCAATTCTGTTTTGAAGACCTGGCTACATCAGTGGATTTGGACTCTCAGGAAACACACCTCTTTCAGATGTGCTATTTTAGCTGGAATACTGCTGTAAAGTTGGAACTGAGATCTTATTTTTGATATGTATACAGTATGTGGTCTATCAAGGTGTTCTTTCATATTCACAGACAACTTTTTATTTTGTCTCATTTTAGGAAGTTTAGAAATTTATAGATAGTTCTGATGATAAAACATCTTCCCCTAATCTGAGAATTTTCTGTATTTGTTTATCCATAAGAGAGACCCTGGAGGCTTTGAGGGATGCTTTTAATGTTGGTTAAATTACTATGAACTTAACCGTTAAGGTGTTTGTATAACTACTCTTTCCATACCCTGTCCTCCATAATACAGAAGACAGTGCTGAAATATGATTTTTGTAACTCCATTCTTAATACTGAAATTTCTTTTAATTTTTGTTTTGGAGAAAGTATTTTTCTGAAATATGACATTACCTTCCATAACAGTGGTCCCCAAACTTTTCACACTGCCCTGGGAGCTGTGATCGGGAGCGGGCTGTGGTTCCCAGGAGGGCACAGACACGTGTAAGGGGACCAGGGCTGGAGCTGTGGCTGGGCCGGAGCCAGGGCCCAAGGCAGGGGCTGCAGGGGGAGCGGAGCCATAGTTAGGGTTGGCAGCTGGGCCAGGGGCCAAGGCTAGGGCCAGAGCTGCAGCTGGGGGTGGGGCTGGGGCCAGGAGCTGTAGTAGCAGCTGGGACCACAGCTGGAGGTGGGGCCAGAGCAGAGCTGGAGGTGGAGGGGGGGCTGGCCCGGGCCCTGCCACACGCCCTCCCAAACATTCCTCCATGCTCCCCTAAAGGGGTGCACTGCAGAGTTTAGGGATCACTGTTGTATAACCTCCAATGATGGATTTAACAATAGTTAAAGTAAATAAAAATCACATAACTTAATTGATTATGACTAAGGCTTCATGTCTATCATGGAAGGCATGGACACCATGACTTCTGGGGCAGCTTAGGTGTGGGAGGGGACTCAGGGTTGGGGTGTGGGGTGGCACTTACCTGGAGCGGGAGAGTTCCCTGGAAGAGGCCAGCATGTCCCTGTAGCTCCTAGGTGGAGGGACCAGGGGCCTCTGTGCACTGCCCCCACTTGCAGGCCCTACCCTCACAGCTCCCCTTGTTTGCGGTTCCCAGCCAATGGGAGCTGCGGAGCTGGAGCTAATGGCGGGGGCAGTGCGGAGAGTCCTCCTGGCCTTCCCTTCCCCCTAGGAGCTGCAGGGACACTTGGAGCCAGATAGGGAGCCTACCAGCACCGCCAACTCTCCCCCAAACCAGCAGGGGTCCTGGGCCTGCCCTCCCAGCACACGTGGCCTCACGGCCCAAGTTTTAGTTGGGGGTATATAGTACAAGTGATGGACAGGTCACGGGCTGTGAATTTTTGTTTACTGCCCATGATCTGTCCATGACTAAAACATAGCCTTAATTATGACCCAAACATTGAAAATGAACTGGCTAGTAAATACAGTTATTTGGATATTGAGTGTACAGTTTCTCAGCATGGAGTATTTGGAGATAAACCCATAAAAGGGTTATATGGACCCATCTGCCTCAGTTCCATCTGCTAAACCTCAGAACTAGAGGAGAAGAATAATTCAGAAGAGAAAAGAAATTAGGGTGAAAGTGTAGGGATAATCCATTAAAAAGAATTACATTTACTGGCAAGTAACCTTTCATCTTTGACAGGAGCCCCTGCATATTCTCACATGTGGAAATGTAATGTGAAGTACACCGCCAGGAAAGTAGACTAAGGTGTTCCACTTAAGACTACTGAACTGCCCTCCTAAGATGACCATAAGAGCTAAATGTCAAATGGAGAGAGTAACATGTAAACCAGGGGTGGGCAAACTACGGGCCGTATCTGGCCCGTTAGACCTTTTAATCTGGCTCTCAAGCTCCCAGTGGGGAGCGGGGTTGGGGTCTTGCGTGGCTCCTGGAAGCAGAAGCATGTCTCCCCCCGGCTCCTATGTGTAGGGTCAGCCAGGGGCCTCTGCACACTGTCCCTGTTCCAAGTGCCAGCTCCACAGCTCCCATTGGCCAGGAACTGTGGCCAATGGGAGCTGCAGGGGTGACACCTGTGGATGAGGCAGTGCGCAGAGCTGCCTGGCTGGCGCTACGCCTCCGCATGGGCTGAAGGGGGCACATGTTGCTGCTTCCAGGAGCTGCAGAGGCGGCGCCTGAGGATGGGGCAGCGTGCAGAGCTGCCTGGCCGCACCTCCACATAGGAGCTGGAAGGGGACATGCCGCTGTTTCCGGGAGCTGCCTGGAGCCTGCACCCTTGACCTCCTCCCGTGCCCCTGCCCTGATCCCCCTCCCCCAAGCGTGTCCCGTCCCCACTCCTCCCCTTGGCCCCCAGCACTTGCACATCTTGGAACAGTTGATCGCAGCGGGTAGGAGGCGCTGGGAGGGAGGAGGGAGCTGGCTGCTGGTGGTGCTAAGCACCCACTAATTTTTTTCCATGGATGCTACAGATCTGGAGCACCCACAGAGTTGGCACCTATGTTTCTGACCACCAGTGGAAAAGCCTTAAAAATCATATTTGCTTCAGTCTAACAAGAACGCATCTGTGATTCAATTCATAACAATCTTTGCTTTGGAACAAAACCAAGGATTTGTTGCATTCTTGATAATTGTAAATAGATCTAGCAAGAGACTGCCCCATTTCTTGAACAATAGGATTAGTACTGTTTTTAGAGGCCGTTTATGCTTGTCACATAATCTAAACTTTAGATTGTCTGGCTGCTAGTACTTTCTTTGCTGGCCAAATATGGGGCTGAGGGATGTATTCTGTGTCATGGAACCTAATAATTTCAGTTTCTGGATTTTGGAGAGTCTTATTCTCTACAGGTCAGACTATGCCAATCCCTGTCATGACTGCTGCACGAAAAGACGGAATCACTTCTGTTCTCTCTGAGCCATAGAAGAGGCTCCTCTGTAGGTTGTGGGAAAAGGTTTTTATTCCAATTATTCCCTAATACCAAAGAAAAAGGATACTTATTCCCATCTTTTAATACCATCTAAGAGACTCACAAAAGGGTAATTTTTCCTTCTAAAACACTCTCCAGCTAAAGGGGGAAAGAGAACAAAAAATGTTAAAATGAAAGCCTTACTTAATACTTCATATTTCAAATGCTTTAATTGTTTTTCCTTCTTCTCTGTATCATTTTAATAAAAGATTAAAAGGATTTTTAATAGTGTTTGTGCCATGGTACTAAGCAGGCTGACATCTCTGTATACCAACACTAACCCTGTTTAACACTGTTTAATGTTGGACAGTCACCGGGTTAACACCATGGTCCCATATATTACATCTAAATTAATACAACAGGCAGAACTCTGTAGATGTTTGCAGGATTGTATTCCTTTATTTGTCAAGATCCAAAATTTTAGAGTTTCTCCAGGTCTACTTGTATCATTTTCTGAGTGAATCAGACTACCCAAATGGATGTCAGAAGTATTAGGGATTGTTATGAGCTAAACAGTTTAGATCCCCCAGCTCGTATTAGGGCTCCCTCCACTAGGGCCCAGAGAGTTTCTTCAGTTTCCTTGCAAAGCATACCAATTTCAGGCATCTGCAGGGCAGTTACTTGGGGTTCAGTCCACACGTTTACTAAGCATTTTTCTCTAGTGGAATCCTCAATATCCACTGCTGCTTTTAGCAGAGCGGCGCTGTAGTCTTTAAGTAGACTCTTAGCATTCCCCTCCTTAATTTAGGTTACTGCTTGCGAGTCACCAAAAGTCAAGAGTAGAATGAAATAAATATATATGGACAAGCACTTGAAGAAAGAAAAGTTACTTACCTTAAACTGCAGGTCTTTGAGATGTTGTCCATATATATTTCATGACACCCCCTCTCTGCTACCATGGAGTCCTACATATAACAGCTGGATTCTGTGCTTGGAAAGGAACTGAATGGCAGCAGTTGGGCCTGTTTCACCCTTTATGTCCTTGGTACAGGAGGATGAGGACACTCAGCATGCCTGCTTGGCCCAACAAACACTGCTGTTCAAAAGAATCCAATTTGTTGTGCATAGGGAGCGTGCACACCAAGAATGGAATATATATGGACAACATCTTGAACTAGTTACTGAAGTTAAGTAACCTTTCTTTTAGTTAAAAGACTTTCAGGACCACCAGTGGTGAATCTTACACCAAGAGGTGAAGTTTTGAACTTTTGTTAAGCTTTTGTTCTTTTGGACTTGCTTACCAAAATTAGTTTAGACTGGCAGACCCTCTTGGAAGGACCATAACCCCAGGAAAGACTGAGGTAGTTCTGGAATTTTAATTTGAACTTTGAGTTTTCCTTAGGTCTCCTGTTACCCCAGAATGAAAGCACTTTGTTGGATTCATCACAGGGCTAAATTATATTAACATACCAGTAAGAAGAGAAAACTGAGACAGGAGCCACACCCATCAGCAGAGGGGTAAGATGCTGTAATAAGGTCCCCTTTAGAACTTGATTGAAGTACTTTTGTCTGGGCTTACTTAGTCAGCTGAATACTTCCGATTTTTAGAATGTCCACCACTTTTTTTAAATACTGGTTTAAAAAAAAAAATGGAAAAGGTTTGTCAAAGCTCAATGATCAGATTTCTCCACAGGAGGTGGAGAACTCCCTCTATTCCACAAAAGGAACAAACAATAAGAAAAATTTCTGTGCCTCTGACTTTTTGATCCTCCTGTATCACACTTTCAGGGGATAAAGGTGAGCAGGATAAGGCTGAGTTTGAACTAAGGACATACTTTCTAGACTGCGTGGAGGACCTGACAAGATGTATGAAAGCCTTCCCACTATCTGATTCCTCAGAGAGTGCTATGCCTTTCTCTTGGTGTGCTTTTTAACCAGAGAGGAAGAGGGGTATGGCTATAAATAAACAATGCTCTGCTGAGACTGGAATGGCTGCTGCAATCTGACTGTTAGTACTAAATAGGAATTTGAAATAGGTAACAACATTGGGCCAGATTTTTAATGTTAGTTAGTTGCCTAATGGAATTTACAAAAAAAGCAGCTAGACACCTAACTCATTGATTTCACACAAAGCACCTAAATATCTTTACAAATCTGGCCCATAGGGTTAATTATCTATTGAAGATATTTCATTCCCAACAGCCAGAAATATAAATTTTAGAACTTCAGTTGGAAACCCTCTTATACCAAAAGATGTCGATAACTTTGGTATGGATGAAATGTTCCAAGGCTCAGATACTTACCAGAAGTCTTTTGACAGTTGTCATTCTTCTCCATGAATTTGGGGGCTATTTGCAAAGCTCTTTAAAATGGAAGTTTACCTTGTTCTGCGTTTGCTTTGGCAGTGGTCTGGCTTATCTTTGCCTTTAGCTGCTTTTCTGCCTTTTTATCTCTCCTCCCCTGCATCTCCCCCGCACCTCACTTAATCATACTTAAAAGACAAAATGCAATTGCCCAATGGTCTATGTTCCACATTTAGTCAACTTGGAGCACAAATTAAAAGAGTAAAGTAAGTCTGCAGGCAAGACTTGCATTGTTTTTCCGAGCAGGTGCACCTACCTCCTCTCAGTAAAGGCAGAACAGCTAGTCCTGTGTTCTGAGAGTGGAAATATTGGCCCTCTTGGGTATCCCGCTGGTTTTTAGTTTTTCTTGAACTCTATGTTCACAAATCGCACATCAGTAAGGATTGTTAGTAATTAAAGCTAGTCAAAATGTTGATATTTTTCATGAAAAACTTCCACCATTTTCTGACCAGCTCTACTGCTGATGTATTTGGCAGATAAGACCCATAAATTTTAATATAAAAGGGACACAATACTTTTGTCTCAAAAATTAGGTTCTGTTAACCTACTATGAAATAAATATTCAGTCATTTTTTAAAAAGTCATAACAATCAACTATTTAGATCAGTGATACTCAGACCTCAGTGGTTCAGGAGCCAAATCAGCAATCAAAATTACCCAAAAGAGCCACCATAGTGTGAATTTATTGTTTCATTTACTGTTTTATTTCTATACATAATATTCTCACAGCAAAATAACTGACCAAGTATTCTATAATTGGTTAATAACATAGTAAAAGCATCCTGATTGGTTAATAGCTTAGATTTGTTAATAATTAAATCACAGTGTTTTAATATCATGTGCTGCAAAGAGCAGCCGGAGACACATTAAAGAGCCACTTGCAGCTCCCAAACCTCAGTCTGAATATCACTAGTCGATATCTATCACTTAAATATCCATCAGGACTACTTCTATCACTTAGATCGAAGTAGTCCTCTGCAGTGTTGGCAATGAACAATAAATATTTCCTACAGGCATAGTGCCTCATACTCTTTCTCCTGGTGCATCTTGCATAATAAATTGAGTCAGGCCTGGTCAGTATTTGAATGAGGAACATCTGATATTGTACAAAATATTGTTGGTATTCATTAAGCAGGTCTCTTCTCTCTGTTGTACTAAACAAATACTCCAGAATTCTGCTAGTGGTGACTGTGGTGCTTGGGAGCCCATCTTTCATTTGAGACATAAAATTAAAGTTTTGGAGTATTTGATTAATAAGACTCCCACAATTCCACAGCCCTTTTGTAAGAGTAAGGATGTCACTCTTGATGTCTTGTACAAATTTCAATTTGGGTAAAATCTCCTTGCATTTTGAAAAGTTAATTTCTCTTTGACTTGTATTTGTTATATAGCTGTTTTGCTGATTTATGCAATGTCTTACTTATAGCCCAATTTCTGGAAGACAAGGATTGTGCAGATCTCAGCTTTCATTAAAAATAAAAAAAACAAAAAAACAACGAACCAACTTCTAGCCTTCATGTTTGTGGATAAAATCTTGAAAATGTAACCTAAATGTAAGTTAAAGGTTCAAACATGAATGCAAATAAAAAACCCCAAATTTTACAAAATCTCATGACTTTTTGGGGCCTGATCATGATTTAACATTTGGAGTTGGCAGTACTGGTAATGTGTGCTGATTGACAATTGTTTCAACCCTGAGGTAGTTGCATATGAATAATGATTAAATGATCCTTATGTAGACATTTGGGTAACTGTTCGAAAGCACTTTGGAGATAAAAGGGACTAGAAAAAGTTACGCTAGTGTCTGAGAACACTAAAGTGAAACAAATGATCCTAAAGTTATATTTTTTAAAAAAGCTTCATTTTTTTAAAGGGTTAGTATTGTTATTGTAAATCTCAAATGTAAAATGTAAAGTCAGGAATGCCCCTTGAACTTAATTACATGCAAGTCTGGACTTGAACTTGGAGAACAGGTTGGATAAGTAATCATTACTACTGCATAAATATACTATATTAAAATATGGTGTTCTATTTAAAGTTGGCATTGATCTTCAAGTAACTATCAACTTTCAAGTAAAAAACTGCCACTTTAGAGTGCTAACATATTATTTTTATTAAATGTTAGTTTGAGATCTTTTTCCACTCACCAAAACTTGCAGAAACATATTACACTAAAAGGGTCACTTTCTTACTTGAAGTTGTAACAGAACATACTTTGGAAAAGGTTTCTAGAAGCAATCATTTAAAAAAAGTAACTCCTCTTATAGAGCAATATAGTAAAAGGTTTTCTTCTGGTACACTTCTCATTACACAGTAGCTCTGCTCTAGAGTATATGGCGTACATAAATTATCAGAGCAACGCTATTAAAAAAACCTTTAAATGGTTAAAATTTACAAATTTGTATTACATTGTAAAGTAACCCTGGTGGCATTAAATGGACATGAAATTGAGTATGGCAGATATCCAAGCTTGTCTGCAAAGAATAATGCAGCAGCAACCAATAAAGCATAGCAGTTAAATTTTGTGCTTAAATTTATTTGGACAATTAGGGAATGTATTCAGCATACAAAGTCTTACTGTCAAGCTGATCCAGTAAACTAAACTGAAGAACATTTATGAAACTGATGGGGACAAATTACATGAATCACAGACAAAGCTTAAATAAAACGGTATTAGTCCTTTATTCTGAGGGAATTAAATAGCTCCAAGTCTTAAACTTTCCTAGTCAAGAAAAATTATATGAATGAGAATATAAGCAAAGATTTAATAGTGAAGCCAAAAATGTAATAGGTACAATTCATATGTGTAAATCTAAAGATGAACTAAGAAAGTCCCCCAAGTGATTGGCTGAATTTGATTCAAACCTAAAACTTTGCAACTCATCGTATAAATACGATATAATGGGTTGACTAGTGATGCATTTTATTTTTTATATTTTTACAAGTTAATCAGTTTTCATCGCTCTAGACTTCACTTTACTCTGAGATAATAGATAATGTGTACAAATAAATTTGTCAAAACTCAGCCCATTATATATTGTGTTTATTAAAATAGTTTTAGGCAGTATTGTTGGCGGTTTGTGTAATGCAAGCCTCCAGCTGCAGGAGCTAACTCCTACCAGCAGGGGAGAGGAGAGAGAATGAAAGATGTGATAGAATGCTTCCCTATAACAAGTGTTGCTATGAATGGGAAGAAAAAGGCATGTGGTGGGAGAGAGTAGAATGATTAAAGGAATATAAGTGGAGCACATAAATAGGTGTTCAAATAGTTAAGTATTTTTAAAATCTGGTATTGGCATAACACATACTTGCCAGGAACTTGGAGAACAAATGTATACCTGAATGGGCAACTAAGTTACTAATTTAGAGAGTGCAAAAATAACTGATTAATGACCTAAAGTGTGAACAAATGGCTTTTAGCACTTTGACATGAAATTATTTTATCACTTTATAAATTGTTAAAACAACATTTGTCAGTTAGAATTTATTCAAACGAATGTTGTAAAAAAACACATACCCACATTTCATTCTTTCAAATTGTTAAAATACAATAAATAAGATAATGGGTTATTTCAGGAGCAAGAAATTTAATGAATGAAGCTTCTGATAAAAAAAGACAAATCTAGGAAGCTTAAGACTTAAGTTAATGTCTCCCAGCAAGCAGAGTTTGGTGTGTAAAAGAATTCTTCTATAAAAAAATTTAATTAGACAATTTCATGTGTCATTTGTTAATTTATGAACCTCATTCATAAGGAAAATGTTTATCACAGAAAAATAAGGCTGCGGATTAGATGTCACAAAAATAGAAATCACATTGATACAAAAATATAATAAACTACAGCCACCAAAACGTTTGATAATGCAACTGTCAACAGCGGGAAATTAAGTTAAACTTGAATGAGAGTTAATACAGCTATGAAGCACGAAGGGGAGTAAAAACAAACTCCGCTCCATCAATATAGCTAAAACTCATACGGAAATTGCATCACATAAAGAAATACGTAAAAAAATGCAGACGTGAACAAGACATCCTAAAATATTCCAGTATTTTCAAAGTGACTAGTGAGTTTGGGTACCCACATTATGAGGATGTAATTTTCAGAAAGTGTTTTGCACCCAACCTTTGAAAGTTACACTAGTGTGTGAAGTTGGACACAAAAATTGAGGCTCAAGGGCTCAGAGCATAACTGATGTATGGATTTTACACTATAATTTTGTTAATTGCAACATATATAAACTTTACTCCTGCTTTTAAACAACTATTTTCTTGATGAAAACAGTAATTCATTAAAAAAAAAAAACGAGAAAAATGGGTACTACAAGGTACAGTTTACATCTTCAAAAAGATATAGTATGTGGGTATAATAAGCTTTGATGTGTTTAAGTCCATCACATTACAAATCATATTAAAGTAATCAAATTGAGAGGTTTTTTTACTTTAATAACAATCTCAAACTGAAAAGGCAATAATCCAGACCTCAAAACAGAAAAAAACCCAAAGCAGCACAGAATCTCAGTGACATAGCAGAACTAAAATAATTTTTGCTTAAGGATAATGTAAGTTGACAAGAACATACTCTGAAGTAGTCCTTTTTATTTTGCAGGTAAGCCACAGTGTGAAAATTCAGAGATAAGGAATTTTTTTCCTCCATAGAAAACAAAACAAAAAAAAAAATCTCTGAGTTTAAGGAGAATGCACTGCAAAATTATCCTTGAAAAATAAGTTAATGGAATGTTTATTACCACAGCAGATTTCTTAAAACTCATTCCAACATGCATCAGAAAACAGAAATAATTCCAAATCTTCTCATGACATGTGATTTACGTGTGTAAAAAAACCAAAAAGAAAACTCAACTAACCCTCCCCTGCATTTATCTTACTGCATCTGCAAGAAGAATTTTAAAATGCAATAGCACAAATGGATCTTGTGTTTATCAGATTGAATCCTTGGAATTTTGATAAATAGCATTAAGAAAATTTTGGTTCTCTGAACTGCATCAGAAAAGTTATTACGTAAGTTGTCAAAAAGAGGAACACACTTTTCCTTCCAATATCATCAAAAACTCCCTCAGAATTCAAGTATTAAGATACCTGACATATAGGTACAGCAATATCATACACCAGGTATACTTCACGAATATACAGACATCATAGAATAATTAGAAAATGTTAATCTCATTACTCATGTAATCCTTTGCTGTTAACATCACTTACCATTAGAATTACAATAGATACTTTGCATTTCTAAAAAAGAAAACTCAAATTATTAAAAATAATATTTATTTAATAGTAAGTGTGATTACACCATCATGAGAATTATTTGAAGCGTTGATTAAGAGACAGAGGTTAAAAGGTAGGCCAGTTACTGTCCTAGGAAAACGGTAAAAGGGAGATACAGATATTTGGAAGAAAACATTAGATGACCGGAGTTACAGAAAAACTGATCGGCCCTGTTACAATACCTTTATTTTCAATACTTAGAGAAGTAAATATATAAAGAATTATTAGCT
Source organism: Caretta caretta (assembly GCF_965140235.1). Taxonomy (NCBI): domain Eukaryota; kingdom Metazoa; phylum Chordata; order Testudines; family Cheloniidae; genus Caretta; species Caretta caretta. Next base: position 62,675,649 of record NC_134208.1, on the reverse strand, counting down.
CACTTCATAATTATACTTTACAGTAATACACAGGTTACAATTTTCGTACTTAGGACATGATAAACATTATAAGCAATAATAATAAGTAGAATAGATTTTCAGTTGCCTGTTTAAGTATTTTTATTTATATTCACAGAAAATGTGACATATTAACTTCCTCTCTCATACAGATATTTATATACTAAAGCTAAAGAAAGGGTGGTTGCAACAAGCCTTCTCACCACATTAAGCACAAAGCAGCAGGGCCTAGGCAAGATTCTAGTCTTCCAAAGGCTGAGTTTGTGGGCCTTGGAGACTTCTATATAAAACTCCACCTCTAAAGCCCCTTGGGTCAGTTTCACAGAAATATGGTTTAATTTGAAATGTTTAAAAGCTTACAGCAGTTGAAAGCTCCAGATTCTCTGATTACAAAAGACTTTTTTCCTGTCTAATTTGTACATTCTTTTAATTCAAGATGTGCTTTCTGAGGGGTAACATTAATCATTGTGTTTTCTTAGAAATGACAATTTTCCTTGTTTACATCCATTGCTGCTGAATTTCGTTTTCAGGAACTCTTAATTTTTACAAGGCCCAAACTCGATCTGAAAAGCATAGATACATGACAGATCATAAAGACCGATCATTATTTATCATTTATTTAAATCTGGTAGAAAACACAGTATTTATTAGAGGTCAGTTTGATTACGGCCGAATATTAGCTTTGTTTTTGTGGCCGACTGTAAGCAGTAAGTAACAATGAACAAATCTTCTGCTCTAACGTATAATCATTACTTAAAGTTAATGCAAGATAAATACACAATTTAAATTATTTAATCGCAAATCACGCTTGCTACTGTATAATAGTCTTTCAAGAACCTTCGCATGTTATTGATCCACCCATAAATTACCTCCAGTTCAGCCATAGGTTGCAAGTATCACCATCTTTCGCATGTCCTCATGTTCACGGCATTCCTCCTCCTCTTGCAAATATTCCTAGAAGCCTGGAGATTCATTGATCCAGGGTCTATGATGCGCCAGCAGCAGGAATAACGACTACAATGCGCATTAAGTAAAAAAAAAAGCCAGGTCTACGAGCAAAGCACTTTTTAAGATCCTTTCCCCCGGCTCCCGGCGAGGCGGTATCAACGAAGGATGCAGAGCGCTTTGCTCAGCTTTTACAAACCGGGGCATTACTGTTTCCCAAAAAGCAAGACGAGCCAGCCCCGAGCAGGACGTTGCACCGGGTCACGCCGGGCTGGCACATACGCCCCGGGCACAGACACCCCGGCGCGCCGGGCGCTTCAACTTACAGACAGACGCGAAATCCGCAGCCTTCGCCCCAGGGAGAGTGCTGGGGCAGCGTCGCCCGGCAGTCCGTGGCCCCGGGGGGGCTGCCGCGCCCGCCTCGCCCAGGGCTCCCGCGGGGCATTTTCGCTTCATTTGCCGACTACCCTGACACTGGTAACTTCCAGCCCAGCCCGCTGCGAGCCGCCGCCGCCCCCTCCCCCCGCGTACGTCGTATCCCTCCGCTGCGGCCTCCTCTCCTCCCAGCCCTCACAGAGAAAGCGCCTTTCAGCCAAGCTCCCCGCCCACCCTGCCTCTGCCGCTCCGACATCTTCTCGGCCGGCCGGCCGGCCTGCTCGTACCTGCGCCGCGCTCCCGCCTCTCTGGGCGTGTCAGCGGCGGGGGCCGCGGGGCAGGCCGCTGGGGAGCGGGTGTCGGGGCAGGGGGCGCGCGCGCGGGCGCGCGCGGCGCGAGGGGCCGAGGGAGGAGGGGGCAGGGACTCTTTCCCCGGGCGGAGGGATCGCGCTCGCTCGCGGTGGCTCGGCGGCGGCAGCAGCAGCAGGAGCGGCGGCGGCGTTGGCGGCGGGCTGCTGCTGCCTGCGAGTTGTTGTTTCCTCCTCCTCCCGGCCGCGGGTTGAATGGTGGAGCCGAGACTCTTCCTGCCGAGCGAACAGTGACAGCTACCGGGCGGGCGGACACGTTCGCAGGGCCCCGCCGCCGCCGGGGAGCGCGGCCCGAGCGCCGCTCGCCATGTCCGGGGACGGCGGCAGGCACAGCGCGGAGCTGCGAGCGGGTAAGTGGAGGGCTCCGGCTGCTGGGCGCCGCGGAGCAGGAATGGCTGGTGCCCAGCCCGCCGCTCACCGTCTCTCTCCCTCTCTCTCCCTCCCCCCGCAGAGCTCTACTTCCTCATCGCCCGCTTTCTGGAGGACGGACCCTGCCAGCAAGCGGCTCAGGTAGGGATGGCGCCGCCGGGGCCTGGGGGGCCGGGCAGGGCGGGGTGTTCGCGGCGCACTCACAGCCGTTCCCCCTTTTGTTGTTGCTGCAGGTCCTGATCCGAGAAGTGGCGGAGAAGGAGGTAAGCGGCGCCGCACGCCCCGCGGTCGCCCCGCCTGCGGCCTCTCCCCGGCCCGGGCGCCGGGGGCTTTTCGGGGAGGGGGCGGCCGTGAGTGACTGAAAGGTGCTTTTTCTTCCCTAGCTGCTGCCCAAGCGCACGGACTGGACGGGCAAGGAGCATCCGCGGAGCTACGAGAACCTGGTGAGCCGAGCGGCCGGCCGGCGCGAGGCGGCGGGGAAACTTTCCGAGCAGCCCAATAAAAATTGAATTTCCCGCAAAAAAATTTTTTTTTTACAACTTAAAAAAAAAAGGGGGAAAAAAAACTTCAGGGAGCTTTGACCCCCCCCCCCCCGTCAGTGACGGTGGGAGGGAGAGGGGGAGGGGAGGCGGCTGCCCCGGGGCAAGCCCCCCACTGCGGGGGTCCGGGTGTGAGGGTAAATAACAACAATTGTCCTAATGGGAGAGCCCCAGAGTCACTGTGCTAGAAATAAAGGTACGTCATGGATGTTGTGCAGGGAGAGCAGGAGGCAGTGAGGGGAGGAGCGAGCGGAGAGAGCCTGCCGGAGCCAGCCAGGCCGGCAGGAGACGGGGGCGCTGTATTCTGTGCAATCCTGCTTCTCACACACAAAGGCTCAGAGCTGCTGCATCACAATCCCACAACTTCCGAATATCACCCCACATCCTCACCTGTGGCACACACATGTGGTGGGGAAGGAGGGTGGTCGCCAGCTGGCTGATTGGCCGGAGCAATACCCCGAGTTCAGAAAGCTTAAGTTTGCTTTCAGTACTGGCCTGGCTGTGTGTGAGACTCTCAGAATGGTATGTTGACTCCTTTTCCTTCCTGGTATGGCAACTTCATTGACAGGTGTCTGCTCTATCTCTTGACTCCATGCAACTTGTGCAACAGAATGTTGGCTTAGGAGCATTTATATTGTTTATAGGGCAACATTGTGTTGCCATATTCATAGGATAGATCAGATTTTTTTATACTCTGCTCTCCCTGTAAGTTGCTTTCACTCTGACAGTGCATCTACAGTAGAAAAGTTAGTAGCTGTAATACAGCTCAAGTGTAGGTGCATTGGTGCTAAGCTGCTATTGTGGATGGGCTCAAGCATTTTTTGCAACATGTCATGATCTGTAGGTTTTCATGAAACAGTAGCCAAAGGCCTAAGCCGTGCCTGCATAATAGTTGTTTTAATATGGGTCTACATTTCTAGACAACCTGAGAGGAAAACTTTGCCCTATGTGTTGTCATAATATTGTCATTCAGAAAGCAACATTGTCCTGTCAAACCTGTAAATTGATTAGACTAGCTGTAGGTCCCAGTCCTTCTGAGACTTATGCTACTCATGGTTAACTTTACGTACAAGAATAATACTGTTGATTTGAGTGGGGCTATGGTCATAATGTTGAGCATTTCTATAATATCTCATTGATGCTTGTGGTAGAATAATTTGAATAGAATAAGTCTTTGCAGGTTTTATTTATAAAAACTCACCCTGGGACAGAGTGAAGCATTTAAAAAATGCTGTCAAGCTGCAGATTTATAATGTTTAAAAAACATTTCTGCTGTTCAGATGTGCCTAGTAAATGTAAAACAAACAGAAAATTTTCCTCTTATGCCTCTTTTCAAGGTTTAAAACTGAAACTGTTAGCCATTTAACTAATGTGGACCAGCAACCAGGATATTTTGCTTTTAAGGAAACTGTAAACAACTTATTTAGAAACTGCAGCTACTTGTTGTTTGTAGCTAGCAATTACAAGTTATTTCAACTTAAATTTCATAATGATTTTTAGTACATAGATTTGATGGATGTTTGTGGTAGCTGGAACTATTGAATTAGTGAGTTTCTTCAGAGCATATATGGCAGTGGTTCCCAAACTGGGGTTTGCGTACCCCTGAGGGGTTTGCAGAATGTTACAGGGGGTTTGCCAGAAAAATTTCTCTAATGGCGGTCAGAGGACCCCCGGGCATTGGAGGCAACAGGTGGGACCCAGTTGCAGGGCAGACAGCCCGAGCCCCAGGGAGAGCGGGGCAGGGCAGTTGGGGCTGGCAGTCCGAGCCCTGACCCTGTGAGCAGGGAAGCCGGCAGGCCGAACCCCAGCGCTCCGCGCGGGGCTGGCAGCCAAGCCCCAGGGAGAGCAGGGCTGGGCAGTTGGGGCTGGCAGCCCGAGCCCCGGCAGTCAGCAGAACCTGCAGCCTCAGCTCAGTGGAGCTAAGTTGACTGGGGCGGTCAACAGGGTCCAGCAGCAGGAGCCCTGCGGAGTGCGGAGGAAATTTAAACTTAAATCCCTGGAAATACTCATTTTTAGGAGGCGGTTCACGAGATTTCACAATTTAGTGAAAGGGGTTCGCGGGCTGTTAAAGTTTGGGAACCAGTGATCTATGGTATATTGGTCAATAGTTTGTGTTAAATGTTGTTAGTGGTCATGAAGGAGCCTTTGCTGTTCAGCTTATTAAATACATTCTCATACCTATGTGTATAAGCTTTTCCTAATCGTCGATAATGATTTTTAAAACATGTTGAGAAAAATGTAACAAGGAAATTATGAGGCACACAATATTTTAAACTGTGTTCATCACAGTATATAGGTTTTGAAAGTGCTGGTTCTGAGGTGGCAGGCTAGAGGGATAGGTATGGGGTTATGGAGGGGATAAGAGGACATCCTAAAAGATGTGAGAACAGAAAAGCATGGAAAGGACTAGCAGAATTGATAAAGGAGCTAGCATTAGTAGGGCCACTGTAGAATTGTCACTGTAGAGATGTACTGAGGAATATATAGGGGCAGGGTACAGCCCCTGATTCACAGGCATTGGGGACGTCTTGCTTTTGGAGCGCAGAGGGTTCCTGCAAAGGGAGATGAGAATAAATAAATACCAACTCAGCATTATTATTATTTTATAGCATATAATATGCAGTTTTTCATTGGGGAGGTTGAGGAGGAGTGGAATATGGTTCTCCAAAATCCATGAAATCCCAAATGTGTGCAGGACTTCCATGGATATGGAGAAATGCTACTACTTGTCTCTCCCACCTGTACATTCCCTACAGTGCCTTCTTACATTTTTGATAAGTATTTGAATGATTTTCTTTTGCTTTAAAGTAATGGGGGGAGGAGAAAGGAAAATACAGACAACTAATTGTTTGTGGCATTTTTTTTCTTACACTTTTGCTTTAATTAAGGAAGGTATGCCTTAACTGTATTGCTTGATCCTGTTTGTTTCTGAAACGTGGCATTGAGTATCAGCATAGAAGTATTTAAAAAAAAAAAAAAGGATTTACTGAACTGACAGTTCCATTTAAGATTTTTTAAAAATCTTTTGGTTTGTTGTTTAAGATGCTTTCTTTGCTTGCTTAACTCCTAAAATACCTTTAATATAAATATTTAGGTTGGATGTCAATCTGTAATGTCAGCTCAGGTGTCTTTCTTTTAGTTTTGGTTCTTAAAAGTCTGAAATCTGAGCCCTGAAAAGGTTACTGATGCAAATGCTGTTGTTGGCATCCTTTGCCATCTGCCAATTCCAGTCTCTTACCTGAATACCCTCGGCTCCCACTGAAGTCAGTCAAGGCAGGAGTTGAAAAAAGCTAAATAGGAACCCAAAGTATCAAAAATATGATAAATTAGTGACTCCAGAAATCAAAGGTAATTGAGGTTACTCAGTACTTCATGGAATTTGACTTTAAACGTTGCTTTATGTGGATTTGTAATTGTTATAAAGTTAATGCAGATTTACCTATCTAAACAAGAATATTATAGCATCTTAATGCATTAGGTGTTCTGGTTTAAGTTTTATCAGATACTTGGATTTATTAAAAACTTTTCTTGGAGAATATGATTGTCTTTGTTAATTCTTAATTTTATTAAAATAAAATCATAATCTTAAAATATTACATATTTTATTGCTAAAATTTAAGATTATTTAAACAAGTTACAAAATTTAATGTACTGGTCACCATTTGTGCTTTTTATTTATTGTTTGCTCGAACAGTGAAACTACATTTGTCAGTTTCTGATAAACTAACATTGTGCTGTTTGGGTTTTCAATGCTGTAGGAGAATATATAAATTCAAAAAACTCAACCTGTGTTCCTTTTTTATAATTCAGACAGATATTTTCCTATAATGCTATCTTTTCAAAAAACCACCTATTTGTGGCCTAAGCTACATGAGTGTTCCTTGCTTGAGAGTCGCTTCCTTCCAAGTGTCAAACTGACTTTCCTAATATTGATGTTATAACTTTATTTGTATCATGGAAGTACACAAAAGCACATGAGCTTTTAAATGAGCAGTTGGGTCCATCGTGCCATTTGCTGTACAAACGCTAAGGAAGAGACAAATAGTTTTTCAGGAGAAAAACCTCAAGACACGTTTATTAAAGTTCATAGCTCACTTTTGGTTAATATTTATGTTCTCTCAGTCTTCACTTCCATTTTCTATTGGAAGACTCGGGTATTCTGGTGAAAAGAACAGAAACAGCTCTTGGTAAGATGCACTGCCAGTTCCCCAAAGAATGCACTTGATAAGGAGCAAAAGGACATTGTTTCTTATTTTGTTTGTATGTGTAGCTAGCTGCTCAGCCATGGTAGCTAGGTACATGGTTCCAGGAAGTGATTTTGGTTCCCTGTAGTTGCAGGGATGCTTCCTTCTCTCTTGCCGCCTCCTGTTATTCTGTAGGTCTCCTCTTGGCAAAGGAGAAAGCAAGACTGTCACCCGCTCTTAGCGGATAGGGAACCTTCTACTGCAAACTGGTGTGTGTGGAGCTGTGCTCAGTCTGTGACATGAGAATGTCGTTGCTATGTAAATATCAGGTTTTTCTGAATATATTGTGTTCTACAGTTAGACTTTAAAGCCTATTTCTGTTAGAGTCTGTCTTTATGTGGGGTAGGGGCAGAACTCTTGGTTGAAGGCTGATTACAAGATCATAGATGTTGCAGCTTGCTCTCTTCACCCTCTAAGAGTGCCGTGAGGAAGCTGTTTAAGGCAAGTTTGGGCTCATGGGGAGACTAGCTATCAGAAGGGTGTTAAGGATTCCTATATGCAGCTTACAAGATGTCATAGGAAGGAGACAGAAAGGGAGCTGTGCCACTGCTGCCGATCAGAATCTAGTACCTACCTCCTCATCTCATCTTTGAGACATTCAGACAATTGTTCTCTCCCTTTCAGCTGCTTTCTTATATATCTGACTTCCTTTCCCCAAATCAGCAGTGACATTGTGGGGTCCACACCAGCTTTGGGAGAGGATGCAGTAATGTAGCTGGGACTCTTGTGCCTTACTAACAGTCTTTCTGTCCTCAGTATTATCTGTATTGCCCTTGTTTTCAAAGTGAAAATGGGGAGATGTACACCTTAGGGCCCATAGAATAACCTTCTTTGGCACTGGGTCTGCAAAGATTTACCCCATGTGGTTAACTTTACACACTATATAATTTCACTTCAAAGGGACTTCTCACATTGCATCAAGTTAACATGTGTCTTGTCTTCATGGGGTGGGTTAGGGCATTAGTGCAGTTTATGATCTATCGTGACACTGTATTTGATTTGTGTTTGTACAACACCTAGCACGATGGAGTTTGTCCCAGTGCTTACTGGGGCCTCTGGACAATATTGCAATTATTGTTTAATAACAATTTACCCCTTAATAAATGGCTGAGATGAAAGTGGCTCGTTCAGGAAGTCTAGCACTGTACAGGTGTCTGCATGGTGTAAAGTGGACAAAAATGAAATTTTCAGAGAAATGAATCTAGAAAAACAAAAGAAAATGTAGTTTGTTGCATCCCAGATAAATGTTGTCTAGGAAATATTATAAAGTTATCACTAATAGTTCTTTGAAGTCTCTATAAAGTTTTGAAAGTGGTTCTGAAAGGTGTAGGGGATTGGTAATAGGTCACTGGTTCAGATATCTCTTATTGATGGTGAGACTAAAAATAACCATCTGGAGCTGCTGTTCAGTGTATGTGAATTTAGATGGCCTCAGTTTAGTTCTGCTAGACAGGTGTTCACATCGTACAAATCACTCCCATACGGTCACTTTAGCTGGGTGTGTCAGAGAGTTACAGATTGTTATTTAGTTTAGAGTAAATTGAGGACAGGGATATTTCCCATTTAATGACAACAACAATTAAAGCTCCTAACACCTCTTTGTTGCTATATAAATGCTTAATGTCCATGGAAAGTAAACTACCCTTTTGCTCCTGTTTCCTTCTGGACATGATTAAGAAGCATTGTTAGGACTTTGAATAAATAAACTTTAGTTTCCAAGATAATCTATCTAGTATTTCTTACCAGAACTTAATTGACTTTAAACATTTTAAAATTCCAAAATGTTTGAATAAGAAAATGTATATCAAAATTTTATAATTGTGGATGAAGCGAATTAAATTTATTTAGGTATCTTAAATAATTGGCTTAATTTGCAGCAGTGGAAATTTAGGTTAGATATTAGGAAAAACTATCTAACTTTTAAGAAGAGTTAAGCACTGGAACAAGTTACCTTGGGCGGTTGTGAAATCCCTGTCATTGGAGATTTTAAGAACCGGTTAGACAAACATTGATCAGGGTTGGTCTGGGTATACTTAATCCTGCCTCAGCATGGGGATGGATTAGATAGATGAATGCCTGAGATCCTTTTCAGTTCTACATTTGTATGACCTTTATGTAAACTCTGTATTTCTTGAAAATTTTCCCCAAGGCTGAACTGTAGGTACAGTAGTACCTTTCTTTCTGTTAGCCCCTTTACTGGTGTTTATATTCTTACGTTACACATTTTTAAATATTCTGACTTTTTGCAAATTTCCTATGTTTGCAATAGGACAAAAAATATGTGATCTCATAACAGTTGGTTCTAGTTAGCTCTGTTTCATTAGCAGTAAAAGTAACCTCAAGTTAAAAGAAAATACATCCCTGTAGTGTCTTATAGCCAAAACCCCATCTTTGTTTAGCCTACATATAAATCAGAAGATACTTCAGATGTGGAAATGAATTCTTATAAAGAAGCATCTCAGAGGGAGAATAAGAACACTTTAAAATTAGGAGTTGCAATAACATGGTTATTTTTCTCTGAAGCAAATTAAGCACTGGCCATTGGTTATAAGATACTGATGGTCTGGTCTGTTCCAGAATGACAATTGCTGTAATTCAATTTTTTGCCTTGTGTAACACTTGATACAGTGTGTGGCAATATATATATGGCTCAAAAGGTGGCTAAAATTGGCTGGATTGAGTATTCCAGACTTTGAATATAGGTAACTGATTTATTTTTAAAAACAGTTTTCTGAGGAAATTCAGTCCACTAGCTCAGTGGTTCTCAAAGCCGGTCCGCCGTTTGTTCAGGGAAAGCTCCGGCGCGCCGGGCTGGTTTGTTTACCTGCTGCGTCCGCAGGTTCGGCCAGTCGCGGCTCCCACTGGCCGTGGTTCGCTGCTCCAGGCCAATGGGGGCTGCGGGAAGGGGCGCAGGCCAAGGGACGTGCTGGCTGCCCTTCCCGCAGCCCCCATTGGCCTGGAGCAGCAAACCATGGCCAGTGGGATCCATGATTGGCCGAACCTGCAGACGCGGCAGGTAAACAAACCAGCCCGGCGCTCTGGGGCTTTCCCTGAACAAGCAGCGGACTGGCTTTGAGAACCGCTGCACTAGATTCTTTCTGTGATGAAGTTCTTGTTGATAAAATTATAGTTAGTTCAGGTCACTGTTAGCATAGAAATAAATAACTCAGTATTTTGGAAAATGTTTCAGTACAGGTATTGCTTTGGAGGATGGGTTTATAATAACTTAATACTAGGGTCCTGGACATTTGAATATCTGTGTAGTTGCATTTTGTATATGTCCACAGTTGGTTCTAGATAGTTATTGGTAAATACAGGACTGTCAATGGAACACTCTTTATTTCTAGAAAATATTATTTTATTGTTATGGTCTGAAAACTGACACAAAATAGCTTTTATTACTTAACACCTCTGATTCCTGTTTGTGTTTTAGAGTCTGCTTAGTTTGGTGTTTAAACAAAACAAAACATGCTCTCTACTTCTACTAGCTTGGCAGAGCCAACACAGGTAAGAGTGAGAGCGCTGTATTCTATTTCTTGTTCATCATTAATATAGTAACATCACTTATATCTGTGCAAATCCTTTGAAAACAATGGGGGTGCACGCAGGTATCACTGACAATCTAAGATGACTTGCAAGACCGTCTTATTGTGGTGATATGCAAGATGGAAGGAATCCATCTAGAATCTCGTAATATAGATCGCATTTGTAGACCTGGCAGGAACCCTCCTTGCCCACCCAGATTATTTGTAGACTACATGTATTTTATGTTGAAATCATGATGCCAAATACTGAATCGTGCAATGCTCTCTTTTTAGAGCCATATTGTGTTGCACATCTAAATATTCATCCCTTGTTTTGTCTTTCCCCTTTTCCCCTCTGCTCTGTCAGACATCGGGATAGAGACAAGTTTCTGTCTTCCTATCTCTTTACCTCCTTGTCTTGCTCTAACTTGTTTCTGACTTGGCTTCTTACAGCTAGGGTGACCAGATAATAAGTGTAGAAGAATTCGGACAGGGTGTGAGGGGTAATAGGTGCCTATATATGAAAAAGCCCCAGATATCGGGACTGTCTCTATAAAATTGGGACATCTGGTCACCCTACTTACAGCTACCCTCTTCTTTAGTGTGGTGTTTTTTTTTCTCACTTGTGCCTGCCCTGAGAGCAGTTTTACCAGGTTTCTCTTTGCACCTGTTTTTGTTGCTCTCAGCTTTTTGTTTCCCTGTTTGTATACCTTTTCCTTCAGCAGGCCACCTCATAGGCTTTTCTCCCTTTCTGTAGCTGTCACTCAACTGCTCATTCTTCCTGATGTTTGTTTTTTACCCTTATAGTGAATGACTTCACTTCCCATACGGATAATCTGGCTGACTCCATCCAACTCCCCCTTCTTACTAGTTACCCTCACTTAGTCTTCACAAATAATTGGTCCATCAAATTCCTCTTTTACTGCTACCATACTTCATTTAATACTCTTCACTTTCTTGCTGTCTTCTGCACAATCACTTTCTTTAAACTCCCACTCCATAAACTTCTTTCTCTTAGAAGACGACCCAACCTCTTATTTCCATCTCTCACCTCCCTTCCATGGTTTTTACTTTCTGATCCACCTACTTCTCTGCGTTTGACTCATTTACTCCCCAAACTGTTAGTCTGTGTCAGATCCCCCCACATCCTGGCTCTTTGGTTGCATTTTTCTACTCCTTTTCCCAATTTGCAAAGCAAGGAGTCCCAGTATATGCCTCCACTACAAATTTTGTTCCTTCAGCTACTTTTCCTAAGTAATATTAATTCCTGTAATTATAAGCTTACCACCTGAGGGGAAAGGAAGTGGTTACAGTAACTTCCACTTCCATTCTTTTATAAGCTGAGGAGAAGGAAAAAGTAGTCCAAAAATAAACAGTGTCCCTTTAAGGTCTTTTAGGACAGTGGTTTTCAACCGGGGATCTGCGATTCCTTTCGTGGGCCCTGCGGCTGAAGCTCAGAGTCCAAGCCCTAGTGCCCCCTGTGGGGCTGAAGCCCTGAGCTCTCGTGCTCCTTGCGGGGCAGAAGCCCTGAGCCTATGGGCAGAGTTGGGGACATTGATGGCATTGCCCTCTCCACCCTCCCAAACTGCAGTGCAAGAGCACGGCAATCCCAGGGGCTCCACACCTTCCCTCCCCCCCCGCCCTATCTCCTCTCCCCACCTCCTGGCCAGGTCGGAGACCGGAGACCGGAGCTGGGCAATGCAGGGCAGCTGCTGCTGTGGCTGGTGCCATGGAGTAGGCAGTGGCAGTGTTCCCTTGTCTCTTTCTGGTGCCCCAGGTTGAAGCTGCTCCTCAGCTTTCAGCCCCCTTTGCTCCTGCAGAGGCAGCTAGTAAGAGCCGTCTGGGTGGGGAGACCTGGCTCCGTGGCTGGCAGACCCCTCTGGGAACAGTGCTGGGAGGGCTCCCCTCCGGTCCCACAGTCCCTAATGCCTCTCTCCCTGCACCCTGAGCTACACCCCTGCCTGTACACAGCCCCTAGCCACCCCACTCCCTGCACCCTGAGCTATCCCCTTGTCTGTACATAGCCCCAGCTACCTTCCTGTCCGCACACAGCTCCTAGTCACCGCCTTCCCTGCACCCTGAGTACCCCCCTGCCTGCACACAGCCCAGTTTACCCCCTCCCTGCACCCTAAGCTGTTTTCAAACTTTCTGAGCTAAGCCCCCGCACCTTTGAGTTATAATTTTTGATTGTGCCCCCACCCCTCCCCCAACCCAGACAGGCTGGGTGGTCGTCTGGGGTGGAGGTGGCACTCCCTCCCTGGACCCTGCCATAGGGAGGTGGCTTGAGCCTTGCTGGTCCCTGCCCTCCTTCCCCATAGAAGTCAAACTACTCTTATACCCAGGCCCCTGCCTCTCTGCCCCTGCTGGGCCCTAGAGTTTTTATAGCATGTTGAGGGGTGCCTCCGAGGGAAACAGGTTGAGAACTCCTGTTTTAGGAGACTTCTGACTTAGATGGCTAATATTACTAGTTTGTCCGAGAACTAGGTTAATTTACTGTTTTGGTAACCAATACAAATGATTATTCCTTAGCTGACATTTATCTACAGCACGAAACTGCTCCGTAATCTGGCATGATTAGCCATCTTTGCACAAAAGAGGTCTGGGATTTAGAGTAAAAGGCAATTTGCATGGTGGGTATGAGTTGTATTTGAAGAACGTACAGCACCTTCTTGCAGTGACTAGAGCCAAGGTTAATACAAATAGTCTTCATTTTCTAAAGTACTTCTGAAATGTCACTTTTAGAATCAAACATTTATAGACTTTGTTTTTGTTTACAGTTGTTTATAAAATAGATGCAGTTACATGACAAAAATCACAAAAGGAGAGCAGATTCAAGAAGTAGGCTGACTGGAGCTTAGGTATATTTCAAGGCTGACCTTGGACTCCAAGCTTCAATCTTCTATCTACTTCAGTTTTGTTTTGTTTTTATTCAGGCTGTTGAAGTTAAGGAGTTCCCGGGTGCTTAACTGTTTGAGTAAAATAATACTTTTAAACAAACCTTATTCTGATGGGAGGAGTTGGCAAATCGGTAATTTAGTATACTGTATTAGTCTTTCTTCTCTGGAGACACAGGTTTAGATTTGACTTTCATTGCCAATGGAAAGTGTTTGATTTCAAATACAGCTGCACAGTGGGCATTATTTACTTACAGTCTGGGTACAGTCCCTGGAAGGGAGAAAAGGGAATAAAAAACAAGGGAAACAAGATCGGGTTCCTTAGCTAGAACAAGCTGCACTCACCTCTAAACATTGCTCATAGCCAAGGATGTGTAGCTTTTAAAAAGCACCCAAATTTATAATTTTCTTCGAGTTCTTACCCTTTTTATTGAAGTAAATTCAGAGAGGTCTCAGAATACTAATTTCTTAAAAAGAAAACGTTAGAATAACGAATCATGACAAGTAAGTCCTTGAGTTCTCTGGTGTTTTTGCTGTCCTGTTGACACTAACTACGTGTGTCTGAAGTCATTTGTACTTTAAAAAATGAATTTGAGATGAATTTATACAATGCTTTATTGTGCTTTGTATAACTACTTGTATAGCTTTTAAATATGGATTTTTAAATTGCATGTTGTAAGTCATATCTCACCTCAAAGCTAGTCAGAATTCAAGTCATTCACAAGGGTTTTTTATAAATATGTGACAGATGACTCAAATGAGAACAACAAAAGAAAAATTCCTTCCTCCTCCATCAGAAGCTTAAGAAGGTAAAAAAAACCATTCTGGTGTAAATAAGTCTTTTCCAGAGTCTCAGTTTTGTAGTTCAGCACCGGTATGTTAATAAATTACTGCAGTGCAAAGTAAGATAACAGCATGTTGGCAAGACAGTAGTACATTTGATGAAGAATAAGGTATGTTCCTTCTAATTGGGTACAGTGTAGGAATATGAGCAATGTTCATCCTCCTTAAAATGTCAGTCATGGCCTTCTGCAGTTATAGTATAACAAAACATCACAAGCTTTCATTGTGAGATAATATAGGATGATTTTTTGTCACAAAATAAATAAAAAACATGTTGCAGGATTAGTATTGAAACAAGGAATAAACCTGTATGCACTAGGTACTCTTATTAGAACGTATATATGCATTCTAATAATGCAAATACAATTGTGAGATTTTCCTTGATTTTTCAGATGCTTTAAGCTAGCAGTAGATTATGTATTGGAAGATATTATTTGTTAATAGCAGGATTAAAGATTTGTAATAGGGTTTAATTGTGATCACTTATATAAGTATATTTTGAAGTTGATCCCGTAGCACTGAAAAGACCAATCTGACCCGTAACCTAAGCTGTTCAAAAGAATAGATAAGGACTTCGATTTGCCTTTTTTGGACAAAATCCAGTTTTTAACGGGTTTGATGTTAAAATCAAACTGCTGTCATAAAGCATGTGTGATGGATGTTAGAAATCTGCTTTGATGCCAGTGCCACACGGTTAACACGAAGTATAAGTGATCTCCAAATCAACCTGAAAAGGTTTTTTTCCCCCTTATTGTATGAAAGGCGTGGATTTATTTGAATAAATAGTGTGTAATAGGGTTTTAAAAATTTATTTGACTCAAACTTTTTTGATTTATGAAAGTTATATTTAAAAGTGTAAATTATGGAGATACTGGTCGTGCCTCCATAGTTAAGGTTGAGTTGTTTTTTTTCACTAAACATTGAGGTTGGCTCTCTATTTTATGTATGAAGAATACAGTCAATCATCTCAAAAATTGCAGCACTTACTCTTTGAGTATAGAGTGACTTTTCTAAGAACTATATAAGTATCAGGGTATCTTACCATACTGTTTTCTCATTTTGTTTCAAAGTAATTTAAATTGATCAGAAGCATATTTAAATGTGAGTTTGGACACTTTTTTTTGCATTTTTCTATTAACTAAAATGATTTAAGAGCTGCTTTATGCCTTCCGTCATTCACTTAAGTTACAAAATAGTAAATGTGAACTGTATTTATAATACAGTTGATATACTTTGAACAGAGGAAATTAATTAGGACCAGTTGGAGTAAATTTACCATCTTAAAGGTTTTTATCTGTTTTGATCATTTGTTTAAAGTGATTGCTCATTTCTATTAAGAATTTTGGTAACGAACTTGACAAGAAAATGAGGATTAAAATAATCATTTTTGAAATATTACTGACTTCACCTTTATCACATGGGTTTTTTTTTCCTATCACGTAATAGGTGAAGTATTATAGACACTTGGCACCTGATCACTTGCTGCAAATATGCCATCGACTAGGACCACTTCTAGAGCAAGAAATTCCTCAGAGTGTCCCTGGAGTGCAAACCTTATTAGGAGCTGGAAGACAGTCTTTGCTTCGCACAAATAAAAGTATGAAAATTCACAAGGGGGCTTAAAGATATCATTTTTATTATTTCATGCTATATTTTCATATGTTTGTAATTTTTTACAAATAGGTTGCAAACATGTTGTGTGGAAGGGATCTGCTCTTGCTGCATTACATTGTGGTAGGCCTCCAGAGTCACCAATAAACTATGGCAGCCCACCTAGTATAGGTAAGTCAGTTTTGTTATCACATTGAAAAGTATAACATTGCTAGTGCAACATTTGTAAATTCAGCAGAAATTGTTTATTGGCGTGACAGTTGGGTAACAGTGTATTTGTATTTACTTTCTTATATGCTGTGTACCTTGTGCCTACCATGACTTCTGTTAGGATGGTCAATTATCCTGTTTTGAAAATGACAGGATGTACAATGTATGTCCAAATATTATCAATCCTGTTTTGAAGCTTTTGTTTTATTTGAGCCTTGTGGTATGAATTGGAATAAAATATTTCAAAATAATGAAAACAAACAAACAATATTTGGCTAGCTGATAACTTGGTTGCAAAAATGAAGCTGCAGGTAGGATAGTCTATCATGTTAATGACTTATTTGGACTCAAGACGCTATAGTCTGCCTCCACTTCTGGAAAATACAATAGAATTCTTTTCTTTTGAAGAGATTGTTTTAGTGTAGGGCTGTCAGGGTTCCTTCCCCACTCTGAACTCTAGGGTACAGATGTGGGGACCCGCATGAAAGACCCCCTAAGCTTATTCTTACCAGCTTAGGTTAAAAACTTCCCCAAGGTAAAACTTTGCCTTGTCCTTGAACAGTATGCTGCCACCACCAGGCATTTTAAACAAAGAACGGGGAAAGAGACCACTTGGAGAAGTCTTCCCCCCAAAATATCCCCCCAAGCCCTACACACCCCCTTTCCTGGGGAGGCTTGAGAATAATATCCTAACCAATTGGTTACAAAATCATCAAAGATGGAAACCCCTGGATCTTGGAACAATGGAAAAATCAGTCAGGTTTTTAAAAGAAAGATTTTATTTAAAAAAAAAAAAAAGAGGTAAAAATCATCTCTGTAAAATCAGGATGGAAGATACTTTACAGGGTATTCAGATTCAAAACACAGAGGATCCCCCTCTGGGAAAAACCTTAAAGTTACAGAAAACAGGAATAAACCTTCCTCTTAACACAGGGAAAATTCACATAAAACAAAAGATAAACTAATCCGCCTTGCCTGGTTTACCTATACTGGTTGCAATATTGGAGACTTGGATTAGGATGAGTTTGAGAAGATGGGTTTCTGTCTGGCCTCTCTCAGTCCCAAGAAAGAACTACTACGTAAACAAAGAGCACAAACAAAAGCCTCCCCCCACCAAGATTTGAAAGTATCTTGTTCCCTTATTGGTCCTTTGGGTCAGGTGCCAGCCAGGTTAGCTGAGCTTCTTAACCCTTTACAGGTAACAGGATGTTGCCTCTGTCCAGGAGGGATTTTATAGCACTGTATACAGAAAGGTGGTTACCTTTCCCTTTATATTTATGACAAGGGCCTTGTAGCAGGGAATATTGTTTCTCTGCTTCAACTGTTTGGTCCCATTTGCTTATTTCTTAGTTTTGTCCAGATTTGCTTTGTGCTATAGCATGGAACATGCACACGTTCTCTCTGTTGGGCTGCAAAATGGCAGAACAACAGAAGTCTAGAAGAGTATTTCCTCCTCTTTTTGGTCTTCCATGATTACCTTGAAGTTCTCACTCTGTCCGTGAGGAAGTGTTTCATTAGCCTTCAGCCTGTAATGAGGGACAGTTGTTTTGCTTTCTCTTTACCTTAAAGAGGGTAGTGATGTACATGATTTTGGAGGGAACTCATTGAATCTTAATCTCTTCCTGTCGTAGAAAGGATAGCAGTGAGCAGAAATCTCACATTTTGAGCTTCCATCCATGCGGTCCTGCCATAGTTCCCCTTTCCATAGGGACAGAATAGGTATGTCAGCAGTGAGTGAAAACTTACCCAGGACCTCTTCAGGTTTAACACTGAGTTAAAAATATTTTGAGTCATTTAATGAGTTTTTGGATTCCTCTTTGAGAAATCAAGTTAGTCTCCTCTTCCTCCATTGACAGGTTTCAGAGGAACAGCCGTGTTAGTCTGTATTCGCAAAAAGAAAAGGAGTACTTGTGGCACCTTAGAGACTAACCAATTTATTTGAGCATGAGCTTTCGTGAGCTGTAGCTCACGAAAGCTCATGCTCAAATAAATTGGTTAGTCTCTAAGGTGCCACAAGTACTCCTTTTCTTCCTCCATTGTAAACTCTCCAGTAAACATGATAGATGTCAACATAAGAGCAGTCTTCACATTGATTTTGCAATGATGACATGAATGGAAAGAGACTTGTTTAAATTTAATTTTTTCTTGAGGGAAACTAAATTTAAAACAGATTTTTTTTTCTCTTTTTTGGAACCTGCTGTGGGGAAGGACATGGGAGGCGGGGACAGATCAAAATAAAAATAAATCTGGGAAGCAAGTTCCACCAGATGTCTTCAATAGCTCTTCTTGGACTGAAATGGGGAGCGCTCTCAAATAGGTTTTCAGGCCTTATATATTAAGCAGCAGAAGGGTGGATTGATTTAACACTTATTTTAATTATGATTTAAGTCAAGATTTCTTGCTTGCTGAGTTAAATAATTGGTGTTAATCTTGTTTTGGATTTACTTTTTAGTTATTTTCCTAAAGAAAGGTTCATTTTCATTGGTTAGTATAAGTATTAAAACATGTTGATGGAACAAGATATAGCCTATACATTAACTTTGGTACTTTCTGTTAACCAGGAGGATACATTATATCTATACATGCTTATTTAAGGACTCATATAACTTAAGATACATTTATTCAAATTCTTAATTTTTCCCTTTTTTAATTGTTAGAAAATGGTGAATAACAGTTAGCATTTCTGTTAAGTTGTGTGTGGATGCGAATTCAGTTCAATTTAAAATGTACAAAAACAGCACTGAAGAATTGCTTTTATTAATTAAATAAGGCTACCTTAAATGTGTTGGATATTTTTTCTTATGTAAGCTTATCAAAACATGTTTTGCATTTAAAATTAACTGATTTATTAAAGGAAGTATTAACTGTAGGTAGTGAATTGACAGATTGCTTCTGGTCTCTGTGGGCCAGATTTCAAAGGTATTTAGGCACTTGAAGATGCAGTTGAGTGCTTTTGAAAAATTCCACTAGGCACCTAACTACGCTTTTAGGTGCCTAAATTCTTTTAAAAATCTAGCCCCAGGTCCTTAAGTTTTTTAGAATTAGATCTCATCTTCTCCCACCTGGTTTTTATTCATAGACTGGAAAAGGAAAACAAGCTTTCCTGCTTTTTCAACTCAGTTTCTCAGCTTGGAATGAACTAGCCCAAATGAAGAAAATATTTTCTCGGCAGTTGCTAGCTAAACTGAAACCAAAAGTTGTTAATGCAACAGCTTTTCTGCACAACAGAAACTGAACGTTCTTACATTGTAAATAATGTAAATACCAGCATTTGCACCATTGCAAGGACTAATAATGATATAGATCAGTGATTCTCAAACTTTTTTTTCACTGACCACTTGAAAATTGCTGAGGGTCTTGACGGACCAGTTAATGATCTTTCCAAATGTTTTTTGTACTATTAGCTAACTGTTATAAAGCACTTTGGCTAAAAGTGCTATATACAAAAAAATTAATAATAATTAACTTTTTTTTGTTCTACAAATAAAAACACACAACTCATATTTTAATATGAGTAATTTTACCTTTCTAATGCGATAGATTTGCCCTCTCTCCCCTGCCGCGGCAGCCCCTCAGCTGGGTCTGGGAAGGAGGACGGTCTCTCCCCTGCCGCAGCAGCCCCTCAGCTGGGTCTGGGAAGGAGGACGGTCTCTCTCCTGCCCCAGCGGCCCCTGAGCTGGGTCTGGGAAGGAGGACGGTCTCTCCCCCGCCCCAGCGGCCCCTGAGCTGGGTCTGGGAAGGAGGACGGTCTCTCCCCCGCCCCAGTGGCCCCTGAGCTGGGACTGGGAAGGAGGACGGTCTCTCCCCCGCCCCAGTGGCCCCTGAGCTGGGACTGGGAAGGAGGACGGTCTCTCCCCCGCCCTAGCGGCCCCTGAGCTGGGACTGGGAAGGAGGGAGGTCTGTCCCCCACCACAGCAGCCACATAGCTGAGGCTGGGAAGGAGGGCCATCTCTCCCCGGCAGCCGCAGCCCTGGAGCCGGGGAAAGTCACCTCTTTCTCTGGCCACTGCAGCCCTTCACGTCCCAAATTCCCCCCACCCTTTCTTCTCACCCCACTGCCCCCTACCCCCTAGTCCCCCAAGGCCACCACCTCACCTTACATGTGCATCTTCTCCAGGGTCCAGGCACCTAATTAGTGGAGCCATGCCTGTGCGGCTCCACTAATTAGGTGGGTGGCCCTTCGTTCTCTTGTGCTGCCGCCTATCTGCGCACCTTAGAGGGAACTATCCGCGGACCACCTGAATGGAGCTTGCGGACCACTGATGGTCCGAGGACCACAGTTTGAGAACCTTTGATATAGATAATGCAGTATATGACATTGTGACATATTTAGAATGTTTGAGTTGACTGTTTTTCCCCTTACCTTGTGTTACTTAATAATTCAGCACCTTTTAAGAACATAAGAATGGCCATGGTGCGTCAGTCCATCATCCACCTACCCCAGTATCCTATCTTCTGACAGTGGCTAGTGCCAGATGCTTTAGAGGGAGGGAACAGAACAGGGCAGTTACTGAGTGATCCATCCCCTGTTGTCCTGTCCCAGCTTTTGGCAGTCAGAGGCTTTGGGATACCTGGAGCATAGGATTGCATCCTTGACCATCTTGGTTAACAGCCATTGATGAACTTGTCCTCCATGACTTTAATTCTTTTTTGAACCCAATTATATTATGGCATTCATAACATTCCCTGGCAATGAGTTGCACAGGGTGACTGTTTGCTGTTTGAAATGCATCCTTATGTTTGTTTTAAACCTGTCTATTAATTTCATGGGTGACCACTGGTTCTTGTATTATGTGAAAGGGTAAATAACACTTCCCTATTCATTTTCTCCACACTGTTCATGATTTATAGACCTCTATCATGTCCCCCCTTAGTCATCTCTTTTCTAAGATGAACAGTCCCAGTCTCTTTAATCTCTTCTTGAATGGAAGCTGTTGCATAGCCCTAATAATTTTTGTTGCCCTTCTCTGTACCTGTTCCAATTCTAATATATCATTTTTAAGATGGGACAACCAGAACTGGACACAGTATTCAAGGTGTGGGTGTACCCTGGATTTCTGTGGTGGCATTACGATATTTTCTTATGTTTCCTTTTCCTAATGGTTCCTAATATTGTTAGCTTCTTTTGACTGTCACTGTTCATTGGGCACATGCTGTCAGAGACCTATCCACAGTGACTCCAAGATCTTTCTTGAGTGGTAATAGCTAATTTAGATCCCATTAGTTTGAATGTATAATTGGGATTAATTTCTCCAGTGTGCATTACTTTGTATTTATCAACATTGAATTTTATCTGCCATTTGGTTGCCCAGTTTTATGAGATTCCTTTGTAACTTTTTGTCAGCTTTGGACTGAGCTATCTTAATTAGTTCAGTATGCCACCTCACTATTAACCCCTTTTCCAGATCATTTATGAATGTGTTGAACAGCAAAGGTCCCACTACAGATGCTTAGGGAACCCCGTTATTTACCTCTTTTTTTTTTTTTTGGTGAAAACTGACCATTTATTCTGACCTTTTGTGTCCTATTTTTTAACCAGTTACTGATCCTTCAAGGATTGAACTCACAACCCTGGGTTTAGCAGGCCAATGCTAGTATTTTCCCCCCCTACCAGGATGTTAAATGTAATTACCTTATGGTTGCTGTTACTGAGGAGTCTGCCACTTGGACCAGATCCTGTGCTCTACTTAGTACTAAATCAAGAGTTGCCTTTCCTCTGGTAGGTTCCAGGACTATCTGTTTCAAGAAGCAGTCATTTATGGTATCTAGATATTTTATCTCTGCATCCTGTCCTGTGGTCACATGTACCCAGTCAGTATGGGGATAGTTGAAATCCCCCATTATCATTGTGTTTTCTGGTAGCCTCTCTAATCTCCCTGAGCATTTTACTGTCTCTGTCAGCATTCAATCCATTTTTTTCCATTTTGGAAAAAAAAAGATTAGAACAATGTGACGTTGATACATATGGCCTAAAACGGAACAGTTCAAGGCTATTTGATCTAGACTTTGCTGACGACATCGCTCTTATCAGTGAAGATGCCAACAGACTACAAAAATGCACAAACCAAGTAAAAGAAGTAACGGAGAGGATAGGTTTGAGATATAATGCAAAGAAATGTAAAGTCATGTTAATGGGGACTATAGGGATAGAAATCAAAATTGAAGAGAAGCTGGAGAAGGTGGACAGTTTTATGTATCTTGGAAGTACCATCCGTCAAGATGGTATTACTTCTGAGGAGATAATAAGAATTGGGAAGGCAAACGCTGCATTTGGAAGACTCAGAAACATCTCCCTCAAGACAAAACTGAGCATGTACAAAGCAATTATCATCACCATCACAACATATAGCAGTGAGACATGGCAACTTACCAAGAAAGATATGCAAAAGCTGGATGCATTTAATCACAAATGTCTGAGAAGAATATGGGAGAATAATATATAAAGATAGGAAGACGAATGAAGAAGTCAGAAAATTTACTACCTTCTCACAAATAATCTACAAAAGAAGACATCAGTGGCTGGGACATGTTCTGAGAATGGAAAAAGAATGCTTACCAAATACTGCCCTTGAATGGAAGCAAGAAAATGCAAGAAGAAAGAGAGGAAGACCACAAATAACATGGAAACAAACAGTTCTAAACAACATCAAGCACCTCAACGTGAAATGGGAAGATTTGGAGAGAAGGGCAGTTGAAAGGCAAGGATGGCAAATGTGGGTAGCCCAATGTGCAGCAAAGCATGGGATGGGCTAAGATTTAATCAGCATTCTGGTTAGGAGGTCAGTCGTATATTCCTACTGCTGTAGTCTTATTATTCAAACATGGAATTTCTATCCATAGTGATTCTGTGGTACAGATTGATTCATTTAAGATTTTTACTATATTTGACTCTCTGCTTTCTTGTGCATATAGTGCCACTCCCTCAATGGTGCGACCTACTCTGTCATTCCTATATATTTTTGTACCCTGATATTACGTTTCGCATTGATTATCAGGAAGTTTCTGTGATGCCTGTTATATCAATATCCTCATTTAATACCAGGCACTCAAGTTCATCCTTCTTAGTATATACACTTCTTGCATTTGTATATAAGCACTTACAAAATTTGTCAATGTTTTAGTTGTCTGCCTTCATGTAATGTAATTAAATGGGACTGTGTTTTTGTTTGACTCTTTCTCTTAAGTTCTGAACTGTACTTTATCAACTTCTGTCTCCTGTCTTTAACTCATTAAAATTTGAAGGCTTGTCGATACAGCATATTTTTATTTAAATGATTATAGTAAGTTTAGGCCTTAATATAGGTTTTCCTAATTTCAAATTTAATTTTAAACACGTTTATTTTTTAAAGAAAAATGTATTTCAATACACACAATCCAATTAAAATTGAATGTTATTCTTTTTCGAGTGCTTGTTCATGTTCATTCCATTGTGGGTGTGTGTGCTCGCCACATGCACTGGTGCCGGAAGTTTTTCACTTAGCGGTATCTGTAAGGGACTGGCTCTGGCGCCCTTTGGAGTGGTGCCCGTATGGCTTGGTATAAGGGGCGCCGCTCACTGCCCCCACCCTCAGTTCCTTCTATCGCCAGTGATGATACTTTAACATCTTCTTGGTTTGGCAAGCCTTCTCTTTCTCAATCAGCTGATATCTATTTATAGGGAAAAGTTCATAAGTTATTAGTTTCCCTTAGTGTAGTTAGTTATTCTTGGATGGGACTCAGACTAGGGATGGAGCATGCCCCGGTCCCCAGGCTTCAAACCCTGCGATCTTCCTAAAAAACAGATACCCATCAGCGACCCTCATAGTAATTGTCTGAGGTGCCTGGGCAAGACCCATATCAGCAACAAGTGTCTTATCTGTAAAGGGATCAAACCTTGGACCGAAAAGGAGCGATACATATGTCTCTGGGCGCTCCTGTTGGAATCAGCACTGACACTGGAGCTGTCCAGATTGGACTCTGCTCTCAGTACCGCTGTGTTGGTATGGAGCGCTCCGCCAGTGCTGTCTTCGGGCCGACGCTGATCCCCCCCCTCTCCAGCACTGTCCAGCAGTCAAAGAAAGGCTGGGGGGGGATGATCTCCTACATCTTGTAAAGGGAAGGAGAGGGCCGGAGGGGAGCAAGGACCCGAGAAGGGCAGCTCCTCACCCCCGAGCAGGAGTCAGGCCCCGGCTCAGGTTGAGTGAGTTAGCCCATCCAAGACGCGCCTGCCACCCCTGACAGCGACGTGGGCGTCCAGCACCTGGACATGCCATCGATGCCTCAGGCGGCGCAGGACATGTTAGTCTTACCGGTGCTGCTCACACTTGCCAGGGTGGTGTCCCGTTCTAAGGGCAAACCGCCCTGGGACCTTTCCAGCGGCCCCCATCTGTGTTGCCCTGCTCCTCTCCTCAGGAAGTGTGTCGCCAGCGGTCACCCTCACGGAGCTGCCAGACCTCGGTCATGGGGAGGCAGACCTGTCAGAGCCCCCACCTGTCTCCCGATTCGGGGCACTGTTCACCAGGCTTGAGACACAGATTGCTGGTGACTTGGCGCAAACCATGGAGGTGCGTCTGTCCCTACAGCCCCAGTATTGGAATCGACCTAGTGTTCAGCGCTGCTCCAGGAGCCTCGTTGCTGGAGCGCTGGTATGGGTTGCCGTCAGGTCAGCATTCCCCACTTCAGTAGTCGACTCGCTCCTGCTCCGTGGACTGGCACCGCTGAAGAAGCACAAGGTGTAGGTCACCTGGCTGCCGTTGACAATCTGCCAAATGTCATCGGTCTCCGGGAGCTCAGCACAGGGACTTGTCACCCTCGGACAGATCCATGTTGCAGCACTGGGATCAGTAGCATCACTACCGGAATGAACAGTTGGCACCATCATGGTCTCCCAGAAGCAGTCCCTCCTCTTCAGACTCCAGTACTGAGCAGGAGTCCATACCAGCGGGCCATGGCCCCGCATCAGGGGTACCTACGCTACCGGTGGTGCAGCCCGTTGCACCAGGCTTTCCCATGGTACTCCCAGAATCCTTGGGGTTTCCGCAGCCCTCACATGGCTTGTCCGAGGCCCTCGAGTCTGACCTGAACCCATCAGCCACTGTCTCCTGCCTGCCCCTGGATGCAGAGGGCTCTGGGGAGAAGCTCCTCCTTCCCCCCACCCCCCTCGATTCACCCAGCTCCTATGGAGGAACCAGTCGAGCAGCCTGTGGAGGCGTCAGTTTCTTCAGTGCCTGCTTCCTTCTCATCCTTGCCTGATGAGGCGATTACAAGATTCCCTCATCCAGTCCCGCAGGATGATGCTAAGGCCCGTCAGGAGCTATTAAAGAGGATCGCCTTGAACTTGGAGCTTCATGCTGAGCAGCTGGAAGAACCCTCGGACTCACTATCCAATGTCCTTAGCTCAGCAGCCCCAGCCAGGGTGGCATTGCCCTTACACGAGGGAGTGCCAAAGATCACCAAGTCCTTATTGCAGACTCCCTCGTCACTACCCCCATCTCCAAAAGGGCAGAGTGAAAGTACTATGTGCCCGCTAAGGGATATTGAATACCTTTATGCGCACCCTGCCCCAAGCTCCCTGGTGGTCTCGGCCGTTAATGAACGGGAAAGGCAGGGCCAGCCTGCAGCAACCCCCAAGAATAAAGACTTGAAGAGGCTCGATTTATTTGGGAGGGAAATTTATTCTTGAGCCTACACCTGCGAGTGGCCAATTACCAGGCCCTGCTTGGCTGCTATGATTTCTACATGTGGCAGTCCATGGCCAAGTTCGGGGATTTGCTGCCTGAGGACCCCAAGAAGGAGTTCTATGCAGTCCTTGAAGAGGGCAAAGTGGTAGTCGGAGCGGCCCTCCACGTGGGTTTAGATGTGGCGGACTCTGTGGCCAGAATGATGGCCTTGGCCATCTCCATGAGGAGGGATTCCTGGCTGCAATCTTCGGGCCTGTTGATGGAAGTCCAACAGTCAATAGAGGACCTCCTGTTTGATGGCCAAGCTCTGTTTGTCGAACAAACAGACACAAAACTACATGGCCGACCTTACAGACCCTGGACCAGTACACCCTGCGCCCACAGCATTTCCAGGGCTCTGGGAGCCAACCCAGGTCGGAGCCTGCCTGTATAAAGGGAAGAGGCTACAGATGCCTGCAAGGTTACCAGCCAGTGCCCTCTGCCCAGTCAACCTCCACCCACAACCATCCGGGTGGTAAGTGGGCATTTTGCGGGTGTTCCCGAGGGCGACCTACCAGCTTGCTTCCCGGATCGTATTTCTTTGCATTTCTCCAACCACCTATCTCCTTTCCTCCCTCTATGGGCTTCTATAACTTTGGACTGCTGGGTCTTCAACACCGTGGCCCAGGGTTATACCCTCCAGTTTCTTTCTGTTCCCCCCTCCCACCCTTGTTCCCCGTCCCTCTTCAGAGACCCTTCTCACGAGCAACTGCTCGCCCAAGAGGTTCAGAGGCTTCTGCAAGAGGGGGCCATGGAGGAAATCCCTCAGGAGTACAGGGGCAAGGGATTCTACTCCTGGTACTTTCTGATCCCCAAAGCCAAAGAGAGTCTGAGACCCATTCTGGACCTGTGAGATCTCAACAAACATCTCAAGAAGTTAAAGTTCCGCTGGGCCTCTATCACTCCTGCGCTGGTATGCCACCCTCTATTTGAAAGATGTTTACTTCCACATATCGATATTCCAAGGGCACAGGCTATTCCTGCATTTCACAGTTGGCCCTGCTCACTACCAGCTTGTGATGCACCTGTTTGGCCTGGCTACAGTCCTGAGGGTGTTTACCAAATGCATGGTGGTGGCGGCCTACCTCAGGCGTCGAGGTATCCAGGTTTACCTGTACCTCGATGACTGGCTTATCAAGGGCCACTCCAGGTCTCAAGTCCTGTGTGACGTCTTGGTGCTGCAGATCATATGCCGTGTCCTGGGCCTGTTGATAAACAAGGAAAAATCAATGTTCGTTGCAGTTCAAAGGATAGAATTAATCAGCGTGGTTCCTGACTTCACCCGTGCTAGAGTGTTTCTGCCGCAGAACAGGTTCAAGACGATGGTGAGTCTCATTGCCAGCATTTCCATATGTCCCCTAACCATGACCCGGGTCTGCCTCATGTTCTTGGGCCACATGGCGGCGTGCACTTACGTTGTTTGTCATGCGAAGCTCAGGCTGCAACCCCTCCAGCGGTGGCTGTCAACAGTCTACATCCCGTCACGATTCCACCGAAAGTACTTAACTTCCCTGCAGTGGTGGGCCGATCCGAGGACAGTCCTGGAAGGAGTTCCATTCAAGAGTCCTCAATCCTCGTTTTCTCTGTCGGATGCCTCTGACCTTGGCTGGGGAGCATATCTCGGCACGCTGTGGACACAAGGAATGTGGTCCACAGAGGAGCTGACCTTGCACATAAACGTCCGGGAGCAGAGGGCAATCCCCTTAGCCTGCGGGGTCTTTCTGCTGCACCTTTCCGGTCTAAGTGTGCAGGTACTCTCGGACAACACGGCCTCGATGTTTTACATCAACAGGCAAGGGGGGGGCCCTGCTCGTTGGCTGTCAGGAAGCGTTCCATTTGTGGGTCTTTTGCATCCAGCACGACATCTGTCTCAAGGCATTGCACCTCCCTGGTGTCCAGCATGCGCTTGCGGATTGCCTCAGCAGGTCCTTCTCTCCCGACAAGTGGTTCCTCCGACCGGAGGTTGTCCAGATACTTTTCTGATGGCGGGGAGCTTCCTGAGTGGACCTGTTCACCACCAGACAGAACAGGAAGTGCCACCAGTTCTGCTGTCTCCAGGGCTTAGGCAACAACACCCTCTCTGATGCCCCCCTTCTGTTGTGGGAAGGGGATCTAATGTATACATTGCCGCCGATTCTGCTGGCTAGCAGGGTCCTAACAAAAAAAAAAAGAGAAGAGGTGAGAGTCATCATGGTCGCCCTGGGGTGGCCTCGCCAGCACTGGTTTGGCACGCTCATGGACCTGGCTGTGGCTCCCTCATGGCTACTGCCCAGCCATCCAGATTTCCTCTCTCAAGACCACAGTCTGCTCCTGCACCCAAACCTTCCCATTCTCCACCTCACGGCTTGGTTCCTGAGTGGCTGAACCTGACGGAAAGGGCCTGCTCCAGACAGGTACAGCAGATCCTCTTGGAAAGCAGAAAACCCTCCACCATGGCAACTTACTTGGCAAAGTGGAGGCGGTTCTCCTGCTGGGCAGAAATACAGTCACCTGTACAGTCCATCCTCGATTACTTGCTCCACCTTAAGCAGCGAGGCCTCGCATTTTTCTCCATCAAGGTGCACTTGGCAGCCATATTGACTTTCCACCAGCAGGTTCAGAGCAAATTGGTGTGCCCCCATGACATGTCTCTCTGGTTCGTGAAAGGACTAGAACGGCTCTTCCCACCTGTTCAGGACCTGATTCCACAATGACATCTCAACCTCGTCCTCTTGAGGATCACAGGGCCTCCCTTTGAGTCACTGGCCTCTTGCTCCTTGTTACATCTATCATGGAAGGTAGCTTTTCTTGTAGCCATTACTTTGGCGAGGTGAGGTTCCGAGATTAAAACCCTCACTTTAGAACCCCCATACACGGTTTTCTACAAGGACAAGGTCCAGCTGCGACCCCACCCGGCGTTCCAGCCTAAGGTGGTGACTCACTTCCATGTTAAGCAGGATATCTTTCTCCTGGTTCTTTGTCTGAAGCAGCACTGAACTGTGGCGGAGAGGCAGCTGCACACCTTGAATGTCTGGCACGCCCTGACCTTCTACCTGGAGCACACCAAGGCCTTCTGCAAGTTCACCCAACTCTTTATTGCGACAGTGGACCGGATGAAAGGTTTACCGGTGTTCTCGCAGAGGATCTCTAATTGGATCACATAGTGCATCCGGATCTGTTATGAGTTGGCATGGACTGAGTCACCACCTATACTAAAGGCCCAATTGACCAGGGCACAAGCGCCCTCGGCAGCCTTCCTATTGCATGTCCCCACGCACAACATCTGCAGGGCCCCAAAGTGGTCATCGGTACACGTTCACGACACATTACACCATTAACCAGCAGCACAGAGATGATGCTGGATTCGGTAGAGCTGTGTTGCAATAGACACATCTATGAACTCCTACCCGCCTCTGGTGGCACTGCTTGGGAGTCAACTACAATGGAATGGACATGAGCAAGCACTCGAAGAAAAGACAGTTACCTGGTTCATAACTGATGTTCTTGAAAATGTGTTGCTCATGTCCATTCCATGACCCGTCCTCCTTCCCCACTGTTGGAGTTTCCGGCAAGAAGGAACCGAAGGTCGGGGGGAGCCAGGGTTGCCCCTTATACCACGCCATACGGGCACCACTCCATAGGGTGCTAGAGCTGGTCCTTACTGCTGAGGGGAAAACTTCCGGCACTGGTGCATGTGGCGAGCAGACATCACTACAATGGAATGGACATGACCAACACATCTCAAAGAACACCAGTTACAAAACCGGTAACTCTCATGTTTTTAAATCTACCCCGAGAAGTAGTTTCCAGCTAATTTCCTGTTTCAACCCCCCATGGACCCAGTATTGTTTTAAAAAGTAACCAAGACACTGAATCCATCCAAAGCAGGAGGAAAAAAACATCCCTGGGAAAAACATTTTTTCTTTTGGATCTAAGGCGAGGAAGCTTATTAGTTTGGTACTTTTTATATGGGTGTACTGCAGTTAGGAGTGGGAGCATTCTAGCAACAGCAGGCTATAGAAAAATGCATAGATTAAAAAAAAATTTAATGCACAAACAACAAAGGTAAATGTACAGGCACTATGCTTTCCACAGAAGAGTGAGAGGGGTTTGTTTTGTTAAAATAGCTGGTTGAAGCTGCTTTCTCCAGATGTCCTGTTGGTTTTACCAGAACAATTTTGACAAAATCTATTGAATTCAACTTCTTGTCGTGTAAAGATAAAATCTCTATTCTACACATATCTTTTCTGATTTTCTGATTCAAATCTGACGTCAACACCTGGAGGTTCTTCGCTAAATCCTAAATCCTAGTCTTTAAATACATACACTGGATATGCATTCTGGGGAAAAGAAAACTGCACGTCCCTTCTTGATGCAGGAAAGATACATATCCAGCTCTTAGTCTGACAACAAAAGGTGGTAATATATCTGTTTATTTCTTTATTCTGTATAGTGCTGTACTAATCTCTGATTAATCTTAGATTAAATCATTTAAATTGAGCCTGTTACTTCAACAATCTCGAGTCGTTAACTCAGACACGCAACAAGCTTGACCAACATAAATGCTTTTAACACACTTTTTAAAAAACAAAACAAAACTGCACACAGTTTAATTCGTATGGAATTAAAATACATTGTACAGTTCCTGCTTCTCAAGGAAACTATAGAAATATCTATGGCATGTAAAAACCTGTATATTCATATGTACTGATCTAATTGTTGTCATATGACTAATTCCTTTCTATATAATTTAAGACTTTTTGTAAAAGCTGCCTAAAAGCTAGCTTAAGAACAAAAATAATTTAAAAAAATTGTGGGCTTTTAAACTTTTTTTTTTTAAAATACACTTCCTCCAGGGAGAGGAGGATGCTGAAGCAAAAAAGTGGTGCTCCTTCAAACCTGAATTTCCACAGTTGAAAAGAGCTCTTGCACTTTTAAAGATTCTTGTAGACTCTCCTGAAAACAGTACTGTACTCTGTGCTTGGAGTCTTCGAGGAAAGTTGGACCCACAGGCATGAGAACTTGAATTAGCCCTGCTGCTTCTACTTGTGACCATGAAGAATATTTCTAGACTTTGTGGAGACCGCCCACAGAAACAGGTCTCTCTGGAAAATAATAGTGATTATTTACTATGTCTTTTTCAATTGGTCCATTTCTGGCTGTGTAAAAGTTTTCAGAGGTCTTGCCTGTTGTCCTGTTTCCCAAAGCCACTAAGGTTAATGGTGCTGCCATCTCAGCTGTGATTGAACCAGCGTTCTCTGGAAGTATAATGTAACTATCTCCCTTCACAAATTCAGAGCTTTCAGAGGTGTGTGTGTGTGTGAGAATTGTACTTTCCAACATGAACAATTTTTTGATTTGGCATTGAATGTCTTGGGCCTTTCAGCATTTTTGAACTAGTTCTGTGTGCTTGTCAACCACAGCATGGGCTCAGGGTTCTCTTGTTGAGTGATGGCAAAAAAAGCTTTGGCAATGAGCCAAATAGGTGACGTCTTTAAGTAAAATTTTGTATCGGAGGACCAACATAAAATGATCATCCTCTTCTTCGAGTAGTGTCCACATGTGCTCCACTGTAGGTGTGTCTCTTTCCCTGCGCCTCTGATTGGCGCTCTTTGGTAGCAGTGCCCGTTTGGCCTGCACATACACACTCCTGCTCTTGTGCTCTTCCTCGAGGCTAACTAGTGCTGCCCTGGGGAACCACCCTCAGTTCCTTCTCAACTGCCTCTGACTTGAGATGGAGTGAATAGCAGTCCACTTTCTCTTACCCTCAGAGTTTAGAATTCAGTTTCGTTCTGTAGCTTCTATTAGAGTTTCTCTTTGATTTTCTTAGTCTTACAGGTTTTCTGTTAGTTTTCTTTCCCCTGTTTAAAAACCAACAACAAAAATCCCCCTCTGAGGATTACCCCCAGAAAGGGTTATTTCTGGATCCCCCGGGTTTAAAAGGTGCCTTTCCTGCAGGGAGGCAATACTGGTTACAGAGAGATGCTCCCGCTATGTCCAGTGCCTCTAAGAGGCTCACATTCCACAAAAGTGTACCACCTTCTTTGAGTTGCGTCCCTGTGGGTGCTCCACTTTAGGTGTCGATGCACCCCTGTGCTTGTAGCCCGAGATTTATGGTAGCAGTGCCCGGTTAGGTCGCACATGCGCTGTCCCTGTCTTGCTCTGCTTCAGGTGGTTAACTGATGCTATGCGACCAATCCCCTCCCACCCCCTCCCAGTTCCTTCTCTGCCACCATTGGCTCAAGTCGGAGCACTCAGCAGCACCTTGTAGCGTAGAAATACCCTTTTTTCCATTAGTCTTAGTTTATAGTTAGAATAGGTTAGTATACTTAACCTTCCTACTTATCCCCGTCCCTTTAAAATTTTTTAAAAATTCTTCCTCATAGGACTCTAAGTTTCTGTTCTGCTCTGTCGAAGCAGCATGATAACCCTACCACTCTCCATCTTAGAGAGAATACACTCTCTAAAGGGCATGCCTGGCTGCCCAGGGTTCAAATGCTGCATTGTCTGCAGGCTCTCGATACCCCTTTCAGACGGGTACTCTCAGTGCGTCAAGTGTCTCAGTGAGGCACATATACCTCGGAAGTGCTTGCACTCTCACAACTTGAAAGCCTGCACCAGAAAGGTAGGAGATCTCCATCTAAAACTTCTCCTCATGGAAAAATCTCTTTGCCTGGCCTCTGAGCCTGAGGTACGCATCCCTCCCAGCCAGAAATTGTCAACTGCCTTGATCTCAACAGCGCGGAACGGCCCTCAAGTGTCTGCCAGAACTTGCCTACGACTTCTAGGCCACATGGCCACCATGACCTTCGTCCGACATGCAAGACTACACAGGCAGTGTCTACAAGCCTGGCTCCGGACAAATTATGTCGCACGCAAGCACAGCATAAACAAGCTCATCACTATGCCCAGTACAGTCAAGGATTCCCTTTTATGGTGGACCAATCCAGACAATGTCAGCAGGGGGATGCCATTCCGACAGAATCCACCATTACTCGCCATCACCACGAACACATCCCTCCTAGGCTGGGGGGGCACATCTGCAAACACACTTCATATAGGGCCAATGGTCTATGGCGGAGTCCCATCTTTGTATCAACCTGCTGGAACTAAGAGCGGTTTGAAACAGCTGTTTTCACTTCGTACCACTAATCAAAACCAAAATGGTACAGATTCTCACGGGCAGTGTATGTTCTACATACACAGACAAGGGGGAGCACTATCGCACTCCCTGTATGTAGAAGCCATGTGTCTTTGGCAATGGTGCATCAAACACAACATCCATGTTACAACATCATACCTACCTGGCTGCCAGAACATCACAACAGATACCCTGAGCAGGAAGTTTGATCAAGACCATGAATGGGAGCTGAATATGCGGGTAATCCTAGATAGTTTTCGGATGTGGGGGTTCCCAACAATAGACCTCTTTACAACCACACAAATCTCCAAATGCCCCCGTTCTGCTCCATAGCAGGACTCAGTCAACACTCTCTGGGCAATGTCGTCCTCATCAAGTGGAACGGTCCTTTCCTGTAGGCCTTCCCTCCCACTCCCCATGAGTGATTTGACTCGTGATGCTAATGCAAACAGACTACACCTCTGTCAGCAACCTTGCCTCTCATTTTAGATTACTTAATGGAACGCAAACAAATGGGCCTTTTCCATGAGTTTGATTGGTATACATTTGTCATCCATCACAACATTTCATCATAAAGTTGATGAATTTTCTGTTTTCATGCATCCGCTTCCTAAAGGGTTGCTTCAACTCCTATCCAGAAGTTAGGAACCCTTCCCTGCTATGGGACCTCAACTTAGTCTTCCATGCCTTCACCGGGCCCCCTTTTGAGCCCATGGCTATAAGCTCATTACTACACCTCTCTATGAAGGTTGCATTCCTAGGGGCCATTACATCTGCCAGGAGGGTGGGGGAGCTAGCAGCTCTCCTGACAAACCCACCTTATACAATCTTTTTCAAAGATAAAGTATCTCTCAGACCACATCCTAAGTTTTTACCTAAGGTTGTCTTATCTTTTCACCTTAATCAACTTATATACTTACTGACATTTTTTTCAAAACCACATATGAACAGATGGCAATCTAGGCTACGCTCCTTGGATGTCTGCAGGGCTATAGCCTTTTACATTGATAGAACAAAATCTTTTCACAGGTCTCCAAAACTGTTGTTTCAATCACCAAATGATCAGAAGACGATGCCATTTCCAAACAGTGGCTATCCAAATGAATATCAGACTGTATCAAACTGTGTTATCTCCAGCATGAATGACAACCCCCTACAGCAGAGGTGGGCAAACTACGGCCCGTGGGCCACATCTGGCCCGCGGGACCATCCTGCCCGGCCCTTGAGCTCTTGGCTGGGGAGGCTAGCGCCCCCAACCCCTGAGCTACGCCACAGTGCGGGCAGCAGGGCTGCGAGCTCCTGCCGCTCTGAGTGGCATGGTAAGGGGGCACTGGCACACGCGTGGTGGTGTAGGGGTTGGCTAGGGAGTCTTGGGGGGCAGTCAGGGGACAGGGAGTGGTTGGATGGGGCAGAGGTTCTGGGGCAGTTGGGGACAGGGAACAGGGGGGGTTGGATGGGAGTCCTGGGTGGCCTGGCAAGGGGCAGTCAGGGTACAGGGTGCGGGGGGGGGTTGGATAGGGGGTGGGATCCCGGGGGGGACGGTTTGGGGCGGGGGGTCCTGGGAGGGGGCGGTCAGGGGACAAGGAGCTGGGGGGTTGGATGGGTCGGGGTTTCTGAGGGGGGCAGTCAGGGGGCAGATAGGGGGCGGGGACCAGACTGTTTGGGGGGCACAGCCTTCCCTACCTGGCCCTCCATACAGTTTTGCACCCCGATGTGGCCCTTGGGTCAAAAAGTTTGCCCACCCCTGCCCTACAGGGATCCGTACGCACTCTACCAGGAGTCTGTTGGCCTCCATAGCATTTCTCAACAATGTTCGCATTGCAGAAATCTGTAGGACCACAACCTGGACATCACCACACACATTTACACAGCACTACGCGTTGCAACAGCATGCATCTTCCGATGCCCTGTTTGGTCACACAGTACTTTCACCTGCTGCAGCTTCAACTCAGAAGCCTCCTCCTTCCATCGGAGGGCACTGCTCTGAAGTCACCTAAAGTGGAGAACCCACAGGGACACCACTTGAAGAAGAAGAGAAAACCTTGTGCAGTAACGGAGGTTCTTCGATTTGTGTGTCCCTGTGGGTGCTCCACTACTCTTCCTCTTTCCCTCTGCTTTGGAGTTCTATCACCAGACTCTGCAGTAGAGAAGGAACAGAAGGGGGGTTGGTCGCATAGTGCCAGTTAAGCACATGAAGCGGCACAAGATGGGGACCGCGCATATGCGATCCAATCAGACACTACTACCATTAATCTCCGGCTATGAGCACGGGGTGCATCGACATTAAAGTGGAGCACCTGCAGGGACACACATCTCAAAGAGACTCTGTTATTGCACAGGGCGAGTAACTTTCTCTTCTGCCAACAAATGAAGGCTAGATTCTGGAAAAACAGTGAGCTGAAGTTGAAACACTTTTGGAGAGTGATCTTAAACCAGTGTCCCAAATCCCCTCTGCAACTCAGACTGTCCCTGGAGCATTCTGTTTCTCAGGAGGGTGAGCCGAGCAGGAATCTTCTGATTTCTTTGCAAGGTCTCCAAAAAGAGGGCTGCAGGCCCTCAAACTAAGCCCGGACTAGCTAGAGGAGGTCCCCAGTGCAGTTGGTCCCCTCTGTACCGACAGCGCCGAACCACGGTACCTGGGAAATGCATGGGTCCTCTGGTGCAGACACTGCTTATTAGCCTAGGGACCTGAAGGGCACAGGCTCTGAAGCTGTAGCACCACCTGTCAAAGGCAAGAGTGCAGACCATACCATCTCTGCGAAAGTGCTACCGGTGCGAAAATGCTCAATACTGACTACTGCCAGGGCAAGATCTCCGCCAGTTTCCTCGGTACTGGCGATTCAGCACAGACAAGTCCTGATGGTACTGACCACTGCACTACCACAGGAGTTTAGTTTTTTCAGAGATCTCCTGATGGCTGAGACTCCAGAGTTCCCATTACTCGGTATTGGAGCCCCAATACTGAGCACATCTCAATCCCTAAGATCACCGCTGGCACCGGGGCATTCACTTCCAGTCTCCTTGTCGCCTCCACTGCTTTCTAGCAAGGTTTCACATAGTGACCAAGATGATATCCTCTCACTACCCTCACATCATGGCTCATCTCTATCCCAACCAGGGCCTCCCTAGTCACATACTCAGTTGGAGTCTCAACCTTCTTGGTATGACCACCTGTGGGTACTGCTGCCAATGCCCTTTCCCTCTGCCCCAGTGGCCGTTTTGGGGTCAGTGGGCAGCCTACAGGCACTGTGGTTCTTGGGCACCTAGTGTCTCCTACCGAGAGTCAGTAGGACAATCTCCTTCAGTTTCTGTGTCCAGAGCCCCAGAACCTCAAGAGAAGCAGAAGGCCAGACTAGAAAAGGAGGTTACACCACCAGCCAATATCTCCTTCTCCTTTCCAGGCGAGGTGGTGATACTCCCTCCACCTTCCATGGCTCACGATTTTAAGCTCTTTTAGGATCTCACAAAAAGGGTGACAGGCACAGTGCAGATTCCCCTAGAGGAGGTCAAAGATACCCACCACAAGATGCTATGTATATTGCACACGTTCTTCTCACTGAGAATTATCCTCCCTGTTAACAAGGCGCTTCTGGGTCCTGCTAAGGTCATTTGGCAAACGCCAGCTTCTAACATGCCAGCATGCAAAAGGGCAGATAAAAAGTATTATGCACCTTCCAAGGATGCGGAATTCCTCTTTTCACGCCTGCCACATAATTCCATCGTGGTGGACGCTGTGAAATCCCGTGGCCGAGAGCATCATAGTAGAGCCACCCTTTATGACAGAGACTGGAAAATACTTGATTTATTTAATAGGAAAGCATACTCCATGGCAACTTTGCAATTCAGCATCGTGAATTACTAGGCCTTTTTGGTGAAGTACGACCACATGAACTTTGCCAAATTTAATGCATTTATTGACTGCTTGCCAGAAGCACAACAGGAACAGTTTCAGACTATCATACATGAGGAACACTGAGTGGCAAGAACAGCTCTCCAGACAGCACTAGATGATGTGGATACAGCGAGCCGCTCTTTATCGATGGCATTGGGAATTGTGATTACACCTCTCAGGACTGCCAGAAGAGGTACAGATGATGGTCAAAGACTTCTCTTTTGAGGGCTCTAAACTGTTTCCAGGCAAGGCCCAGGGCCAGCCGCTGAGGGTGGCCCGCCAAAGAGAGCACTGTGGGCAGGGTTTGCCTGAGTCCCACCGGACCTGCCGAGAGCCAGCTGGGAGAGAGTGGAGGGACACTAGCTGCAGGGGGCAGTTGGACAACTACCAGCCAGGTGACTCTCCGGAACAGGGGTTCCCATCCTTCCCCTTGCTCCACTGCCGTGTGCAGCCACTGCTACTGTTTTCCCCGCCTACCCCAGAGCCACCCCTGGCCATGCTGCTCTGGTCAGGGAGCATCCTGTCTGCTGTGCAGGGGGGAATGGGGAAAGGCTGATTTTGGGGTGTCCCTCTTCCCCTGCCCATGTGCCCTGTCTCCACTGTGGTGGGGTGACGGGACAGGGATCTGTGGGTGCTGCTGTCTCTCTGGGTCCGGCGCTGCTGGCAGCTGCTTGTGTTCAAACAATGCTTCAGGCTCCTGATCGTGAGTGTTTTCTTAGAGACAGCGCACTCATACACTCACTCACGTACGTGTACACACACCCACACCGGCCCCCCCCAGTACACACACCACCAGTGCTCCCTGCATCCGGGTCAGTTTCCCTACATGGGTGTAGGAGACGGATGCAGGGGTTAGGGGCAAAGGGGGCACAGTGCAGTGGTTAGGGGCTCAGGAGGGGGGCAGGGGTTAGGGTGAAGGGACACTGCAGGGTTAGGGGACGGGGGTTGGGGTGCAGGAGGGGGCACGGATTAGGATGAAGGCACAATACAGGGGCTAGGGGTGTAGGAGCAGGCAGGGGTTGGGATACAGGAGGGGGCAGGGATTAGGGTGAAGGGGGCATGGTGCAGGGGATAGAAGAGAAGGGATGCAGGGACTAGGGGCAAAGGAGGGGAGTGCAGGGATTAGTGGTGAAAGGGGCACAGTGTAGGTGTTAGGACACAGGATGGGAGGAAGGGGTTAGGAGTGAAGG
Organism: Caretta caretta; assembly: GCF_965140235.1. Taxonomy (NCBI): domain Eukaryota; kingdom Metazoa; phylum Chordata; order Testudines; family Cheloniidae; genus Caretta; species Caretta caretta. The sequence continues at coordinate 62,637,810 of NC_134208.1, read as the reverse complement.
AGGTGTAGGATATATGGGGTGCAGGAGGAGAGTGGAGGCATGAGGGGGCAGGTGTTAGGGGCGCAGGGGGCATAGTGCAGGGGTTAGGGGTGAAGGGAGAGTGTGGAGCCTGGGGAGCTTATGGGGGCCAGGGGCAATGGGGTGGGGGGGCACCACACCCACATTGGCACCAAAATGCAAGTTCGCCCAGGGTGCCATTTTCCCTAAGGCTAGCCCTGACAAGACCAACACATCACTTCACCCTCTTAAGGACTCCAGGACTGTACGACTCTTGCTAGGGATCTATACACAGGACAGAAAAGGAAATTCAGTCCTCAGTCATCCCATACATCCCGACTACCCCAGTATTCACCACTGCAGCATTACTGTGAGCCACAGAGAAGGAGACCTAAGATTCAGAGACTTAAACCATTAGCCCCATAATCCCCGATATCCCAGACCTAGACTTGAAACACCAGTTTTGACGCGTTGGTTGAGGCCCTGAGACACCACTCCCCACAATATAAGCTGCAACCTACAGATCTTCCACATCCCTTTGGATGCTGCCTAGCTCCTTTCTTCCAAAATTGGGAAAGCGTAGCTTCAGACAGATGGGTCCTGGAGATGATCTCTAGCTAGTATTCTATCCACTTCACCTCCCTCCCTCCTCTACACCCTCCCTGTCCCTTTTCAGGAACCTTTCTCACAAGAGTCTTTTAAGACAGGAAATAGATCACCTGGTAAACCTAGGAGCCATAGAATCCTATACCCGATACTTCCTGATCCCCAAGAAAAGTGGAGGGTGGAGACGCATCCTAGATCTGAGAGCACTGAACAAATACGCGAAGGCACTAAAGTTCAAGATGGTCACACTAGTAGCAGTTATCCCATCTATAGAGCTGGGGGGTTGTTTCTTGGCCCTTGAGCTCCATGGTGCCAACTTCCATATATCAATCCAGCCATCCCACAGATGATTCCTCAGGTGTACCTTTGATCAGGACCATTACCAGTACAGAGTACTTCTCTTTGGCTTCTCACTGCACTCAGAGTATTCTCCAAAATCCTCTCCGTAGTAGCAGCTCATCCACATAGCCTGGGGATCATGATTTACCCTTACTTGGATGACTGTCTCCTCAGAGCCCACTCCTTTGAAGATGTCCTGTGGGCCATCCAGTTGACTGTGGAGGTACACTCGCATTTGGGCTTGCAAATAAATGCTCAAAAATCGATCTTGACTCCATTATTGCGCTTGGAGTTCATAGGGGCTGATCTCGACTCAGTACAAGTGAGAGCACTCCTCCTGTGACACAGATTTCACACTCTGACCATTCTCATAAATACAGTTCAAGCCAGCCCACAAATGCCAGCCAGATACTGCTTCAAACTTCTCGGGCACATGGCGGAATTCATGTTTGTGAGCTCTCATGCTGGACTACACATGAGGTGCCTACGGGCATGGCTTAGGTCTGCCTACACACCAAACAGAGACAGATTAGACAAACCTGTCTTTATGCCTTCCAGAGTAAAACACTTCATGGAATGGTGGAAAGACCCTATGAATGTCTGTGCCAACCTCCTTCTCCCCCAACATTGCTTCTCACAACTGATACATCCCTAATAGATTGGGATCCGAACAACCGCAAGGTTCAGGGCAAATAGTCCCGAATGGAGTCAACTCTCCATATCAACATCTTAGAAGTAAGAGCGGTCAGTAATGTTAGTGCTCATGTACTTCCACTAATCAAGGACGCTCTCACAAAAGTCATGACAGACAAACATTGTATGCATGTTTTATGTCATCACGGGACTGCCAAATCATCCTCCCTGTGCACAGAAGTGCTAAAACTATGGAATTGGTGCATTCGCCACAATGTCCTCATATCAGCCACTTACCTGCCAGGAGTACAGAATATAACAGTGGACAGCCTCAGCAGGAATTTCTCACGTGACCACGAACGGGAAATGAATGCAACAGTACTCCGCTGCATATTCTGTCACCGGGGAACCCCCATGATAGACTTGTTCGGTACTTACCTGAACAGGAAGTGCTCATGCTATTGTTCCAGAGCCTGCCTTGGAAAACGCTCATTAGGGGATGCTTTCCTTCTTCCATGGGACACAGGCCTCCTATATGCCTTCCCTTGTTACCTCTGCTGCTGAAGGTCCTGATAAAAATAAAGAAGGAGAAAGCAAAAGTTGTACTGATTGTTCCCACCTGGCCTAATCCATAACTGACACAGCTAGTGACATGTCCTCCAATCTCTTGTTAGCCCATTCCTTACCTCCTTTCTCAGAACAATGGACAAACTTTCTATCCCAACCTACGGATCCTGTGGCCCAAGGCTTGGCTCCTTCATTATTCCGCCAGATAGAGAACTGCTGCTCTGAGGAGGTATAAGAAGTGTTCTTGCATAGTAGAAAATCAGCTACCCGTCGCATGGAAAAGGTTCCAGGTTTGGTGTATTTCCAAGCAAATTACCTCAATATCTTCCTCCCTCCCTGTCATGCTGGACTACACACTAGGCTTCAAGAGGGCAGGACTATCTTTTGGCTTGCTCAAAGTACATCTTGTGGCCATAAGGGCTTTCCGCCAGCAGATAGAGGGGTACTTGGTTTTCACCCATCCAGTGACAAAGAGATTTCTCAAGGGCATAGGAAACCTCTTTCCCCAATCCAGACACCCCTCTCTAACATGGGACCTGAATCAAACAGCCTGACTAGGCTGCTCTTTGAACCTATGGCCACCTGTTCCTTATGCATCTGTCAATGAAGACAGTATTCCTGGTAGCCATCACCATGGCACGAAGAATAGGGGAAATAGTGGCATTAATGGCACACTCTTCCTTCATAATTTCCTTTAAAGACAAGGTCACTCTCAGACAATACCCAGAGTTCATCCCCAGGGTGACCCCATCTTTTCACATGAACCAGCTTATTCACCTTCCTACCTTTTACCTAAAGCCTCACCATGATAACAGGTAGGCTATACTACATACACTGGATGTAAGGAGAGCCGTGGCCTTTTATTTGGATAAGACCAAGGCCTTTACAAAATCTCTCAACTTCTTCCTCTCAATTGCCGAAAGGTCAAAAGATGCAGGAATATCAGCCCAGAGACTCTCCAGATGGGTCTCAAACTGAATTAACTACTGCTGTCATACTTGTTCTTCGTTACCTCCGCCTGGAATCCCTAGGCATTCCACGAGATCAGTTTCCACCTCTACTGCATCCATTGAAAATGTTCCCGTTTCAGAAATCTGCAGGGCAGCGACTTGGGCATGTGCTCATACTTTCGCAGAACACAATGTGCTTACTAGAGACTCTGCTTCCAATGTCAGGTTTGGTTTCACAGTATTGTAATCCATAAGGGACTCAATTCTTAAGCCCCAACCCTTCTTCAGGGATACTGCTCAGGAGTCACCTACAATGGAGCACCCATAGGGACACTTCTCGAAGAAGAACCATCGTTACAGCACAAGGTGAGTAACTTCCTCTTATTAAAAGTTTGAAAAATTTAGTTAAAGCCAAAAGGAATTCATAAAAAAAAGCACAATTAATGCATAATTTCTGATATAAGAAAATACTGTTTTCAAAAAACCTTAAAATATCAGCACTTCAGTTTTCATGTCTGAAATACAAATACTTAAAGTAGTTTTTTAAAAATCCAAAAAGTTCACTTGTAGCTGAAACCTACAGTCTCCTAGTTTTCTTAGATATGTATCTGAAATAAAAATATAAAGTTTTGTTTAACTTCTCTTTGGTATTGCAGTATAAACACTTAAAACCTCACATGCAGAACAATGCAAGTGCACAGTCTCCTGTGTGTAGTGCAGCCAGTCACTTAGGAATGGATGTTGCTGTATATAGGACAGATTGTAGCTGGTCACTAGTCACATTTGTTGTATGCTAATTTAATATGGGTAATGTTGCTGCTGTGAATAATATTTAGCTCTTATAGTACTTTATCTGTAGATTTCAAAGTATTTTATAAAGGAAGGTAGGTATTCTTACCCACATTTTACAGATTGGAAAACTAAGGCACGGAGATGAAGTGGAAGAGCTGGGAATAGAACTCAGTTTTTTTAACTCCCAGTAAAGTGTCCTTACCACTGGGTGATGCTGACTCTCATTAAGAAAAATACAAATTTTACTGTGAAAAGGAACTTAACTGTAACTGGACAATAGTTATCCAGAAGAGGTGTTTCTAGTGCAGTACTGCAGGGACCTTCTGTTATTGGCCCAATGCTTTTCAATATCTTTATCAATCATCTGTAAGAAAATATAAAATCATTGCTGGTAAAGTTTGCACTTGACATAAAAATTGGACTGGTAAATAATGATGGGCATAGGTCAGTTATACAGACTGACTGGATCTCTTGTTAAAGTGGGTTTTTTTGAATAGGTTTTTTAACACTGAATGCAACATTATGCATCTACGAACAAAGTATGACCGTCACATTTATAAGATGGTGGTGTGGGGGGTGTAGATCCTGAAAAACAGTGACAGTGAAAAGGAGTTAGGGGTAAAGGATGTTGTGTGCTGGGCAACTGGTATTGCTCAGGATGACAGTTGGTGCATTTTGGATCAGCTGAAATGTTTTTTGTTTGTGTGTCTTTATGTACTCATTCTAAAGTATAGAGAATTGCAGTAACTTAGCCTGGAAATCAAACTAGCATAGATCACTGTGGTCTGGTCATCACTAGGAAAGTAGGGGGCACCACCTGCTTGGCAGATTCAGGTGGAAATTTGTTATTTATTTGAGCGAAACAGCTTGGGAGTACTAAAATTCTCTCTGTATTGACAGACTGCCTCAGCAGTGGATGATGAAATTATGGTGGCTAGCACTTCAAAATTGTTTTCTTTCCCCACCAAGGTAACCTCAGCTTTATTTTTAGCTAGCTACTTTTTCATCTACTTGCTGATCTTTGCCAGACATTGATATAGTTGGGTCATAGCACTACCAGCAGTGCAAGTGAGAGAGACATCAAACTGATTGACATTTGACACTGTGATATCTCACTAGGTTCTCCAGTAGCCTGATACAGATATTGAACAGGATGGATGTAGGAATAGAGCTCTGAGGGACTCCACAGATGAGCAGATTGGTATGAGGGAAGTTGCCCATTGTGTGAGAGCCAAAAGGAAGGATTTCATCTGGCTTAGTACTTTCCTGGTCTTCCTCATCCATGAACATGTGGTCATCCATTTTCATGACTAATGAAACTTCGATTCCATGTTCTAAACCAGGGGTGGGCATATTTTGGCCTGGGGGCCACATCCAGCCCTTCAGATGTTTTAATCTGGCCCTCGAACTCCCGCTGGAGAGCGGGGTCCGGGGCTTGCCCCGCTCCACATGTGCCATGGCTCTGCATGGCTACTGGAAGCAGCGGCATGTCCCCACTTAGGCTCCTACATGTATGGGCATCCAGGGGCTTTGCACATTGCCCCCGCCCCAAGTGCTGTTCCCGCAGTTCTCATTGGCTGGGAACTGTGGCCAATGGGAGCTGCAGGGGCAGTGCCTGTGGACAGGGAAGCACGCAGAGCCGCTTGGCTGTGCCTCTGCGTAGGAGCCAGAGTGGGGACATGCTGCTGCTTCCGGTAGCTGCTTAAGGTAATAGCTGCCAGGTAGGAGCCTGCATCCCTGGCCCACCCCCCCGCACCCCAACCCTGATCCCCCTCCCAATGTCTGAACCCCTCGGTCCCAGCCTGGAGTACCCTTCTGCACCCCCAACCCCTCATTCCCAGTCCCACCCCAGAGCCTGCACACCTAGCTGGAGCCCCCTCCAACCTGCTACCCCAGCCCAGAGCCCCCTCTTGCATCCTGAACTCCTCATTTCTAGCTCCACCCCAGAGCCCGCATCCCCAGCTGGTGCTCTCACCCCCTCTTGCACCCCAATCCCCAATTTTGTGAGCATTCATGGCCCACCATACCATATCCAGATGTGGCTGTCGGTTCAAAAAGTTTGCCCACCTCTGTCCTAAACTGAAACCTGATGGGAGAAGTGCCCAGTATCTTGGTGGTGGATACTTGTATTCGAATGTTGCTCTTTTGCCTATGTAGTCCTCCGTGTTCTGCTCTGTAGATAAGAGGTATTACATTAAAAGCATGTGCTTCGTATTTAATTTTGTAAAATAATGATCTGACTTATATCTTCTTGTTCTGTAAAACTATTATAAATTCCTAAATATCCTTGTAAATTACATGTAATTGTAAAGTGAGGGTTTTTTTGGTGGTCTTCCATTTTTCATATGCTAAATTGCACCATCTGTTTCTAAGTGTATTGACAGCGGAGAATTTCCCTGCAAACAAAAAGTTTTACGGTAAACATTTTTTTTCCCCACTATCGATGGCTTTGGTACGATTTCACTAGAAACTATTTACCAGCCAGACCTCTAGATATTTAACCTTTTAGTCCAATCAGATTAAAATCTTTCATTTGAAATGGATCAAGGTTTTTATGTAATGTAACTTTGTAGTTGATCTAGAAATGGGAAGTCCTTGATTCTTTTGCTTTAATCTACGTACAGTATTGATTTAATTATGCTTACTGTAGGATGAATTGTTAAAAGCAGAAGCTGGGTTTTTTCCACTTCCAGGGCTAGAGACACTCTGGGTTCTGTTGTTCTAAACTAGAGTTAACTTGCCAAGGAGGCAAAATTGACCCACAACAGCTTTGCATGGAGGTCCATGGGTTCAGCGCAACATAAAAAATGAAAGACCTGGCAGAGAGGTGTAGCTGGGGGTTCAGCTCCTCTAATAAGCAGCTTGAATTAGTGGGACGCCAATGGATCCCTAGTCAAGTTTAAAGCTGCCTCTCCCTGGCAAGTGTGGGCAGTGGAAACACCATCTCTCTTCATGGGGGCAAATTTTGCCTTTTTTTTTTTAATTCTGCTCCCACAATCCTGCAGGCTCTGCTGGGGCAGTGAGGTGTAGCCTGTGCTAGCCAGAATGAATTTGAATAATAAATGAATTAAATTTTTAACCAGGAGTGTTCCTATAATGTGAATAAACGTTACCAAAACGTCTAATGTGTTTATGTGCAAATGAAAACATGAAGAAAAATCAGAGGCTGAATAAACTATAATCTGCATTATCACAATTTCAGTGTGTATAAAATACATTGCTCTTATCCTTCCCTTTGCTCTGCAACATAAAGATTCTAAACACAGATTGAGAACTATTTGGTTAGTGTTAACCTGGGTGTGTGTATGTCAAGTTTCATTGTTGCTAAACCTGAGTTTATTGTGGGGTAAGTGATCTAAATATAACTATGCTGAGCTTTATTTACAATCTTTTTATTTTCTTGGAGGTTTTTGATCAAGCACTACTGACTTTTGTAACAAGAATCAAAACAGCAAACAAGGAGCAAACTTATTTCCTCCTCACAAACCTTTTTGCCTTTTAAAAGGATTGTTTAGAAAGTTTCACTAGTCAAAAATAGAGTTCACCTTAAGCAGACGAGAACTAGACTCATGCCAAACTTGTATGTAACCAGTTGATTATTTTTCCTTTTGTATCTTTGAAAAGCAGAACGTAGATTTATGAGCATGTGATGGAAGCGCTAGACAAGATCATCTGAAGTATTTTTGCCCTATGTTTTTTTCCTGTTAAGTGTGCTATGGATTTTGATTAAACTGTGTGTTGTTATAAAATTGGAGAATGATTGCAAAAGTTGCACATGCTATAAGTGGTCAAACACTGTGTGTAACTTTCCTTTTTTTGACATGCAGCTTAGCTGTAGTACAAAATATAATTACTGTTAATATTTTTTCCTTTGGTAGCGGACACCCTTTTTTCAAGAAAACTAAATGGAAAATACAGACTTGAACAACTTGTTCCAACTGCTGTGTATCAACATATGAAAATGCACAAACGAATCTTAGGACACTTATCTTCTGTATACTGTGTAACTTTTGATCGGACTGGCAGACGGATATTTACCGTAAGTACAAATTCCTTATTTTCATACTGCTGTTTTAAATATAGCTCAGAACATATGGTCAAATAACCACTGTTCTCAAGAATCCTAAACTGTACTCATTTTATGTACTAAGAGCAGATAAATGATAACTAAATACATGACTTGTTGACTTTGACATTTAAAGTAGATTTCTTTAAAGAGACTATAACTGAATATCTGTCTTGACAATCACACTTTTTCAAAATTACCATTTGAGACATATATGCACAGGTTTTCCACAGCTACATTTAGAAGGTAATTTGTTTTAAGTAAATTTTAGTTGTTTTAATGAATGGTAAATCTTGGTTGCCCCCCATCTTTCCCTCCAAATTTTTCTGTATAGCATACACACAGGAAAAGTAATTGAACGGTGGTATAGATTAATAAAGAATTTAGAGGGTGTTATAATTAATGCCAATTGACAAGGGTTTATGGAAATAGCTCCTGTCAAACTAATTAGATACTTTTTTTTATTAAATTATAAATATGGCTGATAAAGTTAATAGTGGTGATGCGATATACTTAAACTTCTGTAAGACATGACATTTTAATTTAAGAAACTAGAAGGATTCAAAATTAACATGGCACATTAAATGGATTAAAAAGTGGCTAACTGATGGGTCTCAGTGTAATCAGGAAATCATTGAGCAAGCATGTTTCAAATGTCCCACAAGGATTGATTTTTGGCCCTATGCTGTTTAATACTTTTGTCAGTGAGCTGGAAGAAAACATTACCTGATAAAGATTGCAGATTCATTGTGGGAGTGGTAAATAATGGAAAAAAGAATTAGCTGACACAGCGATCTGGATCGCTAGGTAAGCTGGCCACAGGCAAACATGTCCATGTCCATACCGTCCAATGTAATGTCATACATCTAGGAACAAAGAATATAGGTCACAGAGGATGAGGAACTCCTTTTGGGAAGCAGCGACACTGAAAAAGACTTGAGGGTCATGGTGCATAATCAGCTGAATCTTAGCTTGCAGTGTGATGCTGTGGCTAAAAGGGCTAATGCAGACCTTGGGTGTATAAATGGGAATATCAAATAGAAGGGAAGTTTATTTTGCCTCTGTGTTTGGAATTCAGTGTCCAGTTCTGGAGTCAACACTTCAAGAAGGATGTTGATAAATTGGAGAGGATTTAGGGAAGATCCATGAGAATGAATGAAGGATTAGAAAACATGCTTTAATAGTGATAGACTCAAGGAGCTCAATTTGTTTAGATGTCAAAGAGGTGGCTAATATTGATTTGATCAGTCTGTAAGTGCCTGTATGGAAAACAGAATTTGATAAGGGCTATTTATTCTAGCAGACAAAGGTATAAAAAGATCAAATAACTGGAAGTTGAAGCTAGACAAATTCAGATAAGAAATAAGGCATGCCTTTTTTAACATTGACAACAATTAATCATAGGAAAACTTTAAAGATTGTGGTGGATTCTGAATCACTGGAAATTTTTAAATCAATGGTGGATGCTTTTATAAAAGATATTTTCTAGTTCAAATGGGAGTTCAGGGAAGTTTTAGGACCGGTGTTAGTCAGGATGTCAGACTAGATGATCGCAATGGTCCTTTCTGGCCTTAGAATTTATCTCCCAGTCCGAAACAGCTTGATATTAGTCTGTGAAACTCTGGGGCTTGCTTACATGCCAGGTATTATGGCAATACAAGCAGAGGGATGGGGCAGTGCTCCTGCTTTAGCTATTACAATCTTAGCTTGTAAAACTTTTTGGTTTAAAAGCAGTGAACCTTATCTTTTCAATCCACATTCTCCACTTGCTTAGGGGATGAAAGTTTCCAGGTTTCTGACGAAGCTTCTGTTCATTTTGCTTACCTGTCAGCTTCATGGCAGAGCAGGCAAAATGGAGAATCTTTTGGTCTTCCTTCAGCTTGCTCTGTTGATGAGCAGGCTCTGTCAGCAGCCACAGAGTTATTTCACAGTTGCTCCCATACTCCAGCCAATGCTCTGGATAGTGGAAGAAGCTCAGTCTGGATGGCTTGTGTTCTTCACATGCCACTCAGCAGGTGCAATCCTTACTGATTAGCACTTCTTTAGGGGCAAGTCCCTAAATCCCCCCATGCTGGTCCAGTTCACCTCCAGAAGTGAAAAATGTCTGGTTCACTTTTTCCAGATTTTTAAGTGGGTAATCAAGTGGCAGGAAATCTCTTATTCTTTCTGACCATCTGTGGTGTTCTGGGTTGCAATCCACACCAGTAGAGTTTTTGTCACTGCCTGCCCTATAACCTGAGTGCTTCAAAGTGCTCTTCTGCTGTAGCTCCCTCGTCTGGAAAGTTCCAGCCAGCATACAGTCATACACTGTCTATGTGTTAAGCAGCTCTAACTAAGCAATTCTGATTCCAGAAGCCTGCTTGTTACACCATTGCCACACTCTGACCTCAGTTACCCTTGCAAAATGACTCCAACAATCCCCAGTCCCAGATTTTCCCCAAACCATGTGCTATGCAATGTCCACGCCTCTCCTGGACCATTAAAAGAGATATTAAGGTTCATTCATTCTTCTAAAGATATAATACCCGACAGCTTGCCATATTAACTGGAGTTAATCAAACACAGCTCAGGGTTGATTTAGACTAAATGTAAAACAAGATTAAAAACAAAAGGAGATAAGAACTCACTTAAAATCCTGTATAAAGGGTACAGTTAGAAATGGTTACAAGCAAATAAAAGTGAAAAATGCTTTCTAGAGGCTGACTTAACAAAACAAGTACAAAACAAAACAGCTTTTGTTCAAGATAGTTTGCTTACCAGTCCATCTTCCAGCAAGATGGCTCGACCACTCCTCTGATCAGGATCTCCCATAAAGTCCAAAGTGTTGGGTTCCTTTGTCGTCTTAAGTGAAAGATAACATAGGGTTCTTTGCTCCTCTCTTTTACAGTCTAATGTACCTTTGAAATGGATTCTTTTGAATATAATCCAGCAATGTAAAGTTAATTCAAGCTGTGAGGAAGGGGACATGTAGTGACCATGTAGTCTGGTAGTGAAGGAGATTCCATGCTGGTTTCTTCCTCTGCTGATGTTTGTAGGAAACAGAGCAATCTGCATTTTAGCAGTCTCCTCTACCTGCTGTGATAAGGAGTGGTTATCTCATCACCTTGTTGCTTTGATTACCTTTTATGTAAACTGTATTCCCATTGTCTCTTAATGTACGTTGGAAATATCTTCAAGGTGGCAGAAACAATTTCTTTGTCTGGTTGGGGTAATTTCAGCTCTTCTGGGCAGATATATTTTAATGACATAATTTCCAGTATGTTTATAACTTTAAATTTGTCCTCTGTACATACACCACATAGTAATATTAATGATCAGTATGTTGTTAGCTTTCTATTGCTATCTTACATGACACCTTTTAGATACAAATTATGATCTTAGTGAGTTGAGATACACTGAACTGATCAGGACAGCTGAAACTTATTACCTGATACTATTGAGTCTCTTGCATTGTGATGCTGCTAGGGTCACACCCTCCATCTTCCAAAAATGAAGACTCAGACTCTTTCAGGGGTTTATCACTACATTTTTTCTCCAAGTACATATTGGATGAAGAACAACAGTGGGGCTCAAAACATCATGCCCTGCAACCCATGATCCAAGGGGAGCCTCAGTTAATAAAAGGCAATTCTCCTGCAGCAACCTTCTTTTTGCCAAAAGGCAAAAGTAAAACACACAGACCAGAAAACACAAGGAGGAAAAACATCAATTACACAAGAATCCTCCTCATCACTGAGCTCTAGCTTTTCTCCTGATGAAGGGGACTTGGTGCTTTGGGTTATGATACCCTTGAATCTGAGAAGCAGGCTTGTTTGGAACCATTTGCAAATACCTTATTCAAAACCAAAAGAGTATCTACCCTTGCCCTTCAGTCCTTCTTTGAGGAAATTGCTGATGAAGGGAAGAGGCTTATTTGTCAAATTTTAAAATTCTATGGGGTCTTAGAGTCAAAGATTCTCTCTTCACACTCCTCAAGGACAATTATAGTAACGATTTCCCTAGCAGCAGACTTCGTCATTTCTGCTGAGAATGTCGTTTTCCAAAAAAAAATGAACAGACAAGTAGACAGAAACTGCCTTTAGAAGGAACTTCAAAACACCTTTGGAAGCCCTAGAACTTCACTGGCAACCAAGTGCTCTGCTAATGGCAGTATTCTGCTGTGACAACCTGAAAAACTTTAACTATCAGACCATGGTCAATTCAAGTCTATATTAAATAAACTGCCCCTAGAAATGGCACTCTTGGAAGACAGATCCATGGATTTAAACCGTAGAGGTTGAGTGATAATTCAGAAGAAATACTCTGTGTTTTACAATACTCTGACGAATCTTGTTCTGGAAGAAGCTGTAATAAGTGGTGTCTCACCGATAAGCCAAAATCTTTCCTCTCCACACCAGTAAAACTCAAAGTGCTAGAGATGATGTGATGTGACTGCTGCGTATTACACTAATAACTGTCTCTGTTGTGTTCTGCCTCAGTGTATCTGTATTCAACTGTAGTCTCTCATCTTATGATTACATTGTAAGCTTTTTGGGGCGTAAGCTTACAATAAACTTTTTGTGTGGGGGGGTATGTGGTACACCTAGTACAGTGGGAGCTCTGATCCTTTATCCGGGTTCCTAGATGTTACTATAGTACTAATAATTAGGGCCCTACCAAATTCACAGCCATGAAAAATGCATCATGGACCGTGAAATCTGGTCTCCCCCTGTAAAATCTGGTCTTTTGTATGCTTTTACCCTATACTATACAGATTTCATGAGGGAGACTAACGTTTCTCAAGTTGGGTGTCCTGACCCAAAAAGGAGTTGCGGGAGGAGGGGGGGGTCACAAGATTATTTTAGGTGGTCATGGTATTGCCACCCTTACTTCTGTGCTGACTTCAGGGCTGGGCGGCCAGAGAGTGGCAGCTGTTGGCCGGGCACCCAGCTCTGAAGGCAGCGCCGTGCCAGCAGCAATGCAGAAGTAAGGGTGGCAATTCCATAGCAGGCCAGCCTCACTTCTGTGCTGCTGCTGGCGGTGGCTCTGCTTTCAGAGCTGGGCCTCCTGGTCAGCAGCCCCCGCTCTCCAGATGCTCAGCTCGGAATGCAGCACCGCAAGCAGCAGCACAGAAATGTCGCAACCTCCCCTAAAATAACCTTGCGACCCCCCTCCCCCCCACACACACCTCCTTTTTGGGTCAGGACCCTGACAATTACAACACTGTGAAATTTCAGTTTTAAATAGCTGAAATCATGAATTTACAATTTAAAAAAATCCTATGACGGTGAAATTGACCAAAATGAACTGTGAGTTTGGTAGTGCCCCACTAGTGATAGAACTACATTGACGAGCAGAAGCTTTTTTTCCTACCCTGAAGCGAAGTTTCAGAAATGTCTCAGCTTTCACCCAGTGTGCAAGGACTTGGGGACTAGAACCTGGATCATCAGAGTCTGGGCAGCTGATATTTCCACAGTGCCACTGGGAGGCCATGTAGAGTCACAGCAAGGGAGCACTGTTGAGAATAGGTGCTGCAGACGAACCACCAAGAGATTGAGTGACAGTACCCTGTGGCCCTCTGATTAGCTAAGTGTCCATACTCAACCACACAGACTTCAGCTTGCTGCAGTGCCAGAATTTGCCTTGTCTCCTGATCTCTGATCTCGGTCTCTAGCCTGACTCTGACCCTGACTCTTGTTTATGGAATTAAATCTTGAGATTGCTCCAGTTCTGGCCCAGTGACTTCCATCCCTGCTGGACAGACCTCAGTCCAGCTGTGACTGCTAGACCAGACCACCTTATGCCCGGGTCCCTTACACAGTATCTTTGTCTCGGGTCTACATTATGTTTTAGGTAAGCCAAGACTTGTATACTTGTAACAGACTTGTCTACCATCAGCATAATGACAACTGTGCCTATTCCAAACCTGAAATAGGCCTGTGACGCCACTTACATACATGGAGACAATCTGAGAGATGGGTGGGTCATGAAGTTAACGCAGAATACTATTCTTTGGAGTTTCAGGCCTTCCTACGTCCTGTCCCTTATCCCCTTTCCTACCTTGAGAGAGACTGAGAAACATCAGATATTTCTAAAAGAAACCTTATACCTCTTAGAGATAGGAACAGTAATCTGTCCCTCAGAATCAAAGGCGCTCCAGGCCTACTTCATTTTCTTCACAGTAAGAAAAAATAACAGAATATTTGGGGTTTTTTAGACACAACAGAGCTGAGTGATCTTGATGGAAACCAGAGTCAGTCAGTAGGTCTTGGAGACCTTTCAACAAAATGTGGATCTGTCAGAAACTTATCTGCATATTCCCCTCTGGGGCTATTATTAGCAATTTCTTTAATGAGTCTATGGACAAATTCTTATCTTTTGGTCTGTGTTTTGCCCCTGGTAAAAACTGTCAGATTGAGAAATCTGGGGCTTATCCATAACCATTCTTAGCAAACTTATAATAGTCACGTCGTTGAGAATCTGACAGGAAGCAACTTGGAAGATCCTCTCCATGCTCCAGGAATACAGATTTGTGATAAACGTAAAGAGCTCCTTGATCCCCTCTCAAATGATCACCCATAGTGGAGTCAAGGTAGAGAAAAAGGACTAGAAACTGTGATGTAGGAAAGGCTCAACAAGACACAAACACTGGTCGTCACGATGTTGCAGAACCAAGAGTCTTTCATCCATCTTTACATGCAGTTTTCCTTCGTTTTCTAGTAGCATACAGAGAGATTGCCCGTGAGGTTCAGAGATTTCTGTTATGAGATGGAAACCATTCCTGCCAAGAGATGCAAAGAAAAGTAGATAGCATGTAGAATGATACAGACTTGATGTTGGTGGGTACAGGAAATAGCACTTTATGGTATGATCCCATAACAATTCAGACCCCACAAATCATGACAATGTCAGCACTGTAATAAATGCAGGTTTATCTAAGTTCTTGTGTTGGGAACCAGATGGTATAGGTTCTTCTCTGATAACACATCTGTTCAGATCAGTAGTTTGACCTGTCTTTGCAATTTGAGACTTGTCACATGCTTATGTAGTCCATCCATTCAAATGGAAGGCATCAAATCTCCCATATGTTACTCTCTATAAAAACATGCTTTCTGTTCACAATTGCCTTAGAGAGAAGTGTGTCTGAAATCTGTGCTCTTAGAAGGTAGAAATCTGACTGAATAATTCACAAGGACATAGTGTTTCTCCTTTAAGTGGCCTTTGCATAATTCCACTCATGAGTTGTGCTGACTGGTACAGCTTTGATGGTGGAACCTTAGCTAGCAGTGCTCTTTTGAGTGCTCATGCACCCCGTCCTGCCCTTCCCTTCTCTATTCCTGAATGTTTTGGGGACAATGCTATAAAAAGGGACATGGTGCTCTAGCCACTGCAATTCATTTTAAACCCCCCACCCCACCCCTTCCCCACAGCCACTGACTGGGACCTTTTTGGACTTCTTATCTGGATCCTTCATAGATGGAATGTCAACTTTTTAATACTTTTATACTTAGTTGGTTTTTTTATTAGATGGTTCCTGGTATCCTGTTCTGTGGGAAAACATTTATATGGTGGATCTGAAGATCATGGTTTATATATTGTGCTTGCTACCCCACAGTCTCCCCAGAGTAGCACCCATAGGATGCCTTGCCTACCTTGAAAAAGGTCATTCACTTTCTAGGTGTGCTGTATTTGTAGCACATTTACTCTAAAAGCAGGGAAAAAGTGGTAGAATAGACTGCAGGTCATACTTCTTCAGGAGGCATTCTGGATCGATCAAAGCACCTGATTTTCTGAAATACGACACACACCAACCTCAGCTTCCACCATGTCTATAAAGAAGATTAAATAGAAGCATCACAAGATGTGGAAGTGCCTTCTGCATCATCTCCATTAGAGGATGCTTTTGTCTTCTAAGAATTGTTAGAGAGAATCATGACTACTCTTAAGTTGCCAACTTCTTCCATAAAGGAGACTTCCCATCCAATATTTACCATCTTGGGTTCTTATTCTTGCAGTAAAGTTTCTGAGCTTTTATTGGATTGACTTAAAACCTGCAAAACTCATTTGGATGAATCCAGCCGCTGTCCAGGCAGTATCAAAAAGGTGGACAAATCTATATCGTCTTCCTCAAAAAGGATTTTCCTATTTTCGCACCCATCCTGCCCCAAATTCTCTATTGGTAGAAGCAGCCAACCAGAAATCAAAGGGAGCATGGACAAGGATGGGAAGAAGATAGAAATATTAGGAGGGAAAATCTTTTTTTCTCAATTCTAGGATTAAGGTTAGCAAACTATCAAGTCTTAATGGCTTGCTACCAGTACCATCTGTGAGTGTAAAAAAAATTAAATTTCCCAGACGATCCAAGATAGTTGGCCTGTGCCATCATTGGAAAAATACAGCCAAGTAGAAAGGCATGCCCTAAAGACATCTTTTGATTCCTCAGATTCAGTAGCTACTTCTGTGGCTTCTTCTATGTTGGTTTAGGTGGTTCAAATCTTCAGGTCTTCCTTAAGATACCAAGGCTTATTTCGTGCTAGGACTGATGAGATTTTAGGAAAAATGGAAGAAACAAGAGACACAGGTCTTTTGATGTATGTATCAACCTCCAAGGAGAAAACCAGGAGTTGCAGGTTTATCAAAAAACCCCAGTATCCCTCATCTTCTGCTTCATATTAGTTTTCAAAAGGGAGACAGCATTGTTATCAACAGTATCTTCCCCAACACTCTTCTCAACAAAAGAGAAGTTTTTAAACAGAGGCCGAGGAGCAAGCAATGCACCTTAAACATCTGTGGGCCAGGCCCTATATCCCAAGTTTGACAACTTACCCAAGAGCTGCAACCTAATTTTTCTTTAACAACTACTTGGAGACTATCTTGAACCAATTTTCCCACTGTTGGGCTTCTGTTACAACAGACAAGTGGATTCTGGCAATAGTTCAAAACAAGTATCTGGTACAATTCAAGGCTATTCCTTCCTAAACACTTCTACCCCTTCCTTTCAGGGATCCCTTTTCATAAAAACCTGTTGAAATTAGAAATTGACGGCTCAAAATGAAGGCTATAGAGGAGGTCCCAAGGGAATTAAAAGCTAAAAGGTTTTATTGAAGATATTTCCTAATTCCCAAGGAAGGTGGTAGTCTCTGTCCTATCTTAGATCGAAGAAGTTCAACGCTTCCATCACGAGGTTTTGCTTTGTATGCTGCAATTCTTTTTAAATTTACTGGTTCATCTCTAGTAGGGCTGGCCACTTTCAAAATAAAGTTATCTGAAACACAAAAAAACCTTTAATGGCAAAAACCTTCCCCGGTGTTTCCTGCCACAGTGGTTTTCCTTTCCTCCTCCCCAACCTGGAAAGGAGACTGTCCGCCCTTTTCCTCCTGGTGGTTTTAAGGCTCACTGGCAAATAGATCCTTTTTATTTCCTCCCCACTTCAAATGGACCTTTTTGGTGCTGTTCTTCCCTCCCCACAGATGGTTTTTATTGGTTTGGTGGTTGATCGTCACAAAGGGGACTCTTGCCCTACACTGCTATGCTCCTTGTCCTGGGGCCTTAGGAAACAGTAACCTGTTTGTTTGTTTGTTTTTTTTCTTTTTCCCAAAACAGTAACTGTCACTCCCCAGGAACACGACTCCTCTCCCAACACCTGCCATTTCCCAGGCCTTCATTTGCTTATTTTCATAGTTCCATGAGACATATCACAAATACCTTCAGTTCATAGTGGGAAACAATCATCATCAATAAAAGGTTCTCCCCTTTGATCTCTCTCTCTCTCTCCTCCAGGGTGTTCACAAAATGTCTACTTTTGGTGGCAGAGCACTTAAGAAGAGAAGGCATCTTTCTTTCTCTCCTGCCACTCCCATATGGATGGTTGGCTAATAAAAGCATCATCAAAAGAGAATCTTTTCAATGCCTTTTCTTGAACATGTGTTGTCTTTAAGAAGCTAGGTTTGATCATACACAGAAAGTCACTCTTGGAACCTACAGAGAGAATCCTTTTCATAAGGAACATCTTACATGCTCAAATAAGCAGAACACTTTTCCCTCAGGAAAGATTTGTAAGCATCCAGGCTGCTATAGCCCTGCTACATATTCAGCCTTCTCTAAGAGTGATCTTCTGCCTCAAACTATTGGGTCTTCTGTCTTTGACTTAAGTGACCCTGTATGCCGATCTAAAGATAAGATCCCTACAACGCTGGCTGTCATCCAGCCACAGGGCATACGTTGCATGTATCAAAAGTTAACCATTCTTCAGAAGGTGTTAATATCACTGGGGTTGTATACTCAAGGAGTAACATTCAGTCTTCCAATACAATCTGTCACAGTGACAATGGTTGCATCCAGCTTGGGATGGTGAGCTCATTAAGGCAACCTTACAGCTTGGAGTCTGTGGTACATGTAAGAGTCAAGGTTGCATATAAACCTTTTGGAACTCAGAATGATTTGTCTAGCATTAAAAGCATTTCTTCAGGTTCGACCCAAAGTAGTCCACCGAAGCAACGTTCATGTGAACAAGCAAGGTGTGACACACACATTTTTCAGCTTTGCAGTGAAGCACCATCTCTGTTCTTCCCCACATGGAGTCCTACAGCGCTACATTTTGCAGGGGAAGACAGCAATCTGGTGGATCACCTAAGCAGTTTCATTGATATATGGACAACCGCAAGTTGGCTCAGCAAACAATAGTAGGCAAAATCTTTGCACAGTAGAATCACCCAGACATAGAATTTTTTGCAACCAAACTGCATGCGAAGTATCAGGAAAACCCAGTCATCAGAACGCTACTCCAGACTTGATTAATAGACTCTTTACTGATTACAGATAAAACCCACAAGCCCAGAGAAGGGTTACTAGGATGATCCGAGGAATGAAAAGCCTGTTTTCTGAAAGGATGCTCGAAGAGCTTGGCTTGTTTAGCCTAACCAAAGAAGGCTGATGGGAGATATGATTGCTCTCTCTAAATATATCAGAGGGATAAATACCAGGGAGGCAGAGGAATTATTTAAGCTTAGTAGCAATGTGGACACAAGAACAAATGGATATAAACTGACCATCAGGAAGTTTAGACTTGAAATTAGACAAAGGTTTCTAACCATCAGAGGAGTGAAGTTCTGGAATAGCCTTCCAAGGGGAGCAGTGGAGACAAAAGACATATCTGGCTTCAAGACTAAGCTTGGTAAGTTTATGGAGGGGATGGTATGATGGGATATCTTAATTTTGGCAATTAATTGATCTTTCACTATTAGCGGTAAATATGCCCAATGGCCTGTGATGGGACACTAGATAGGGTGGTATCTGAGTTACTACAGAGAATTCTTTCCTGGGTGTCTGGCTGCTGAGTCTTGCCCACATCCTCAGGGTTTAGCTGATTGCCATATTTGGGGTCGGGAAGGAATTTTTCTCCAGGGCAAATTGGCAGAGGCCCTGGGGATTTTTGCCTTCCTCTGCAGGATGGGGCACGGGTCACTTGGCAGAGGATTTTCTGCATCTTGAAGTCTTTCAACCACGAGTTGAGGACTTCAGTAGCTCAGACATAGGTCAGGGGTTTGTTACAGGAGTGGGTGGGTGAGATTCTGTGGCCTGCGTTGTGCAGGAGATCAGACTAGATGGTCATAACGGTCCCTTCTCACCTTAAAGTCTATGAATCTATGAACTCACTTACTGTTTAACTAGATGTGCTTTCTTTGCCTTTTTAAGCACAGGTTAGTCTTATTACAGTTCTCAGTTCAGCTGTCATTCTCAGAAGGTGCTGTGTCCTACGTACTCCGAACTTGGTCTCAGTGTTACCTTCTTGGTAACCCAAACTCCTGCTGTCTTCAGTGGATTAGTCTCTGGCGTCTTGAGTCCTTCCAGATGTCCTTGGAAGAGGTGCAGGAACCACAACACAGACTAGTGGATATTCTTGATCATACCACCTCTCTTGGGGTGGGATTGCCTTTCCAATAAATGATGCCTTGCTGGAAACATCAGGAACAGTATGGCAGGTCTGAGCCACTGTCCCTCCCACTTGCAAAAGAGCTGAAAAAATATTATAGAATTATAGAATCATAGGACTGGGAGGGATCTCAAGAAGTCATCTAGTCCAGTTCCCTGCACTCATGGCAGAACAAAGTATTATCTAGTTAGGACATCCCTGACAGGTGTTTGTCTAACCTGCTCTTAAAAATCTCCAATGACCGAGATTCCACAACTTCCTAGGCAATATATTCCAGTGCTTAACCACCCTGACAGGAAGTTTTTCCTAATGTCCAACCTAAACCTCCTTTGCTGCAATCTAAGCCCATTGCTTCTTGTCTTATCCTCAGTGGTTAAGAAGAACAAATTTTCTCCCTCCTCCTTGTAACAATCTTTTATGTACTTGGAAACTGTTATCATGTCCCCTCTGTCTTCTCTTTTCCAGACTAAGCAAACCCAGTTTTTTCAGTCTTCCCTCATAGATCATGTTTTCTAAACCTTTAATCATTTTTGTTGCACTTCTCTGGACTTTCTCCAATTTGTCCACATCCTTCCTGAAGTGTGGTGCCCAGAACTGGACACACTACGCCAATTGAGGCCTAATCAGCGTGGAGTAGAGCGGAAGAATTACTTCTCATGTCTTGCTTACAACACTCCTGTTAATATGCCCGTCAGGGTTCCAGAATATATGTTCTCCTACACAGGCCCAGATTCCCAAGTGATTGATATTGTGAATGAAAGGAACAAACAGTACCGTTCCACACCACGCAACAAGGAACTTAAGTGGCTGGACTGCCATGGCCATAAAAGTTATTCTTAGGTTGCTTTATAGTTTAGGGAAGTTAATTACCATGGCCTGATGGCCAAATATGACTACACAAAGTTCAGCAAACTCACTCAGTACATTGGCTATTTACTGCAGGAACAAAAGAATCAATTCCAGGCTCTCTCTACTCAAGACCAACTGGTTGCCAAAGGCTCCTTGCAGGGCTTGCTGGATGCAGGAGATGTGGCTTCCTGCTCTGTGGAAACAACCATGGTAATACACCATGTATCACATTTGCAATGCTGGGATCCTCAGAGAGGTCCAGAACACAGTGGAGGACCTTTAATGTGAGGGTTCCGAGCTCTTCAGTAATGGAAATAATTTTCGGTTCCTACCTGAATATCGTCATTGTTCAGATCTGTTTGGGAATTGGAAGACCAAATCAAGGCTGAATTAATAATCTTGTTCTGAAAGATATGTAAAGGCTACTGAAGAAACTGAAGCATTTGATGATGGTAGAAGGGTAGAGTGCATGAGAAACTTGTATGCTCAGTAATTCCTCCATATGAACCTGTTTATTTTAGTAAATGACTCTCCCCTTGTACTCCTGCTTGAAGGAGCACACATACTTGGTTACACTAAGGAAAATTGCAGAAAAGATCATCCAACAGTATCCATCACAAGGGAAACAGATTCACGTGTACCCTGATGGTTCGTCAGATAAATCTTTCAAGAATGGTGTCTTTATCCAGTGGCCTAATGATGAAAGTACAAGAAAGAGTATTAATTTGGGATATATCTTCTTAAACTACATGGCTGTAATAAAAGCTATTCTCACTGACCTGCAAGAAGAAAACAGAGCAGAAATAAAGGCAGATGTTGTAATGTTTGTTTACTCACAGGTGGCAATCCTTGGTTCCTTTTTGAAGAAACCAGAACATTATAAACAATGCAATTTGTTAGTAGGTTTGGAGGATCGAAGAGAGAAGCAATAAATAGACTCTTTAGTGGATTCTGTTGTACATTGGTATGTATGGGAATGAGGTAGCTAATGATGCGATTGAAGTTGGAAGATTGCCATCCCCACCTAAATTTTCAATGGTCGAGGATATTGAAGCCCTATCAAGGAAAATACTAGCTGAAGTAAATGGTTAAGATAAAAGATCCCCTGATATCAAAGCATCTTGGAAAATTACATCCACTATCATTTGTTGTTTTCCACTGAATGCATCCGGTGAAGTGAGCTGTAGCTCACGAAGGCTTATGCTCAAATAAATGTGTTAGTCTCTAAGGTGCCACAAGTCCTCCTTTTCTTTCTATCCACTATCATGAAATTTTGGACAGGGCACGCTACAGGAATGAAAATCAGTAGAGATGGGATTGATATATCCAACTTTGCAAGTTGTGTTGCGGGGTGGGTTTTGACATCTGCCCATGCTTTTGAATGTAATATTATTGTATGGAAGGCGGTGCTCTTCAGATTTGATACCTTGGATCAAGCCCTTACCCATGACCCTGTGAAAGTCACCAAATTCATTCTTGAACTTCTTGGCCTAATATAATTATTGTGGGACAAAACGACGACAAGAGTGGAATCCATCTTGCAACTGGGGTTGATAGAACCAATTCCCTCTTCATCATCCAGAAGGGGTTAGACTCCAGATATTTTTGATGCCCAAGAAGAAAGGAGTATGCAGAACTCTGCACACTATTGCAATAATGTTTGTACAAGGTATGCCTTGTTAGGTATTGTTTTAAAAACTCATAATTTGCTGGTCAATATTATCCAGGCAAAATGTGTGGCAACGTTGTATATGAAGTTATAAGATTTCCCTCTGTGATGTTAACACCATGTTCCAAACCCCACAGCCAAGCAGAAGGTGGGTCTGTCCTAAACAAATGAAGGATTGTGTGCTTGCCTTAATTTGCACTTAAGCGGTAAACAGAGTCATCAAGCAGGGAAAGAAAACAAAGAAAGTTCAAATAGGTGGAAAAACCCATCAGGGTATATCCTTCCACATAGACTGTGTCTCCTGGGTCTCTGGTGGAAATGGTTTTCAAGAGGGGGATGGAAATTATAAAAAGGAGGGAGAAACTTCCCATGATCCCTCTCTCTCTCCCTGCCCATTGCATTCACTGCACTTGAAAAGATGAAGCAGCTGTTGGACTCCGGGGGAGAGCTCCTGATCTAAAGAGTTTGGTCAGCAAGATTGTTGAAGGGTTGTGGTGAGAACTTTTGCTTTGAATGTAATGTAGTTTGTTAGATTAGACATTAGTAAGCGTTTCATCCTGTAACCATTTCTAACTTTTATGCCTCATTACCTGTACTCACTTAAGATCTCTCTCTTTGTAGTTAATAAACTTGTTTTATTGTTTTATCTAATCCAGTGTGTTCAAGTTGAAGTGTTTAGGTTAGTGGTTCTCAGCCTGCAGCCCGTGGGCCACTTGCAGCCCAATTAGCACACAGCTGTTGCCCAGCTGTGTGCTAAAAAAATTCAAGATTGCTGTGCCGATTACCTTGCTCCTGGGTCCCAGCCGGGGCCGGCTGAGGGGAAGATGGTACCACGGAGCCATACTGGAGCACTCCCTGCCAGCAGGGAAGGCAGGGGAAGAGCTTGGCCTGCAGCCAGCTGGCAGCCTGCTGCTTTCTCCCTCCCCGTGCTGCACAGACACACTGAGAATGCTGCTGCCATGGGAGTGCTGCCTTTTCACTTCTGGGTGTCTGTGCCAGAGGTGTATGGATAAATGGGGGAGGCATGTGACCCTCCCCAGAACCTTTCATTTGTGCCTCCACACTAGCCACAGCTGCATGTTTCCTCGGGGGGTGGGGGAATGTGCATGCTCCAGGCTGCAGCGTGTTCTGAGCTGCTACAGCAGACAGCACCCACCTGCCCATCCCCTGCTGGCTATGCCCAGACCCAGAGCTCACAGCCAGAGCAGGAGGCTGCTCTGGAAGTCATTACATTAAAATTTGTACCATTATTTGTAAGCAACAGCTTGTGTGGAGAGGAAATTTGTCTTGTGGGCAGCTTCTTAGTAAGGTCCCCCCATGGCTCGGTGGGTGGGATCACCTCTGCCCCTGACTGCGTGGGAGCAGGCATGGAAGGACATGTGCCCGACCGGGAAGCCACAGCAGGCAGGGTGTGGAAGAGACCTCTCCACCTCCTGTGCAATCTCTGCTACAGGGTTCTAATGGCCTCTGCAGCAGTGACCCTCTTTGGCCTGGAGAGAGATGCACTGTTGAGCCCCACATGGGGCTGAGTGCATGCTCCTTGTGCCTGCTGCACTGAGCTGGGCTTGAAGCAATACTTTCTATCCCAGCTGCACCCCCTACACAGTTACTACTTGCCTGTCAAAGGTCAGTGCCTGCTCATTCACGCATAGAGATAGCAGGTAGGCAGCCTCCAGCAGTGCTGTGCCCCCTGCCTCAGCCAAGCTCCAGGTGTGAGGTGTCCAGGGCACAAAATTGCTGTGCACCATACACTCTCCCCTATACTACAGCACAGCAGCCTGGAGGAGACACTGCTGACACTGCAGCTGTTTTGTGGGCCCAGCTCAGGCAAGGCTTAAAGGGGGCAGAGTCGCAATGGGTCACATTCCTGGTACAAAAGAATTAAAAATGGAGTCTGGTCATTGAGGGGTACACTTTAAGCGCTGCCCTATGAAATGTAGGTATATTTATTTCAGGTGAGATTATCATAGACACCTCTGTCCCCTACCCCCCAAAGCGCGCACATGCGCGTTTTTGTAGTCTTGACTATTGTACAGAAACTGGTTGATTCACGGCCCTCTTGCCCAAATATTGTATATCATGGGCACTGGTATTATATATTCTGTGGATGTGGCCCACATAACACACACAGATCTTCATATATGGCCCACAAAGATAAATAGGTCGAGTACCACTGGTCTAGATAACTCCATTTGACATAACAAATTGTGTGCATATTATTTCCTTAAAGAAATAATGGACTCATTATTTTTGTACTGTCCTAGAGAGGGCTAAACAGTTCAGGATATAGGTTTCTGGGGGAAAATCTGGGACTGGGGTGTGTTGGGGTTACCCTGCAGCATAACAAAGGCTGGTAAGAGCCAAGGGCTGGCTGCAGCACACACACGGACGTAGCTGAGAATGACTTACATGCTGGAGGCTGTTCGTGACTAACCCCACGTTACTCTTTAGTTTGGATCGTACCCTGGTATGTTACACCTACCTCAAGGTACAGTTGGCAGTCAACAAGGCCCTATCCATTTTCCACTCACAGGGTCTAAGTCTCAATATAGAAAAAACCTACTCTGACACTCATCCAATGGATCTAATTTATAGAGCTTACTCCATGAACTCCATGGCTGCCCTGGCTTACCTGCCGATGGACAGATTTGTCACAGTGTCCAACCTTATTTCTCACCTTCAGTTAAGCCCCCAAACAATGGGAAGAACCTGCCTACGACTGCTGGTTCACATGATAGCATGTATATCTGTGACACCTCATGCCAGATTATATTCCTGTTGCCTTGAGGCCTGGCTCAGAACTGTCTATATACCCAAAAAGCACAACCCGAACAACTAAAAGGCCCTTAAGTCTCTTAATTGATGGAAGGATCCTCACAAAGCTTGTGTTGGAGTCCCATTCAATCATCCACGCACCACAGAGACCATAACAGATGCTTCCTTGATAGGCTGGGGTGCCTTACTACACAGGGCAAATGGACCCTGTCAAGAATCTGTCCTTCGCATTGATTTACTCGACCTTAGAGCACGTGTGCAGTCACTTCTTACCGATAATCAAGTGTTGTTAAGTCAGGATCGTGACTGACAAAGCAACTATGTATTTTACTGCGTCTGTACACAAGATAGCTATCCTTTTGCACAGAAGGAATAAAACTGTTACTCCTGAGGGAATTCTGCTTTGAAAAATTAAAATTCTGCACACAGTATTTTAAAATTCTGCAAATTTTATTTGTCAATAAATGAATGTGGAGGCTCCAGCATGGCAGTGGAGAGCACAGATTACTGGCTGCATGGAGGTGGGAGATCACCCTGTGAATCCCCTGCCCCCGGACACGGACTTGGCAGTGAGGCTGCACCTGATGCTGTGCAAGGGCGGGCCCTGCCAGAGAGGTCTGTGGGGGGCGGCGTGGGGAAAGGCTGCAGGGTGATCTCCCACCTTCATGAAGCCAGTGTCCTGTGCTCCCCACTCCCCATTTATTTATTGACAAATAAAATTTGCAGAATTTTAAAATATTGTGCATAGAATTTTTAATTTTTTAGTGCAGAATTCCCTCAGGAGTAGCAAACGAAGCAACTCCCCAGGGTTAGCAGCCCTGTGTCAGATGTGGGAGGACAGGCTCAGACGGGCAGGATCCTAGTGTGGGGGGATCCAGGTGTGGGCTGAGAGGGTTCTGTATGGGGCACTCTGGATGCAGGCAGCTCAGTAGGGGGATCTGGATGCACAGGGTCTTGGTGGGGGGACAAGTTCCAGGTGCAGGGGCAATGGGACTCTGTATGGGTTCCAGGTGAAGGTGGTGGTGGCCCATTGGGAGGGTCTGGGTGTGGGGGATGGGACTAATCAGGAGAGTAGGGCTTGGTGGGATGGGGCTCTGGGTGCAGCTGGTTGGGGCTTAGTGGGGTGGGGGTCCAGGTGCATAGGGGGTAGGGATTGTCAGGGTGGGGGTTTGAGTGCACGGGTCTCAGGGTGGTGGTGGTGGTCTGGATACAGAGGTGGGGCTCCAGATACAGGGTGGTGGTGCTTGGTAGGATGCAGGGGCGGGAGTCCGGATGAAGAGGGAGTGGGGCTCGGCTGGGGGTTCTCGGTATTGGGGAGGGGTCAGGATGCACAGGGGTTGGGCAAATGGGGGAAGTAGCTCCCCATATAATGTTACTCTCCCCTGCAGCTGAGGAGCGATAGGGGCAGGGGTCAGGAAGCAGGGGTGGGGCCCCAGCTGTTCCGTGCAGGGGAAGTCCGCTATTTCTCCAGCCAGGACTAGCAGCTGAACCTGGTGCGGGGTAGGAGCCACCGGCTGGGGTGGGGTTGGGGAGGGAATCAGCGCTGGGTGTGTGTGTGTATCTGCTTCGGGTGCAGGGGGTGAGGCTTGACGGGATGGGGGTTTGGGTTTGGGGGGTTCTGGGGGCAGGGGGATAAGGCTTGGTGGGGGGTGTCTGAGTATGGGTGGGTACTGATGCATGGGGGTTGGGTGGATGGGGTGCGGGGTAGTTCTGATCCACCCTCCTACAGTGATTTACCTTTCTGCTGATTGCTGTGGGTGCCGGAAATGACGCATTCATGCTACTGGAGACGGGCGTGTGACCGCTCATAAGAACATAAGAATGGCCATACTGGGTAAGATCAAAGGTCCATCTAGCTCAGTATCCTGTCTTCCGACAGGGGCCAATGGCAGATGCTTCAGAGGGAATGAACAGAGCAGGTACTCATCAAGTGATACATCCCCCGTTGCGCATTCCCAGCTTCTGGCAAACCGAGGCTATGGACACTTCAGAGCATGATTTTGTATCCCTGCCCATCCTGGAGAATAAATACTGAGGGTCCTATTCTCCACCAACTTATCCAGTTCTTTTTTGAACCCTATTATAGTCTTGGCCTTCACAACACACTATGGCAAAGAGTTCCCACAGGTTGACTGTGCATTGTGTGAAGAAATACTTCCTTTTGTTTGTTTTAAACCTGCTGCTTATTAATTTCATGTGGTGACCTCTTGTGGCTTCCCTTTGCTTTCCATCAGAATGTCATTTTTCTGT
Organism: Caretta caretta; assembly: GCF_965140235.1. Lineage (NCBI taxonomy): Eukaryota > Metazoa > Chordata > Testudines > Cheloniidae > Caretta > Caretta caretta. Next base: position 62,610,406 of record NC_134208.1, on the reverse strand, counting down.
GGGGAAGCAAAGAAATCAGCAGTTGACGTGAATTCTACGCACGCATAGTAGCACGGAATTCCCCCAGGAGTAAACTGTGGAATTTGTGCATACCTCAGTAGATCAACATCTCAGTGGCATACTTACCTGGTCTGCAGAACACTAGCAGACATGGTGATCAGGCATTTTTGTCAGGGCCATGAATGGGAGCTTAGCAGTCTAATCCTGTGAGAAATATTCTGATCTGGGGCTTCCTGGAGATAAACCTCCTTGCGACAGTGTCCAACAAGAAATGTCGAAGTTCTGCTCTAAGGGAGGTTGCGGTCAGAATTCCCTAAGAGATGTCTTCCTCATTCTTTGGCCATGAACTCTGCTGTATGCATGCTTTCCCTTGCCCCACCTCTCCAGTTGGTTCTCACAGTCCTGCAAAAGATAAAACAGAGCTGGGTGGCTGATAGTGTCAGCCTGGTCGAGACAGATATGGTACCCAGACCTGATTCACCTGTCACTTTGCCCACCTTTTCGCTTGCCTCTGACAACAAACTTACTGACTCAAGATTCAGGGAAAACTATTCACCCTAGCCTTCCGACATCTCTTGGATGGTTTTTGGATGTAGGAATTTGAATTGTAGAACTTACTATTGAGACCATCCACAGGAAAGACTTACCTGCAAAATAGGAAGCATTTCCACTCCTGGTGCATGCTGTGTGGGTTGTATTCAACAATTTGCAACTAACTCTCATACTTTACAACCTGTTGAATTTAAAGGTCTTAGGTTTATCACTGAGCTGTCTGTAAGCTGTTATCAGCCTTCCACTCAGTGGAGTTCTCAGTGTTTACCAATCCCATGACTTCTAGGTTCATTAGAGGCTTGGCCAACCTCTTCCCCCATGTCAGAGAGCCTACACCATCTTGGGACCTTAATCTACTTCTCAGGGAGACCACCCATTGAGCTCCTAGCAAATTGCTGATTTCTTCATTAGCCTTTTAAAGCATCCTTTCTTATAGCCATCATGTTCACTAGCAGAGTAGAGGAATTGGGAGCCCTACTGGGAGACCCACCCTAGATCATGTTCTTCTGGGACAAAGGGACTCTTCGCCCCCATCCTTGTTTTCTACCCAAGATCTCACCTGTCGTGTGTGTTAATCAAGACATACAATTGCCAGTCTTCTACCCTAAACCATACAACTTTAGGGAAGAAGCTGTTCTATACACTCTGGACGTTAGAAGGGCTCTCATATTCTACCTGGAAAGAACTAGATCCTTCAGGGCCTCCCCAAGACTTCTCGTTTCCTTTGCCGACAGAATGAAAGGAAACCCCTGTTTTCATCCAAAGACTATATAAATGGGTGTCAGGATGCATTTGTCTTGGTACAAGGTATCCTGTGTGCATCTTCCCTCTAGGGTGACTGCCCATGCTGCCATGACACAGTCCGCCTCTATTGCCTTGCTTAAGAACATCCACTTCAAGAACGTTGGTAAAGCTGCCACCTGGTTGGCTTTCTCTATTTCTGCCATTGTATATATTTTCAGGGCAGATGCAGTTTTTGTGACAATAGTTCTTCAGTCTATATTAGATATGACTCAGTGCCCAGCCCTGTAGTTTGGGCACTACTTGGAAGTCATCTGAAGTGGAACTCCCATAGGGACAATTTCTCAGGGAAGGAGAGGTTACTTACTTGTACAGTAACCAGTGTTCTTTGATGTTTTGTCTGTATGAGTGGTCCACTACCTCGGTTCTTCCCCTCTACTTTGGAGTCTTTGCCTTTTGTGAGATTTCACACATGTACACCTTGAAGTGGAGCAGCCAGAGTGGCAAAACATCTCTAATAACTACAGTTACTGTACAGATAAGTAACCTCTCTCTCTTTGAGATGGGCTCTGCATGTTCACACTCCTCTCCCACTTTCTCCTCTTCCACAAAGTCCTAATTATAAACTCATGAATTTTAGAGTATGTCTACACTGCACATTAAGTCTGGGTCTGTGGGACCTGGGCTTGTGGACTTGGTGTTTCCAAGCTTCTGCTTGAATGTCCACATTACAGTGGAAATTTGGGGTTCACATTCATGCTGGAGTGTCCATACTGCAGTATGCAGACCCGAGTCAGAACTTCAGTTTCTGTGGGCATATACTATCATATCGCAGGGCTCCAAGCACCCTTGCCAGCTGAAGCTGCTCTAGGGCTTATTTTGTAGTGGGTTGTGGGAGAACTTGTCTGTCAGTTCCAGGGGAGTTGAGCGGAAGTGTTTTAGGTGGGTTTAACCCGTGAACACATCCAGCGGAACCATTTTGTGTCTGCATGCTCCAGCAGCCAGAGACAACATGGGTCCCAACTCTGTGTAAGAACTGCTCTCTACCTCATGCTCGTTCCTGTTTTGGGAATCAGGCGGAGCATCTGCAAGACAGTGGTGGACATTTCATTGGCAGTTTTGCCAAATGCACCTTTCTGAGGGAGATACTGGCATGTCAGCTGTGACCCAGGTGATGTAGGTCATACCTGTTGCCTTAGTGTCAGATTTGCCCTGTGTAGACTGGCACTTCTGGAGCAGGGCCCCAACTACGTACTGGTGAGATCACGTTGTCATGCAGACCTGGGGTGACCAACAGCGGGTACTGAACATTTGCATAAATGATGTTCCTGGAGGTTTGTGATTAGCTAGTCCCTGTCCTTTAGCACTAAGCATGCTGGTCCAGAAGTGGGTTGCTATAGCCATCTGAACACTGGCTACCCTATACTGCTACTGGTCCGTGGCTAACCAGTTTGGAATTGGAAAATAAACTGTTGGAGTTGTCGTAGCAGAGGTTTCTGAGGCAATCAGGACTAGGGTGACCAGATGTCCCAATTTTATAGGGACAGTCCCGATTTTTGGAGCTTTTTCTTACATAGGCACCTATTACTCACCACCCCTTGTCCCGATTTTTCACACTTGCTATCTGGTCACCCTAATCAGGACTGTGATTTGCCCCAAAGAAGATAGGCATAAGAATTGTTCTTGAAATAATTGCTGCCTTTCCAAAGTGAATTGGCTTTCCACACTGCCGTTATGGGACTCGTGCTTATAGATTGCCCACTGCAAGGAGCACATGAGTACATAAACCTTGGTGGATACTGCTCCATTATTATGCAGACCCTGGTCAACTACAGGGGCAGACACATGGATAAAAATGTGGGATGCAGTGGCTGAGTGCGTGATACCAGAGTGTTCCAGAGATCAGGACTATACCTTCATGCACAAGCTGGGACAGTTTTTCCCACTGCATGACATGGTTATAAATGGAGTCACTGTACCTGTACATGCGCATGCATCCAATGAAGTGAGCTGTAGCTCACGAAAGCTTATGCTCAAATAAATTTGTTAGTCTCTAAGGTGCCACAAGTACTCCTTTTCTTTTTACTGTACCTACTGTTCGGCTAGGAGACCCTGCTTACCCTCCGTTGCTATGACTTATGAATGTGAACTCCTGATTTTAGAGGTCCTGGTAAAAGATGCTTCAATTACACATTCAGTAGCTGCAGGATGTGGTGGTGAAATGTGCATATGGCAGATTGAAATCCGGTTGTTGCTGTCTTCAAAACCATTTGGATGCTAGTGTTGACAGTGCAGTCCACATTATTGTGGTCTGCTGTGTTCTTCACAATGTCTGTGAGGACAAGGCGAGCTTTTTTTCCAGGAGTGGACTCAGTACACTGCCTGATACCTGAACTGGTACACACAACCAGAAAGGTTTCAGAGTAACAGCCGTGTTAGTCTGTATTCGCAAAAAGAAAAGGAGTACTTGTGGCACCTTAGAGACTAACCAATTTATTTGAGCATGAGCTTTCGTGAGCTACAGCTCAACTAACCAATTTGTTTGAGCATGAGCTTTCGTGAGCTACAGCTCAACTAACCAATTTATTTGAGCATGAGCTTTCGTGAGCTCAGGAAAGCTCATGCTGAAATAAATTGGTTAGTCTCTAAGGTGCCACAAGTACTCCTTTTCTTTTTACACAACCAGAAACTGTACCTGTCAAGGCTGGTGCTGGATGCAACAGAAGTCAGAGGTGCTTTGTGTGCCCACATAATGGGTTTGCACAGTCTGGTGTGTGGGGGGAAGTGGAGGAATTAACTGGTATTTGAGGTTGTGCTGTGTATGGGTATGGGGCAGCTGTTTGAAACTTTTTGTAAATGTGTTGGTGTCATGAATTTTTTAAACACTTCCATGTAATTTATAGAGATGTATTATGCATTTTACAAAACTAGCAATGTACTGCAATTCATGGTTTGTGGATTACTAAGATGAAAATTTGTAATTTTTCATTATTACTGTTAAATTATTGAGAATGGGCATATGACGATATTCAGTAAAGTTGGTGTTAATTCAACATGTTGTTTACGCAGGTATTTACAAGCTACTGTAAGAATAGGCAGACCAGCTGCCATCAAAGCATGCAGTGCAATAAACAAATTCGTCATACAGCCAAAGATCCATGTGCCCAAATGACATGTTCAGCTATTCTTGTGTATCTCCCTGTTCTTCTGTTCTCCTTGATCTTTCTGCTGTGTTTTGCATATGTGGGCTGTGACTCGACTGGAGCAGGTGAATGCACAGGATACTTTTCACCATTCCATGAACTGTGTTTATTGCCAGTGACATGGTCCAGCCACCCCCTGAATTGTTCAAAGGATGCATACTCTGCAGGTCACGATTGAGTGGAGGGGATTCAAGCCATGGGGCAGGAGCAGGAGTTGAAGGTGGCACTGGAGTCTTCAGTCTGGAAGTCATGAGCATAAGTAATTGTCTGAACAGCTCCTTCTCCCCTGCTCTGTCTTGCTCCCTCAACTTGTGGTCATGCTCTCTGAATCTGTTCGCCAGTTTCTACTTGCTCTGTGCAGCCTCTGTCTTTCTTTCCAATCTGTGTGCATATTTATCTTTTTGATAATACATTTGGTCCTTCTGAAACTCTGTCTGACAATTAGTTTTATCGGGTAGCTCTCCCATGAGCTCATCTCACACACTTTTCTTTCAGTGGGCTGGTCTGCACCCCCAAGCTCCTACTGCCATGGGTTTGCCCTGTGGAGATGGAAGGCCCTTGAAAGGAGAAACAGAACATTGCTGTTTGAGCATGATAAAAAATTACATTTCCCATTCTATGAAAGGGGGCTGCTTTAAATCAAGGTCAAAAAATTATACTGTTTATCAGTGGGCTGTATTCTAGTCACACAAAAACACTGTCTGTTTCAGACATTCTTTGGAGAAGCACTGAAAATCATCACACATCATGGCAAGGCACACACAAAAGTTTGTGGAAATTATTTCTGCATCCCCTTCATGTTTTCTGGGGGTAGGGAACTTATGACTGCTCTAAGTACTAGCTATGGTTCTTCAGTCCTGTCAGGGAGGGCAATCTTTGAAGAACATTGATATTCTGGAGGTCCTAGGGTGGACATGTGAACTTCTGTTTCAAGCCAGTGGAGGACAGCCATCTGTGCATGCCAAGGATATATTTAGGCATCTAGCAACCAAACATATCGCTGAGTGGAGTGGGCTTATGAGTTTTGGAGATGGCCATAATAAATATTCCCTGCCTTGGAATATAACTGAGCTGCTGGAGTTCCAACTCTGTGAGAAATTTGCTTTCCTCACCAACCATCAGTGGGTGAAAATTAGTGGAAAAATCAATAAGATGCTGATTTATCATGCAGATGCGGTACTGTCTCTTTACAACACCCTGCTTCCATGTATACAACTGAATCAATCAACCATGGGACTTCTAACAGACAGACTGTCATCCTCCGCTGTAATGTGGACTCGTATATTAAAGCCAGCAATGGACGAAATACACACTCCGATTTTGTGTGGAATCATAGCAGCCAGGCTTTTGGGGGAGTCAGTTCACAGGCAGTCTGGGACAATGTGGGCATCACTGGTGTATAAAGTGTGCTACGTTAGATGACTGGGGCATATGGGGCTCCACAATTAATAGCCTCAACCCAAATTCATACCAATCAGTAAGTAATAAAAAATGTCTTGTTAACTTCTTGAACATTTCATGGTATCCATTTTGAATCCCATATTGCGGGAGGAGAAGGAAGAGGTGGTGCTAGGGGAATGGTGTGGGTTCTGCAGTGAACAGAAGCACAGAAAACCTTGGCTTGAATTAGTAACTTAATAGCCCATAAGCTGGGAGTCTCTTCCATCCACATACTAATAAACACAAACATGGTGGTTGGAACTTACCAGGCTTAGAAGCTTGTTCTGATGCTGTTTCTTTAGTAGCCAGACCCTCCTCCAGAGCTGCTCCTAAATTGCTCCTTTGAGTATGGACCAAGAATGTGCTTTAGATGCTCCAGCGGCATAGCATCTTGGCTAACTGGCCTCAGTTACAGGATCACTTCTTGCCCTACATCTGGCTGACTGTGATGCCGGTGGAGGGGGAGGGAGGGATGTTTAAGGGCACCATTCCCATTCAGCTAGTTGTCATACACCACTATGGACCCAGCGCCTGCTGCAGTTTCCAGTACCTGGTTGAATTCGTCATAAACGAGGCACGAAGATGTGTTGTTCCCCATTAGCACCCTTAATTTTGCAGTAGTCTCTTCAGCCACTTGATTTGCTCTCTGCATTGTTCTGCTGTCTGGTCAATCCCATGCTTACAGCTGCTTGGATATAGTTTTGTAGGTATGATCATTTCTTATGTGCTTGTTCAAGTCAAACGTCTTGCTTGCCTCCCACGAAAGGTTAACCCGAATCTGTCTATATTCCTTTCATGAGCTAGCAGTGCACTTGATGCAGAATGACTACTACTTGCTGGCCATAGTTAATACACATGAGCATTGACTACATATCCAGTTGAGCACTCCATGTAGAAATGAAGGGTTCAATGATGAGAAGCTGCATTTAAACCAGAAGATTATTTCCAGTTCCAGTAGAGTAGATTGTTAGTCTGTTTCTGGACTTTTCTGTGCCTCCTCCCAAGACTCCAACAGGGTCTCTGTGACACTGACAGGCCAGATGCCAGCTCATGCAAGGTTCCCATATTTCAGCTGGACACAGACAGATACATAGTTGTAATCTGTCTGGCTCTCAGGAGTTAATATTGATGAAATAGGATTATAATGATAAAGTATTTAGTGTTAATTTAAAGCTTGTGAGTTGCTGCATGCATTAATCTTATTTGTAATATCCATGTTCCATATAGTAATGTAATATTTGCGTGGTTGTAGAGTGAGCCTCTGACTGTATGGATTGCCATATAGGAGAGGGACCTTAATTATTGTGGAGAGCTGCTCTTCTGCAGAAATTGTTACATCTCTCCTGAAAGAGGAGATCCATTATATCAGACGGGCTCTAGTTGGATCTTGCAATTGGAAACCCCCTGCATCTGGATTGAGAAACCATCAGCTAAAGGACTAAAGACGACTCCTTTTCTGCTCTTGTGAAGACAAGTCATGCAAGTGGAGTGCTCCCATCAGCTGAATTTGCAGCTCAGAGTACTTGGCAGGAAGGGGGATAAAAAACCTCAAACAGAAGGAAATGGGTATCTCTATGCTGCTTGGACTCCAGGGGGAGGTGGGGGGCAAGGTATTTCTAAGCATAAGCAAGAGATCCCCAGCTTCTTGTGTGGGTAAACCCTAAAGGTCAAATAGAGGTTGCTGAATATGAAAGCCTATATTACCTTTTGAAACCTAAGATAACTCATTCCAGTATCTGTTTGCTTACTCTAACCTTGTAAATAATTCTCTAATCTCCTTTTCCTATTTAATAAATCTTCCTATAGTTTACTATGGGATTCACAAGTGTTGTCTTTGGTGTGAGACCTAAAGCACAATGACCTAGGGTAATTGACTGGTCCTTTGGGGTAAGTAGTAATCTGAATATTACTGTGAATTTTGGTGTCTGGCACCATCTGTCACAGAGATACTCTCACCTGGATGGCAAGACAGACTGGAGCACCGTCAGTGACTCTGTGTTAAAGCTGTATAACTGCCCAAGGAGTTTGTACGTGGCGCAAATCAAAGTTGAGAACTTGGATCCAATTTGGAGTTTGTGCCCTGGTTTTTAACAGTCTGCCCTGAGATTGATATTCATGCTCTTGTATCACCATTGAGAGCTTACCGTCTCCATGCAGATCTTTCTCATCCTTTGTATCTCTCCATTGTCTTCTTCCAACGTTGCATCTGTCTGCAGAGGATAGAGGAAAAGTCAGGAGACCTATGTCATCTTGGGTTATGCTCTTTGCTGCTCCTCCCATGGATATATTTTCAGATCCCACCTACTGGAAAGACTAGCAGCCACGGTCTTTGTGGCCCTATTGGGTTCAGCCACAACAGTTTTTTGATTCTCCTCTTTATAGATGGAGATATGAAGTTTCCTCTGATGAGGATCTGGTAGATCATCAGTCCTTGGATGTGGTTTCTCTGGATCCATTGGTGCAGACAGTGGTATTGGGTACAATATCTGAGGAAGGCAAGGAAGAACTGGCTCCTCTTTTTGAACAGGAATAACTGGATGCAGATTTCTGTTCAGACTTGTTACCTGATGAGCATGAGGGTGTGGCTTCAGCCTCCTCTCCTTCTGAGGATGCGTTACAGTTCCATGGTCTTATGGTAGCTGCATTGAATTTACCTTTGTTGACTCTGGAGGAGACCTCCCACCCTGTATTTGACTTTTTGGGAGCTACCTCCAGAAATAGAAGTTTACTTCCAACTTTGGATGGACTTTTGCAGCCTGCAAAGGCTGTTTGGTGAACTCCTGCTTCCTCTCAGCCTGTATTGAAGAAAGCAGGCAAACTTTATCAGGTGCCACAGGTTTTTGTATTTTCACATCCATCCTATAATGAATTCACTGATGGCGGCGGCTGCTGCTAGGAGAAGGTTTAGATCTGGCCAGGCTCACTTCTACCCCAACAGATAGAGAATGGGGAAGATTGATGCACTAGGGAGAAAGGTGTTTTATTCCTCTTCTCTGGGTGGATAATTATCAGGTAGTAATGGCCCATTATCATTTCCATCTGTGAGAGAAGATGGCTGTATTCTTGCAGCATTTGCCAGTGGACAAATGAAGATAAACTAATACTCTTCTCACAGAAGGGCAGAATGTGTCAAAGTATGCCCTCAGGGTATCATTTGATGCTTCAGACTCTTTTAACAGAGGTTTGGCACCTGCAGTCTCATTGAGTAGGCATGCTTGTATCCTGTTATCTTCATTGGCAGTGGACATGAGAGTTCAAGTAGAGGATGTCCCTGTTGCGGGGGATATTTTTTTTCAGTTCTAAGACCATTTCTTGGAAAAATTAAAGAAGAATAGATAGGCTTGCTCTCCGGGTCTGTGCTATGGACTGTGATGTAGGTGATCTGGCCTAGTAGTCAGAGCAGGAGTCAGAGCTAGTGAGCGGAGTAGGAGTCCAGGTTGGGGAATGAAGCTAAGGGTCAGCAGCAGAGTCAACTGCCAATTACCAGAGCCAGGGATCAAGTCAGAGTCAGAACCAGAAATCGAAGCAAAGGGTCAGAGCAGAGGTCAGATACCAACGGCCACAGCCGAAGGGCAAGTCAGAATCAGGGTCTGAAGTCAGAGGCTGCGGTCGGAGCCAGGATTGGTAACTGATGATTGGGGGCAGGAACTGGAAGAGAGGCAAGGATCAAGCACAGAGCAGGAGCACACTGGGAACAAGAGCAAAGAGTGAGGAGTGAGGCAGAAGTGGAGCAGGATTTAAGAACAGGGTTGTGTGCAGGAGACAGTCACAACAGGAAATCACCTTGTTGCTTGGACAAACTTGCTCTGCCACCTCCTGACTTAAATAGTGTGGTTGAACAAATTGCTAGAGCTGGGCAATTCTCCATTTGGGACTCCCAATTGGCTGAGGCTACAGTGCTCCAAGCTTCTTGATCCCCCAGCTTTCAGCAGATACAGGGTGGAAGCCAGGATAGAGCAGCTGTCTGAGAACTTTCAGGCCTCAGTTCAAGAACTGGGATATCACAGTCTGTATCCATGGACCAGGAGGAGCCTTCTGCTTCATCCTTTAGATACCAGAGAGAGTATTACCTGTCATCATCTGATTTTTCTCTATCCAGTGGCATCCGCAGTGACACCAGCAACCGCAGACTTAATTTCAGTATCAACAGAAGAAGTTTTTCAGATCTAGACCTGGGATGAAGCAACCGATTTCCTCTTCATCTTCAGTGAACACCAGGCCTCAGACTTGATGGCAACGCTCGAGAGTTGTGGACCAATCAGTGAACGCTGTTATTTGAAGACAGGCTACTCCAATTTGTCGCCCATGGAGGCTAATTACATCAGACACACGGATACTGAAAATTATAGAAAAGGGTTGTGCCATTCAGTTGAAACAATTGCCCTCTTCCAATTCCCCGTCCTTTTCTTTTCAGGGACTCGTCTTATGAGGTGATTTTTACTTACAGATGTTCACAAGGTACTGCAGATAGGAGCTATCGAGGAGGTACACTAATGTCTTTAGAGTCACGGATTGTATTCAAGATATTTTACAATACAGAAAAAGATGTGGGTGTATGTTCAATATTTCGACTTAAGGAGTTTAAACAAGAACATCCAAAAATACCAGTTTAGAATGTTAACTCTATAATTTCCTCACTTATATCTCTGTTTGGCACAGTCATCAAAAATACCTGAGGTTCATGGTAGCAGAATGCCATTTCCAGTTCAAGGTGGTTACATGTGGTCTGTCAACTGCATCAAGAGGTTTTTTCAAGTGCCATTCTGTGATAGTGACGCAGCTGAGAAAGTAAGGTATTTTTATTTATCCATACTTGGAGGATTGTCTGCTTAAAGCAGCTTAACACAATGTTCAGTTGTTTCACATCTGATTTACAATCTCCTTCATTTTGGACATGGGATGGTGTGGTGGGGCGGCTGCCCCTCACTGGCAGAAAAGGGGTTAAAAACAGCCCTTAAGAATCTGCACAGGAGGCCAATCAGAGAGGGGCTGCGAGGTGTGGCCAGTCAGAGAGGGCTGCAGAGCAGCTTTAATCACTCCCTGGAGCTTGAGGAGGGAGGTGGACAGGCTGCCTTGCAGGCTGAAGGCAACAAGCACCCTGGATAGAGCAGTGCTGCAGGAAGAGACCTGGGTAGCTAAAAGCTAAAGGATCTGCAAGCTGAGGCCCTGAGGCAAGGGTAAAGAGGGTGCTGGGGCTGCGGGGAAGTGGCGCAGGGCAACCTACTGAAGAGTTGGAGGGGGTGCCACAAGCAGCGGCCTTCTACAGGGTCCCTGGGCTAGGACCTGTAGTAGTGGGCAGGCCTGGGGTCCCCTCCCCCCTTTGCCACTGAGGAAGTGGGCCAGATAGTGGGCTGCAGTTGCCACTGAGGGAAGTGGCTGGATAGCGGACTGCAGGCCCCCTGGAATGGGGGAGCACAGAGTGAAGCACAGTCAGAGGACTGTGTCACTGAAGAGGACGCTGCGGTTCTGGGAGTGATGTGGGTCCCAGAGCAGAAGTGAAGGTGGCGAGGCATCACCAGAAGAGGGCGCACTGGCGAGACGAGCTAATTGCTATAACAGCTGGCAACAGATGCCAGAGTGAAGAATTACACCCCATCACAGATGGCTTCTCAATCGCAAAAAGTCAAATCTCTGCCTGACTTAGAGGATTCCCTTTATAGGTTCCATACTGGACTCAGTGCAGGAAGAGCTTTTATTCCAGAAGAGATGTTTCTAAAAATACAAGAAATGATTTCCCAACTTTGTCTGTCATTACCAGAAGGTGATTCCCCTCTCTGGCATTAATTCAGAAAGTGATTAAGAAGATTCAGCAGGACAGAGCAAAAGTGATTTTGATTGTTCCAGCTTGTCCAAGACAGCAGTGTTACACAGACCTGCTACAGTTGTCAGACAGAGCGTGCATCTTCCTCTGTCTCTGGATATTTTGTCACAGCAACAAGGCAAGATTGTCCATCCAGACCTGCAGTCTCTTCATCTGATAGCTTGGGCCGTTGGACTTCGATTAGTCTCAGACAGTCATGTTCTTCCTTGGTAGGGAATGTACAGTTCAATTCTAGAAAATTATCCACAAGAGAATGGTACCAGTTAAAATGGACTAGATTAGTCACTTGGATGGAGGGAAAATCTGATTCTCCAGTGGCAACTTCTATGCCCTGTATTCTGGAGTATTTAATGTACTTAAAGCTTGAAGGATTGTCTCATTCTGGAAAAGAGAAGACTGAGAGGGGACCTGATAACAGTTTTCAAGTATATAAAAGGAGGAGAGAGAAAAATTGTTGTTCTTAACCACTGAGGATAGGACAAGAAGCAATGGGCCTAAATTGCAGCAAGGGAGGTTTAGGTTGGACATTAGGAAAAATATCCTAACTGTGAGGGTGGTTAAGCACTGCAATAAATTGCCTAGGGAGGTTGTGGAATCTCCATCATTGGAGATATTTAAGAGCAGGTTAGACAAACACCTGCCAGGAATGGTCTAGATAATACTTAGTTCAGTCATGAGTGCAGGGGACTGGACTAGATGACCTCTCAAGGTCCCTTCCAGTCCTATGATTCTATGATTATTTTTTAAGAGTTCACTTGAGTGCTGTTCAGCTTATCATGATTCGGTTGGGGGTAGGTCACTATTTGTATATGATTATGTCAAAAGGTTTATGAAGAGATTATCTAGCAGAGCATTTCTCAAATGCGGCCACTAGGGGTTTTTCCTGTGGCCATGACTGCCTCCTGGGCAGAGATGGGGAGGGGGCAAAGCAATGGCCCCTCCCTGCAATGCTCAGGGGCTCTGGAAGAGGGCTTCAGCTGCAGGAGTCCAGGGGCAGGCTTCAGACCCCCCTTCCTGGGTTCAGCCATGGAACTCTGGGGCGGGGGGGAAGGGATGGGGAAGGCACGGGGCTAGAGGGATCGCTGGGGGGCCCAGGGAAGGCAGCAGGACTAGAGGCGATTGGTGGGCGGTGGGGGCCAGAAGTGATGCGTGAGGGGGAGGCAGCAGGGGCTAGGGGCACCATAATAAGACTACATTATTTTTATCGAGTCTGCAAAAAAATCCCTACATACATAAATTACAATGATTTGGATGTGTATATATGCATATTTATTTGTTTTCCTCGAAGTTAATTAAGTATTTTAGGAAAATTTGTCAGAGTGGCCACCAGCAAGAGTTGGTGGCCAGACTCTGAGGCCACCAAAAATTTTGTTGTGAGAACCCCTGATCTAACATATATCCTCCTTTTAAGGGATCCTGTCCCTTCTTGAGACCTTAACTTGGTACAGCACTGCTTTTCAAACTACCCATAAGTGGAAATATGCAGCGCCACTCAAAGAAGAAATAATCATTACTTGTAACCAGAGTTCTTTGAAATGTCTGCATATTCACCCTTCCCTCCCACCTTCTGCTCTTTCTATCATGGTCATCTGGGTTGGCAGTGAAAGCAGTTGAGATGGTAGAGGGTGCAGCGCCCCTTTATAGCCTCACCTTGGGAACATTCAGAAACACTGAGCGGAGGGTTTAGAGTGTGTGTATGTGTACTCCAGTAGGCACTGCTTGGAAAAGGTTCTACTGTAAAGTGCCACCAGGTGGCATAGTGCCTGTAAGTGTAAATATGCAGTCATTGCGAAGAACTGTGGTTACAGGTAATCAACCTTCATTTACTAGTAAGTAACCTTCAGTTCTTTGTACTTTAGGTTTGTTTGTTATCAAGATAAGTTCTTTCATACATCCATAGGAGACCATTCTTCCTTCAATTTTTACTCCAAAGCCTCAAATATGTGAAAGTGTAGCACAACCTAGATGTGAGAAGTGCTCTTAGGATTTATCTTTAGCACTGACCAATTGTAGAAGATACATCACTGCCATTCTGCCCTCCCCTCCCCCCCCGCCAGTTTCAGTGCCTTAAAAGCATCTAAATCAGTGGTCCTCAACCCACGGCCCAATCAGCACACAGCTGTGACCCGTGTGACATCTTCAGGGCCATACAGGTAGTATCTATATTGTGTGGATGCGGCCCACATAACACAGAGAGAGCTGCATATGTGGCCCACAATGGTAAATAGGTTGAGAACCACTGATCTATATCAACTACTATATCAATGAAACATTCTGCTGAAGATAAACCAATTCTGTAAGTGATCAGAGTCTTCTTAGAACATTCTGCACAGATCAGCTCGTATGAAAGGTATTGGCTTCACCAGGGAAAAAAAGGGTGTTCTTAACTCAAGTAAAATCCTAATGAAGATCACACAGTTTGTACTTTTTATATGAGTTAGCAGACCCTTGAGAAGAATAGCCTCAGTTCCTGACTGCTGCTATGTCTCCTGTGCCCACTGTGCTTTTCTCCCTGCCTTCATACATGTTGGGTGGTCCTTCCCAGGGCGTAATTCAGCTGATTGTTTGCTGCTGTTCATAGTTTTCCTAACCAGTAGTTAATTTGATATGATGGTTCTTTGCCCATTTCACTGCTGTCCCCAGGATTCTGAATAATAGTGAAATGGATCAAAGTCGTCATCATTTCACACTGTTGTCATTGTCATCAGGGCCCTGTTTATTATGCAGATGCTGAATTTGCCTCAGAATTCACTCCTTTTCCCAGAATTGTGTTTAAAAAAGAAAAACAAATTTTAAAATGTTTCTAGTCTTGAAGGGTTGTGGAAATAATATTGAGAACGTGAACTGATTTGTGAGCCTATACAGTGAAGCCTGCATCTGTTGGCAGAGCCTGAAATAATACCTTAAGAGTTGTGACCTGTCCTATTCATTTCAGTCAGAATCACATGGACTCATTAGGTACTGAATTTGGCGTTTTTCCAAGGTGGCACAGAATTTGCCATTTTGCTCAGCCAATGCGTGGCCATTTGTTGTGTCTCCCTGCAATGGTGAGACCTGCTTTCACTCCCTGTTGCTCTCTGCCTTTTTCCACAAGAGATAGTTAATTGTTTTGCCATGTATGTTCCCTGAGCTATTCCACGCTCAAGCAGCCAAGGATCAGGGAGCCAGAGCGAGAGTTCAGCTTGCTGTCAGTAGATGGAGAGAACCAGAAGCGTATTGTGGTGAGCTAGAGTATCTGGAGAACAGTTTAGCAATTTGAGGCCTACAGAGCCAAGAAGATGAGTATCTGAAGGTAGCTACAAGTTCTCGTCTCCCTCCCCACCTTGGCCCTGTATGATAGGTGAAAGGATTAGCTGGACCACTTGTACAACATTGTACAAATTGAATTGCAAGGTATGGGGCTGGGGTACCTTGAGAGCAAGGTAAAAACCCCATTCTTTAAAATGAAGTCAGGTAATTAAACTACCTCCATTGAGTATTTTCAGCTACAAGCCATGTTTATGTGGGTGGGGGAGAATTCAGGGTATTGTGTAGTGCTAGAATAAACTAATGCCGCCACTGAACTTAAGGGCAGCTGCTGCACGTTGCAGGGGCTTCCCGCCTGTTAGCATCAGCAGAGGTGCTAGAGCTGTCTTCCTAATTCTTCAAAAAGACAGCTCTTCATCATTTTACATTGATTCATGTTTAGTAGATTGTCTTCAGAATTTTAAGGGCTAGAAATTCATTTTTCTATTCACAAGGTACTTGTGCTCTGTGTACTTTTAGAAGAATTTGTTCATAAAATTTATGTTGTTTTAAAGTTGGTTTATATTTTTACTACAAGTCATTTTATTGCAACCTGGTTTTTGGAAAGGTTGTGGTTGCACAGACCAGATGTTCGCTCTATGATACATAATAGAACTGTGCTTAGAATGGCAATGGCAACTCTACATAAATCCCATAGACTTCGAGAAGGCTTTTGATAGCATTCACAGGACCAGCCGATGGCGCATTCTGTGGGCATATGGAATTCTTTCCCATATAATCAATGTCATCAAAAGCTTCTGTTTCAACTTTACATGCAGTGTTGATCACAGTGAGCTCAGTTTTGAAGTCAAAACAGGAGTATGTCAGGATTGTCATATCTGCAATCCTCTTCAACATTGCCATTGACTAGATAATGCGGCGTACAACAGAAGACGTGCCAAGAGGCATTAAATGGACACTCTTTTCATCCCTTGAAGACCTGGACTTCGCAGACGATGTCCTTCTCCTATCACATACCTGACACCATATACAAAAAAAACCAACTTGACTCAACACATTCAGCCAGCAAACTGGACTGAAAATCCACCGCAATAAGACAGATATCATGACCTTTAATATTGCCTCACTGTCACTGGTACGGATAGAGGATTATGTTCTCACCAATGTAGAAACATTCACGTACTTGGGCAGCACCATCAGCCGGGACAGTGGAACAAGCCAGGACATCCGGAACAAAATCAGTAAAGCCAGGAACACCTTCATGAGCTTAAATACAGTGTGGAAATCATCAAAATACACTGCCAAAAACAAACTTAAGATTTATCAGAGCTGCGTACTTTCAACACTACTTTATAGTGCAGAATGCTGGGGAATGAGAAAGTATGACATGTCCAAGCTATCTTTATTCCATACAACCTGCCTCAGAAAAATCCTCCGTATCTTTTGGCCCAGGACAATCTCAAACCAAGATCTATTGACACAGTGCAGCGAAAAGGATCTGAGCACCATCATTGCCAGGAGGCGTTGGAGATGGGTAGGTCATGTGCTTCAGATGGAAACTGATTCCATCTCCAGAGTAGCAATAACATGGACACCTGAAGGCAAGTGAAAATGAGGCTACCCGAAAACAACATGGCAAAGATCAGTGGAAGCCGAGCTGAAAAACTTGGAGCACAGCTGGGGAACCATTGAAAGACGAGTCAGAAACAGACAGGAGTGGAGGAGCTTCGTCACTGCCCTAAACACCAGAGGCGTAATAGGAACATGATGATAAGTCATTTGGTACTATATTCTTGCCTCTTATAGCACTCAGGGATGCTAATGCCTTTATGGAATGCTTTCAAAATAATTTGGTTTTCTTCTGATACTAAGTGACTTCTGCTCTGTAACTCTTTTGACCTTGGTGGAGCTGTTACTTGTAAACTCTTTTATTCCTAAATATTTTGCGGAATTTTGACCTTGCAAAATTTCAGATGTGAGGGAGTCTGCAACACTGTGTTATCCTCAGCCATCACCATTTTAAATACTGGTACACCGTCTTTATTTAGTCTGTTGTGGATAAAACTGTTCAAGTGCTTGCATGTGTCGATTCCATTCTAGGTGTGTCCATACCCACATGCAGAGTTGCTGGAATTTTTTGCCTTAGCGGTATGCATAGAGCCAACTGTGGCAACCTCTGTAGTGCCATACTCATGCTCTGGTATATGAGGCACTGCTGTCCGTATGCCTCCTTACTGCCTGTGACAGTTGGTTGGAATGCCTTCCTCTTGTCTCCAAAGTGGATAGCGGTTTTCTAACAATCTGTTGACTGTCTCTTTGTGTATAGTTGCTAGTACTTGGTGTTTAAGTGTTAAGCGTTAGTAGCTGGGCTCCCAGCAGGGACTTTGCCCTGGGTGGGGCATGTCCCAGTCCCCAGGGTTCAAACTGTGTTCACCCTGCAACAGCCTGTGCCTGTTAGAAACCCCCATAGCAGCTGCTTAAGTGCTTGGGAGAGTCGCACATAAAGGAGAAGGGCAGGATCTGTAAAAACTTTGATCCTGGGACTCGGAGCGGGACATCTTCCTAAAGGCCGTCCTCAAGGAGGCTTCAGTTCGCTTGGCGTCGTAGCCGTCCCGCTCCAATTCAATGCCTAGTACATCGGTATCGGTGTGGAGTGCCCTGTCAGCACTGGGTCCCTCCCGGCACCATTACCCCTTGCCGGTGCCCAAGAAACTCCACAAGAAGCAGCATGGTTCCTTGGCACAGAATAAAGAGGGGAAGGAGGTGTTGGACAAAGGATGCAGTTAAGGTCATAAGCCCACCCTGGGGCCCCAAAAGGGTATCGCTCTGTCTGGACCCCCCCAGCCCATCCAGGGATCCGCCTCTGACTCCTGGGAGTGGGAGTGGTAGGGGATCTTGGCACCTATTGGTGCCTTCAACTCCTGGGGGCTTCCAGGTGGCTAGGGATCGAATGACCCTTCTGGTGCTGCTGATGACGTGCCCAGCAGTAGATCTCGCTAAGGCTCCCCAACCCAAGGGCAAGCTGGCCATGGGGCCACCTCAAAGGACAGTGGAGCGCCATCAGTCCCTGGAGCAGAGGCGTAGTTCCCTGACCGCAAACCCCAGCATCGTAACCTCGGTCACCGGCCAGACGGCTCAGTTGGCTGGCACCGCGTTCGCGGTCCCCACGAACACAGTGCACATCACCCACATCAAGGACCGGTCTCTGCATTCCTAGTACCTGGTTGTCTCCCATCAGCTGACGCTCCAGCGTGGTCTGTGTCCCTGTCGCCTCAGCGCCATTCCCTGGAAAGGTGTTGGTCGCCACCTTCCAGGCGCTGGTTCCCTGCACCCAAAGTGAGCTGCCAGACGCAAGCCTCCATGGCCCCACCTGGTCTGAGTTGGAATGGGAGTTTACCCCTTTGCTGAGGAAGCACTGGTCTCCTCTGGCATTGGAGGCCAGTTCAGCACCCTCGATGACCACGTGGCAGTCGGGCCACTGGTCAGCCCAGTGGTCCTACTGGAACCCTGTGGGGCGTACCTATGATAACGATGCCTTATTCGTACCACTCCTCCTCAGCTGCCTTGGATAAGCAACCCCCTGTACCACCGGTACTGAGTCGGAACATGGCACAGACTTTGACACAGGGTTGAAAGAACAGATGCCGTCACAGAGGGAGCCTTCTCTCATGGTGCCATCATTGTCTTTGTCGCCGGACAAAGTGGTGGCGGGCCCCTCTCATGCCAGCCCTCCTGATGACTTCAAGGAGCACCAAGCCCTGCTTAGAAGATTGGCCTCTAATCTAGGCCTGGAGGACAATGACCTGTCAGAGCAGTAGGACACACTCTTCGATGTGCTCACGGCAGCAACCCTGGCACAGGTTGTGCTGCCAATTGCTAAGGCCCTGTGGGAGATCTTCATCTATTCCTCCCACCTCCAAAGGAGCCAGAAAGAAATATTATGTCCCCGCTAATGGGTTTGAATACCTCTATATGCACTTGCCACCTGGGTTGCTGGTTGTATCAGCGGCCAACGAGAGGGACAGGCAGGGTCAGGTGAGCGCCACACCTAAAAATAAGGATGCAAAAAGGCTAGACCTTTTCAGAAGAAAAGTTTATTCAGCTGCAAGTCTACAGTTTAGGGTGTCCAACCACCAGGCCTTGTTGGGGAGGTATAACTTCAATTTTTAGGACTCCCTCAACAAGGTTAAGGACACCTTGCCATAGGACCTCAGTCAGGAGTTTGCGTCCATCCTGGAGGAGTGCAAGATGCTTCCTCCAGATGGCCTGGTACATGGCCGATTCAGCTGCCAGAGTTGTTGCCTCGGCTGTGGTAATGAGGAACAGTTCCTGGCTCCAATCCTCGGGTCTGTCCCAGGAGATGCAGTCCTCCATCCAGGCTTCTGTACAATGGGAATGGACTGCTCTCAGGGCAGACAGATGTGAAGCTGCATGGTCTAAAAAAGTTCTGGGCCACTCTGCACTCGCTGGGCTTCCACAAGCAACAAGGAGGCAGTTCAGATCTCCTCCACTGCCCAGGTCCTGGGGGCCTCCTCAGCAAAGCATCTTCAGGAGAAAAGACAGAGACATGGGGTTTAAGTACCATCTCCCTTCTTCCTTTCAGCATGGTTGTGTACTCAGTATAATCTCTTTGGGCTACACCCTGCAGTTCACAGACACTTCTCTCTCCTACCCCCCTTCTCCGTCCCTCTTCAGAGATCCTTCTCAGGAGCATCTCCTTGTTCAGGAGTTAGAGAACCTCCTACGACTGGGGGCGGTAGAGGAGGTCCCTCGAGACATGAGGGGGAAAGGGTTCTACTCCTGCTTTTTCTTAATCTTGAAAGCAAAAAGGGGCCTACGACCCATACTGTATCTGCGCCACCTCAACAAATATCTCAAGAAGTTGACATTTCTCATGGTCTCCATAGCCTCCATCATTTCCTCCCTGGATCCAGGAGACAGGTACACCGCCCTTGATTTGAAGGATGCACGGGTTAACTATCCTCAATTCTTTCTCAGCTGCCCCTGCTAGAGACTGAGCCTTTAGCTGTGCACTTGCGTATAGTTAACTCTTTCATTTACTAAATTTTAGCTTCTTTAGAAGCCTCTCATGTTTCTTTTCCTTTTCCGTTTATTTGGCTGTGCCTTAGAGAAAAAAAGAAGATGAAGAAAGGACTTTGTTCTTTTGTCAACCCCCCCCCTCGAGAAGGGTATGCCCGGCTCTTCGGGTTTTAAGAAGTTTTGCACTTGCAGCAAGGTAGTCCCGATCGCGGACAAGCACTCTCAGTGCATCCGCTGTCTCGGCCAGGGTGACATTGAACGGAAATGTTTCCTTTGCCAAGCAGTTCCTACCCACAAGGATAGAGAGCTTAGCCAAAAAGTCATCTTTATGGAGGCGGCTCTCTGACCTCAGCCCACAGGCAGGCATGAGTCTTCCCTTCGACTTTGAAGGTTAGTAGATCGAAGAAATGGGCTGGGGACTCCTCTCACAAGTTAAAAAGGAGAACAGGAAGTCCCCTCAACAAGACCAGGGATAACCAAAAGCGATCACCATCTTTCTCTGTATCTCTGCACTGCCGGCACTGAGACCACAATTTGGTACACGTGCCTCATGGCGGTCATCAGTATCTGGTACTGTTGATAGGCTCACAGATCCTTTGGGTACAGGTACTGAGAAATAAGGGCAAAAGCCCTAAAATGCCCTTGGTATGTGAGTGGACTTCAGTACGTGAGTTGACATCAGTAGCATGAGCTTTAATAGCCCGCCCAGTACTGGAGAGACAAGTACAGACAGGGTCTCCATCTCCCCTGGCACCAATGCTGGGGCACTTGGTATAGTGGAATTCCATCAGATCAGTGACCTAGGCATGACAGAAACACCCGACACACTGCCCCTCGGTACTTAGATCATGACACCGAGCCATTGCCGAGCACAGGTTATCTCCCCACAGTCATGCCATGCTCCTCCACTATCAAGTGAGGGTTCAGAAAGTGAACTGGAGGGGATTTTACAGTACTTCTCCCAAGCTCCATAAGGGACCCGCTATCAACAGGGTTTGGGAATGTAGCAGCAGATGGGATCACCACCATCTTGGTACAGCCATCCATGGGCACCTTCACCAGGCCCTGTTCCACTGCAGTGGCCATACTGGGATCCCTGGGAGGCACATGGACAGACTGCCTCACAGGCTTCATGCATTGCCTGACAACCCTCCAGGCCACATCATCGAGGGCCTCAGAGCCTCAAGAAATGGTGGATCAAGAAGAGGACACGGAGGAGGAGATAACACCAAAAGCTGTATCCCCCTCTTCCCTAAATGAAGCAGTGCTGCCTTCACCACCTTCCATGGCAGATGACTTCCACCTGTTTCAGGAGCTGGCGAAAAGAGTAGTGGACACCCTCCACATACCATTGGAGGGAGGTCAAAGACACGCACCACCAGCTCATCGACATCCTCCACTCTTTGTCCTCCTCGAAATGGCCCTCTCAATCAACAAGACTATCCTAGACCCGGCTAAGGTGGTGTGACAAACTCTGGCATTGGTAGCCCCCATGTGCAAGCAGGCAGACAAGAAATATTATGTTCCCCGCAAACAAATGTTCTTTTTCACTCACCCGCCACCCAATTCCATCGTGGTGGGCACTTTAAACTCTCAAGGCCGACAACATCATTCCAGGGCTACTCCCTATGACTGAGTCTGGAAGTGCCTTGGTCTGTTTGGTAGGAAGGCGTATTCCTCAGGCACTTTACAATTTTATATTGCCAACTACCAGGCACTCCTGGCAAAATACGATTACATAAATTATAAGTTAAGTGACTTTATTGACAAGCTGCCAGAGAGTTCTCAAGATTCCTTCAAGGTCATCATCTAGGAAGGGCAACTGGTGGCAAAAACATCATTGAAATCGGTCCTCAATGCCACTGACACGGCTGCCAGATCCATCTCCACTGTTGTGGTCATGAGATGGGAGTCATGGCTCTAACTCTCAGCATTCCCGAAGGAGATGCAGACCGCAATGGAGGACCTCCCCTTCGAGGGTGTGATGCTCTTCGCTGAGAAGACCTGTGCCACTCTCTGCTC
Source organism: Caretta caretta (assembly GCF_965140235.1). Taxonomy (NCBI): domain Eukaryota; kingdom Metazoa; phylum Chordata; order Testudines; family Cheloniidae; genus Caretta; species Caretta caretta. Next base: position 62,588,341 of record NC_134208.1, on the reverse strand, counting down.
CTTGAAGGATTCCAGGGCCACCCTCAGAACACTGGGAATCTGCACACCACGGCAAAAGAGACATTTTAGCCTCCAATCTGAGCCCAGGCCTTATTCATCTCGATTCCCATCACAACATTACTGTGCACCCCAAAGGACAACAGGAAAATTCACTAAATGGAAACCTGGTTCTCAATTGTCGAGCCAACCTCCGGCCCCTAAGAACAACTTTTGATGGGTAGGTTGAGGCACCACAAGACTATTCCCCACTACTTTCTGTGATCATGCACCCATTTGACTGCCATTGTCAGTGCTCCGCAGTGCCTGGGAGCGCATAATGTTGGACAGATGAGTCCTAGAGATCGTTAGATCAGTGTACTCCATCCACTTCACCTCCTTACCCTCTCCGCCACAATCTTCCCCATCCCTCTTCAGGGACCCTTCTTATGAGAGTCTACTTCGTCAGGAGATAGATCGACTCCTGCAGTTAGGAGCTATAGAACCAGTACCTCAACATCTATGAGGCGAGGGGTTCTACTCTCGTTAATTCCTAATACCAAAAAGGAAGGGAGGTTGGAAACCCATTTTGGACCTCACAACTCTCAAGAAGTTTGTCAAAGCTCAGAAGTTTAAGGTGTCATCTTATTGAATATCATTCCATCATTGGGAAAGGGAGACTGGTTTTCAGTCTTGGACCTACAGGCTTCCTACTTTCATATTTCAATACTACCGACTCTCAGACAATTTCTCAGGTTTAAGCTGGGATGCCACTATTACCAATAAGGAATCCTTCCCTTTGGACTTCCATTGGCCCCGAGAGTATTTTTCAAAGTTCTATAAGTGACAGGTGCTCATCTATGATCACAAGGGATAATGATCTACCTGTACCTGAATGATTGTCTCCTCAGAGCCTGATTGCTTCAGGAGGCTCATCGAGCCACCGAGACCATGATATGCTTCTTCACAGAACTGGGCCTACAGATCAGCATGGAGAAGTCGACTCTCAGACCAGTGCAAAGCCTGGAGTTCATAGGGACCGACCTAGATGTGCTACGGGCCAAAGCTTTCCTACCTCAAGATAGGTTCTTATCCCTGGTCTCACTCAGATGCTGCCCTCAAATACTAGCCAGTCTCTGCCTCCGACTCCTTGGGCATATGGCAGCAAGCACAGCAATGATACTGCACGCCAGACTCCACATGCAATGCCTCCAACTGTGGTTCAGTTCGGTTTACAGACTGAACAGGGACAGTCTGGACAAACCCTGTCACTACCTCCCAGGAGCAAAAACTGCCTGGAATAGTAGAAGAACCCAGTCAAAGCATGCAAAGGGATCCCTTTTTTACAGGTATCAGCATCGTCACTCCTTACCATGGATGCACCGCTCATTGGTTGGTACACTCATTTAAATGGCCTCATGCCACAAGGCAAATGGTCATTTGTAGAGATATCCCTACACATCAATCTCCTTAAACTGAGAATGGTCAGGAATGCCTTCACCCATTTTCTCCCACTGATCACATATGAAGATCCTAACAGACAACATAGCCTGCATGTATTACATCACCTGCCAGGGAGGGGCCAGGTTGCCCTTCCTATGCACAGAGTCTGTGGAGCTGGTGCATCTCTGGTCATCTTGTCCGTGGCTTACCTCCTGGGCACACAGAGTTCGATAACAGACAAGCTCAGTCACAAATTCCCACTTGACCACGAGTGGGAGCTGCACCCGTCAGTACTCTAAGACTTGGTCACATGGTGGGGAAGACCATCCACAGATCTGTTTGCCACTTACCAGAACAGGAAGTGCCCATGATACTGCTCCTGGGTGGGGATGGGACAGCACTATCTGGGTGTTGCTCTATTCCTCCACTGGGACAAGGACCTTCTTTATGCCTTCTCTCTATTTCCTCTTCTGCTAAAGGTCCTGCTAAAGGTAAAGGTGTACAGAACTTACGTAATCCTGATTGCTCTTACTTGGGCGAGACCGATCTGATACCCTTACCTGATGCAGCTCATGATGTGCCTTCCAATCTCCCTTCCAGCCACTCCACACCTCCTCTCACAAGACAAAGGGCAAACCATACATCCAAACTTGGGGATTCTCCGCCTCAAAGCATGGCTCCTACGTGGTTCCAGCATCTAGAAAGCTCATGCTCAAAGGAAGTACAAGAGGTTCTACCACACAGTAGAAAGTCCTTCACGCAGCGCACTCACCTGCAGAAATGGTTCGGGTTTCAGATTTGGTGCATGTCCCAACAAATCTCTCCAGTGTCAGTAACTCTTCCAAATATTCTGGAATATGTCCTAACCTTTAAAAATTGGGTTTATCCCTGAGCTCTCTCAGGGTCCATCTAGCAGCAGTTATAGCATTTCACCAACCCATAGAGGAGTACTCAGTGCTATCGCATCCAACTGTCAAGCAATTCCTTAAAGGTCTAACAAACCTCTTCCCTCAGCCTCTACTTCCTACTCCCTCATTGGACCTAAACCTGGTGCTGAAAGGGCTAACCAGGCCCCTCTTTGAGCTTATGGCCACCTCTTCGCTACATACCTATCAATGAAAATGGCTTTTCTGATCATTAGCTCAGCTAGAAGAATAGGGGAGATAGCAGTTCTGATGGGTGCAACCCCTTACACAGTGTTCTTTCCAGATAAGGTTACACTCAGGCCGCACCCAAAATTCATTTCTAAAGTAACCTTCTCTTTTCACATGAACCAGTCAATCCACCTTCCCGTCTTCTACCCCAAGCCTCACCAAGACAGTAGGGAGGCCATACTACATACCAGAGATGTTAAGAGAGCCCTAGCATTCTACCTCAATAGGACAAAAGCCTTTATGAAGGCTAGACTGTTCCTCTCCATGGTGTAAAGATCTAAGGGCTCAGCAATATCAGCCCAAAGACTCCCTAAGTGGCTCTTGAATTGCATTAGTCAGTGCTACCAGATTCGTAACATCACCTCTGCAGACTCCATCTGTGCACATTCCACAAGATTGATCTCATCTGTTACCTTCTTTAAGGATGTCCCTATCTCAGAGATCTGCAGAGTGGTAGCGTGGGCATCAGTTCACATCTTCTCAGAACATTATGCCATCACTGGGGACTCTGCCTCTGATGCCATCTTTGGCTCCACAGTACTGTCATCTGTGACTGACCAGACTCTGAAGTCCTAGCCCTCCAAAAAAAGTACTGGTCAGGAGTTGCCTACAGTGAAGCACCCAGAAAGACACTACTCGAAGAAGAAGTTGTTACCTTGTGCAGTAAAGATGGTTCTTTGAGAGGTGTGTCCATATGGGTGCCCCACTACCTACCCTCCTCTCCTGTACTTTGGAGCTTTTGTCACTGCACAAAGTGAGTTATTTCTTCATAGGAGCTGAATAAAACTGTCCAATGCGCTGTTAATACTTCTAGTAGGTGTTGGCACTTGGACATTGTGTTGACTGGTCCAATGTGAATTTGTATGCAGATGAGAAGATACTGAAAGATTAACATAATGGTTTTCTCTGCTGCATCATTTGACCGACGCATTTCCTGTTTAAATCAGAAGGTGATGAACCCCCAGGGTCTTTTTCCCTCAGATTTCTTTTCTTTTTTGTGTTTATCTTCCTCCCTGGAATGGACATTGCTAAATAGACACCTACAGTTTGCGCTGGTGGCAACAAGTCCCAGAAATAATTTTTTCACTTGCTAGTTGTTTCCTGTGATTCAGTTACACCAGTGCAGATGAACCACAAGTTGGAACCTTTGTAAAGGATATTTATAAGCCCCTATACTTGTATTTGTAGAGCTAATTGACAGTTAATAAGTATTTTATTCAAAAGATGGTGGTTTTATAGATAGCTTTTAAAATGTCATATAACACGTAGTAGAAATTCCAATTTATAAGGCAGATAAGGCAGTCTCCTTAGACAGTAAGATGGGTGCAGTGTCAAACTGTAACTGTGGCAGAAAATGAAATAACTGACATCAATCATATACTGTAAGAATGGAAGTGAATACAAATTATATAAAGAAAAGGAGTACTTGTGGCACCTTAGAGACCAATAAATTGGTTAGTCTCTAAGGTGCCACAAGTACTCCTTTTCTTTTTGCAAATACAGACTAACACGGCTGTTACTCTGAAACAAATTATATAGAGCACATAAGCTCTTTGGGGCAGGGAACTCTTTTGTGTTTATAGAGTGCCCACTAGCTTAAGGCCTTGGTCTGTGATTTGGGATCCCTTTACATTACTGCACTACAAATAATGGTACTTTTCATAAATTTGCTGATAATCACTACTTTGCTTCATAGAAAGCTAGCTGTTGTATTTGTACACAGATGAGTGCATGATTTTCCTTGATTCTTACTATTAATTTGAGTCCAAAGCTCAGCAAAAAATGACAAGGATGCAAGTTTGTCTGATTTTTTTTAAACCAGTCATTTTAACCACATTTCTCTTAATAAAAGCATTTAGTTGCATGTCTGTTTGACGGGGCTTGTAGTTTTGAGATCTTGTGAATGTTAGTTGGCTGAAAAGTAAGAAGCTAAACAATATGAAAGAAGAGAGTGTGTCTTACAAAAATTTGTGGTGTTGCTATAGCAAATTTTCATCTTTTTTCAAAAGAAAACTGCTAGTGAAGTACATGGTAGTGTAGTGGTAATGTGCGAAGAATGAAGCTCTAGTTTCAGCTATTGAAATATTTTAGGCATGAGACTATAAGTGGGCCTGCACAACATGGAGTGGTGATGGAGGCTGGTTACAGCTAAATGGGATCCAATGATGAAGCCTTGTTAATGACCGTGTCTGAAGTCATGCCACGCTTTTAGAGAGAAACTGGTGGTGAGGTAGAAGGAAAGAGACTGAAGGAGGAAGCAAAATTGCTTAAAATGCGATTTTTGTGGTAATTGTTTCAGTATTCATTGTCACACAAATTTTAATATCAATTGCCCAGTTTATAAGTAACTTTTTACCCAGTTCCATACAATCAAGTTGTTCCTTTCCTGTTGCTCTTTCCTGAGTCTTGCTTGTAATTAAAAAGACAATAAAATGGAATGAATTGGTGTTGTATAGGGAATTAGATTATTTGTATGACAGCTACCTCATTTGTTGCAGAAAGTGAATTAGGCAGGGGACTACAAGAAGAGAAAGGATGGGTAGTGGTTAAGGCAACTGAATTCTATCCCTGCCTCTGTCATAGACTTTCTGTGCAATTCTGGGCAAGTCATTTAAACACATGTTCACAGCTGGCCACTATTTGGTGTATTTCATTCTAGGTGTCCAGTGTGAGACCTGGATCCTTATTTTCAGAAGTGCTGAGCCTGGAGGACTGCAACTGAAGTTAGGGGACCTGGAGGAAACATAAAATCATTTTTAATAAGGTTTGCAGGTGACACACAGACTGGGGAAGTTGTGAATAATGAAGAGGGCAGGTCACTTTTAGAGAAATCTGGATCATTTGGGTATACTGGGTACAATCAATGTGTTTTAATACAGCCAAATGTAGCTAGGAAGAAAGAATGCAGTTCATACTTACAGGATGGCAGACCCTTTTCTGGTAAGCAGTGACTCCGTAAGAGACCTTGGGGTCATAGTGGGTAATCATCTGAATGTGAGCTTGAAGTGTGACTCTGGGTACATCGACACTGCAAAAACAGACCTGTGGCAGAGAGTCTGAGTCAGGATCAACTGATTTGGTCTTGCGGAGCTCGTACTACAGGGCTAAAAATATCAGTGTGGAAGTTTGGGCTCAGGCTTGAGCCTGAGCTCTGAAAACCAAGAATGGGGGAGGATCATGGAGCCCAGGCTCCAGCCCGAGCCCAAATATCTGCACTGCTATTTTTAGTCCCGGAGCTCAAGCCTGACTCAGTGGACCCAGGCTCTCAGACTTGCTGCCATGTGGTGTGTGTTTTTTTCCCTCCCATATATAGGCATATCCTCCATGGCTAAAAGGGCTAATGCAATCTTTGGATGTGTAAATCGGAATATCAAGTAGGATAATTTTTAGCAGCCTTTGATTTTACAGCATCTATTATGAAGTTTGACCAAACCAATTTTCATGTGGATAGACCTGCTCAGTTAATACTGAGATGGCTGGAATAGGAATGCAAGTATTTTAAAATTTCCAGAATTCTGAATTCAGCTATCCTGTCTTCCATTATTTTATTTTTACAACATTCCAACATCTTGATGCAATAAGTTAACTGGGACAGAACATCTGTTAAAAACGTAGATTTCAGGTAGAAATCTAGATCTTCAATTCTTAATGCTAGAAAAGGAAGAAAACTGAAGATTATGATTTTTCAGCCTCATGTTGGTGAAGAAATAGGTTCCATAGTACCTCAAACATCTTTTGATTTTACTTGTGTTGATCCAGTTTTTTGTTTGTTTGTTAGATCAGCCAGACTTCCACTCTGACAGTGGTGTCATTAGTATGTAGTCTGTCATGTTCTCTTAAAAACATCTTCAATTATTCTGGTAAATTCTGAGCCCCTCAGTAGATTTCCTTGTGTAAAACAGGTAGTTTGTTTTAATCAAAGTTCTTCTCAATTCCAGCATATATATAGTAGATAGATGCAAGTGTAGAGACATTTCTCTTCCTTAGAATTCTACTGAGTATTGTTGATCTGAAGATGGGGCATCAGATACCCTTTTCAGTCAGCTAACCGGGAGGCAGCTGGTGGCTGCAGAAGAAATTTTGAACTTGTAAGTCACGCTGGAGGACGGTTAGGTCTTCTTTTTTCCCCATGAACTTTTAATATGCTGAACAACCGTGCATGAGAAATCTGGAACACTTGTACAAAAGAAACTTTAATCTTCTTTTACATTAGTCTGAGCACTTGGCAAAATTTTCCATATGATACTTTGCTTTGCATTTTTGGGTGGTATCTTCAGCAACTTGGATACGGTATTCTGCAGTTATTTTACACTGTTTTTCTGTCACAGCAGCCTCTGGTTGCTGGAAGGAAAAACTACAGGAAAAGTTCTGCTTAGCTCCTGTAGCTCAGGGATGGAGTACGCTTAGTACAGATGGCATCTTTGGCTAAATTTTGCTGCCAAACTCTAACAAGTCTCTACTGAGCCTGTGAAAGCTGAGGTTTCTTAGAGAATTATAATTTGGCCAGATTTGGGTGGTTCTTCGTAGGCATGGAAAAAGGCACATCCCGTGACACCCAGGTGATTCTTCCCCACCACCACCCACCTCTTGCCAAAATTCAGGCCCCTGCTCCAAATCATGGAGAGACTAGAGCTTCTCAGCACAACAGTTAAAAAAATCAGTATGGGCAAAACTTGTTTTTCCCTAATTTCATTTCCAGAAGCTGCTGACCTGGTTTTGCTGAAAATTTTTTTTAAAAAAAATTCAGCTTGAAGCAGATACCTGGCATAGAAAATTTCAGACTGAACAGTTTAATTTTGGCAAAGTTGATAAGAAACTGAAAACAAGGTCTTGTACAGTAACTCCTCACTTAACGTTGTCCCAGTTAACGTTGTTTCTTCATTGCTACGTTGCTGATCAATTAGAGAACATGCTCGTTTAAAGTTGTGCAGTGCTCTCTTATAATCTTGTTTGGCAGCCACCTGCTTTGTCCACTGCTTGCAGGAAGAGCAGCCCGTCAGAGCTAGCTGCTGGAGGCTTGGAACTAGGGTGGACCGGCAGCCCCCCTATCAGCTCCCCTAAGTTCCCTGTGTGGCAGCCGCCCAGCAGGCTGTTAGTTGCCAGGCAGTTCAGCTGTCCCTCCCCACACTGCCGTTTGCTGCTTTACCATATCTCAGGGCGGGGAGGTGAGGACGGGACAATAGAGGGCTCAGGATTGAGGGAGCTTGCTAGCAGCAGCTGTTGTCTCAACTTGCTGATCTGCTTAAAAAGGCAGTGTACTTAAAGGGGCAATGCGCGTCTCTCTCTCTCTCTCACACACACACTCACACACAGTCTCTCTTTGCCATGCTGTGTCTCCTCCCTCCATTTGTGCTCCCTTGTATTGTGTGAGGCTACATTAACAACAATGTGTTAACCCTTGAGAGCTCAGCCAAGTACTAGTTCATCATTTAGCAGTAAGCAATTCCCTGGGAAATATTCCACCCTCTAACTCCTCCACCTCAACCAAGCTTCACAATCATCATTGCTGTGTACAGTATTAAATTGTTTGTTTAAAACTTATACTGTGTATATATGTTTGTGTGTGTGTATACATATATAGTCTTTTGTCTGGTGAAAAAAATTTCCCTGGAACCTAATCCCCCCCTTTACATTAATTCTTATGGGGAAATTGGATTCACTTAACATTGTTTCACTTAAAGTAGCATTTTTCAATAACATAACATCAATGTTTAGCGAGGAGTTACTGTAATTGAAAGTATTAGGCAGCCTTAGCTATAGGCATCACTTCCAGCACTACCTAACAGGTACTAACTGTACCTGACAGCGACTGTACATTACATAGATAAGAGTTACAAGAGATACCTTATGTGTGTAAATGAGAGGGAGAGACATCTCTGACATATAGTTAAATATTCTGAAAAGTAATTTCTCTATACACAGGCAGTGTTGATTTCAGTGTTTGTAAAGTTTAACAAGAGATAGCTACAAAGGAACAAACAAATGGTTTGAGTAGTATGTTCTCATGTCTTTGGCAGTGACCTATGCTCAGTGTTTCAAAGAAAAGTGAAATGCCCTTTCTTTCTCTTTTTATAATACCTCTAGTGAATTGTGCAGTACTTTCCTATTGGGCAGGGGTGAGTGGGCAATCTTTTCCTGACATTAGCTAAACAATCTGGTTCTTTCCTGAAGCATCAAAACTGATCACTCTAATTTTGTTCTAGCTGTAGTAGTGAACTGCGGATGGTATATTTATTTCATATGTCTAATCTTTTCTGAATATTACTAAGCTATTTACTGGAGTATCCTGTGGCAGTGAATTACTTTTGTTAATTGGGTTGTATTAGAGTTCATGTATTTGAACAGTGCTGCTGTTTCATTTTATAAAGTGCGCACAAGTGTGTATCCAAATGGTTTCTCTACCATTCATTTTTATATTCTTGTCTCTATGTTAAATATTTAGACTTCTTTAAAGATGGAGCCCCCATCACATGCACATCCCTGTGTTTTGTTGACCCTGTTTAGACTTTTGTGTTTGCTGTGGAGCTATGGTATACTGCAGTAATGGGGGTATGAAATATGCTGGAAAGACACATAAGTGGGGAAGTTCAGTACTACTGAAGTAAAACTTGAACTGAGGATAAAGCAATAGAATATATTGCGATTCAAATCCCAGTGCATAAAAAAGCAAACGGTATGGTATGTTATAGCCCTCCAGATCAAAATAGTACACAGTATTTAGAGAGATCACATGCCATCAAACTACTAAAACAGGAATGTACAATTGCAAATATTTACTGCCCTAATTTCACATTGGATCATAGTTTGGAGAAGCAATGCTGTAATAATTGAAAGTTTGTTTTTAAAAATAGCTTTTTGTTTGCGCTGCTTTACTCTTTTCTCAATGATTCATTCAGATTTTGCTACTTGTTTTTAGGTTGTCAGATTCCATCCTATTTAAATACTTTAGAGTGTATTTTGATAGGTTAATATCTTCATCTCTTTGTTTTGTTAGGATAAAATCAAGCAGAGACTGTCTTAAACTTGTGCATGCAGCCTTTTACACTTAAACGTGTGTAACTGTGTTCTGTGACTTTCATTCTTCTTTAATTTAGTCTCGTAACCTCTCGTCTTTATTTTCCGTGTGTGTGTGTGTGACATACATAGAATGTATTATAATAGTAATTTTTGTATTTAAAGTACACAAATTCTATTTATAATAATAATTTGTATATACAGAATATGCATATTAGACTGCATCTTAGAATTGGAGCCCTGAGTGATACAAAATTTATATCTGTGGATAGAAAGCTGATATCTGCAGCGCTCTAGTGACAATGAACGAGACCAGCAGGACTATGGCCAGTGACCGGGCCAGGAAGTGCAGTGGAGAAAGCAGCAGCATGTTGGGCCACCACTCGTAGGAGCCAGTGTCCAGCCTGGGTAGCTGCAGCATGGCTGTGCTTCCCCCAGCCCTGCCCACTGGGCAGGGCACTGGGTTCAGTAGCAGCTGTCACTAGTCATGTGTGCAAGCGGCTCACAGACTCCAAGACAGGATTCTCACATCGCTGCGAGTCGCAGCCCGATATGCTGCTGCTTTTGCCATTGCGGTTCCTGGCCCGGTCGCTTGCCATGGCCCAACCCTGCTAATCCCGCTCATTGTCGCAAGAGCTCTGCAGCTCTGTGGATATCCGCTTTATATCCGCGGATATACATTTTGTATCCGCGCACGGCTTTACTTAGAATTTCACTACAATGCTAATTAGATATAATCTATACTTATAGTATCAGGAGCAATTTTTTTAGTATCTTTTTAATAGAACAACGGTATCTTGCTGGAAAGAAACAGAAAATAAATATTTTAAGAACAGATATGAAAAGACTGTCTTTGCAAAACTAGTTTTGTAAAGAACAGAGCCTGTATATGTATTGGTTGTTTCAGATATTCTAGATGGCTCAATTCTGCCTTTTATGATAGTTAGAGAACCAGTATCAGACCAGTGTTACCAAATCTGAAGAATTTGTTCCCTCCATTGAAGTATCCTGAAAATCTTTTAGACTATCTTTCTTTATCCTCAAAATTTAGTATGTGACCCCAAGTTTTATTTATTTCACCACCTTCAAACTGGGTTCTGAATACAGAATTATTAATTTCCTTGTTGACATTTTAATGGTGGTCACCACCAGACTTTTTCACAAATGTAATAATTTTATTTTCAAAAACACTGTTGTCAGATAAGATGATATAATCCCCATTTCACAGATGGGAACTAGAGGCACAGAGAGACTAACCAAATTTTTGGTGCCCAACTTGAGATATCTAGGGCCTGTTTTTTTCAGAATATTTAGTATTATAAAACACTTCATATGTTGACAGCAGAGCTATCACTGACTTCATTTTGCTGTGAATGCTTAGTACTTCTGCAAGTCAGACCCCAGGGTCTCAATTTGGGCACCCAGAACATGAGGAATGTGAAAAAATTTGGTTAAATGACTTGTCCAGCATCACTTAGAATACTGTGGTAAAGACGGAGATGGAATCCAGTTCTCCAAGGTGGCCATTCTTCTCCTGCAATCCCCCTAATTTACTACACGTCTTTCAACTTCTGCAAAGAGCCATCAGTTCCTACAGACAGCCTCATTGACTACAGTGGGATGAAGTTAAACACACTCAGCAGGATTGAAACCTTTAGACTTACAGACAGATGTCTGCCACTAAGCTCATAGTAACTGTTAACAGTTGTAGGTTGTCCATCTTTGTGAGTGGACTAGAGGGGGAGATAAAACCCACATTTTGCTTGCAGTTTTTACAGCTATTTGCAGACCGCATCAGAAGAAGTTCAAGATTTTGAGACTCTTGCTTCAATTCCAGGTTCTGGGGGGGGAGAGTGGGAGTTGGGTGACGCCAAGAGTCACGGGGCAGACAGCCTGGAGAAGAGAATTTGTAGGAGAGCATCAAGTCAGGTTGTGGGTTCTTTGGCTTGAGAACCAGAAGGGAGACTGGTGGGCTGGGGAAGACTGCCTGAATCACAGTACAGCCCAGGGGGGGCTGGGAGGCCCCAGAACCAAGGGAAAGAAGTGCATGAGTTCAAGGACCAAGGGAGGCTGTGTGGAACGGGATTGGAATCTGGATACTGGTGGGGTGGGGAAATATGTTTGAATCACAGCATGGCCCAATAAAAGGAAGGCTGTGGAATCCCTCAAACAAGAAGAAGGAGTTGTGAATTTGAGGACCAGGGTATTCTAGTTATTTACTCATTGTAGACAGAACTGCTCTCTCTTTTGCACTCTCCTTTTTCTCTTCTTTAATTTTATCTCAGTTCCTTGACTAGATTCTTCTCAGACTTTCCCCTGCCCATATTAAACTTTCCTCCCTTGTCACCACTTCAGGGCCCCCTACTGTTGTTACTGTAGCATCCTCTTTTTATAAGTGTCAAGGAACTTTCTTACAATATTTCATCCCTTCTCCTCTATCTAGGACATCACCCAAATCATTCCAGTTTCTGCTTTAATAATAATAGAGGGAGAAAAAATCATCCCATATATATTATATTATACTTTGAATATTATTTGGATGGGAAGAGTGAGTAGGTTCTTTCTAGGCTGCTGTCATTCTATAAATCTAACTTGTAGGCATGGCACATAACATACGATACCAGAACTCAAGGACCAGAATCCCCTCTTCTCCTGCAGTCCCTTTTAATTAATGAATTATATCTATATGCCAACATAAACCTGGGTCTCATAGTTGTGCTGTAACAAATTGGATTTTTTTTAGCTGAGTTAGAACTGGAACCTGTTCAGTTTTACAAAAAGTGGTGATGACATATGTCTGACTCTCATCCATGGTCTCTGAATTAGAGCTCATAAAACATAAGTTAATTTTCTGGGGTGAAGTTTTTAACTTGCTGGGGTGTATATCCCTATGGAGAGGAAGAATGGTCCCAGTGGTAAGGGCCTGTGACTCTGGAAATATGAGCTCAATTCCCTGGTCTGTCACACACTTCCTGTGTGACTTTAAGCAAGTCATATACAGTTTTTAAAAGTATTTAGGTTCCCAAATGTGCAGATAGGCACCTAGTGGGATTTTCAAAAGCACTGAGGTGTCTGACACTAGTCACCTATCTACATCTTTGTGCTCTCAGGGGGTACAAAGGACAAGCTACGGACAGACCTTTCACTTGTTCTTCCCAGGGTCTTGGATTTTATTTAAAACAAAACCAAAACATCTGTTATGGTTTCAAAGGAAACCGTCAAAATGTGAATTGACTGTAACTGGGACAGAAATGCCTGCCTGAGTTTGCAGAGAACCTGGAACAGCTCTGAGTGCTGTGAATTGCCCCATTCATCTTAATGGGCATTAATAAAGATTTTTTTTTATGCTTTAAAAGTTATCTGTTTCACTGCTTATTAAAGCATGCCGGAAAGGTGAGGAAATATATTCAGAAGATATATACTAGCGTTTCTTAAGTTGGGAGTGCATGAAGGACTAGCTGATGTGAGGAGAGAATAGAAATAGGGGTATAACATAAAATATTAAATTTAACATGAAATAAATACAAGGAACACTATACTGATTCATTATTCATTTTCATATTCAATATAAACCTCAGTTTTAAAATATAAATTAGGCTGTTTGCAGTATCCACAGTTCGTTGCCCTGGAGTTCTGCAGAAACTAAAAGACCTTGCTAAAGAATTTAGATTCAGCTTGCTGTAGGGCTTGTGTGTACATTTATAGATGCATAATTTGTATATGTTGTTGGCACTTAGCATACTTTGTAGTCTGCTTGCACACTCTTCTGCAGCTTTACTCAGTGTATTTAGACTGTAGTGAGAAGTGGTTTACAATGAATGTCACTAATTTTGTTGTTTTAGTTAAATAACATAGATTTGGGACATCAGAAGAGATAATTATATGGTTGTGATGATTGCTGCCTTGTTTTTAGGGTTCTGATGATTGCCTTGTAAAAATCTGGGCAACAGATGATGGAAGGTTGTTGGCAACTTTAAGAGGACATGCAGCTGAAATATCTGACATGGCTGTGAACTATGAGAACACCATGATTGCTGCAGGGAGCTGTGATAAAATGATCAGAGTTTGGTGTCTTCGAACATGTGCACCCTTAGCAGTTTTGCAGGGTCACAGTGCATCCATAACATCACTACAGGTAACAATCTTTCTGTCTTTTTACATATCACAATAAGTGAGGAAGTGGATTGCAGCAATAACAGTTTTTTTCTGTGAAGTTTGTTTTAATAAGAAATGTGCAACAGGTAACTAAATTGTAAAGCATGAACAAGGAGCTTTTAAAAATTGAATGGTCCCTTTAGGTTCTTTTTAATGTCATAAATGTCTGACAGACTGAAGACATGATTTTTGTCCCGAAGATCTGATCCCGAAGATTCTGTTCTGATTCTGCAAAAACACATGCTTCCCTTTATGCACATGTGTAGTCCTGTTGAAGTCAGTGGGACTATTTGTATATAAAGTTAGGTACGCAAGTCTTTGCAGGACCAACACCTAAGTTATGCACAAATGGCGATAAATATTGGGTGTGGTAGAGAGAAGATTGTCAAGCATTAAAAGAACGAGTTCATTAGATGATTTGTTTAATATTTCACAACACTTGTCATTTATAAAAGAGAGCTTATTGTAAGGCTGTTTCTATTCCTTACATTTGTAAAGATCTTTCCTTGGGTGTTTGTCCCTATTGATGTTCCACTCTAGGTGTACATGCACCCAGGATTGGAGATTTTTTGCTAGCAGTTTCTGTTTCATCTGTGCATACTTGGCCTGAGATGTAGTGCTCTCTCTTTTTATTAGTTTTCAGTTCAGATGGCACTGTATGCACAGTATCTTTGGACTGTATTTTTAAAAGAGAACTTAAATGTGTGTGCAAAATAAAATCCATACCCCTCCTTCTTTTGTTTAGTATTCTGGGAATTGATTATGCTAAAATCTTCCAGCTTCAAATATTGTAAAGTGAGCACTTCCCTCTCAGTGATGACTCTACTTGCTGCCTTTTTTGTTTGAGGGGACATGAGACTCGCCCAAAGTGCAGTATCTGTAAGTTATTTTCCAGAAGAACAAACAATTGCAGGGAGATGAGGCTAAAAATGTCTCCCCGCCATCCCCCGCAATGTGGTCAGCCTCAAATTTGGGCCCACCTGACTCCCCTGTACAATGGACAGAAGAACCAAAGAGTGCTCCTTTCAGCTTGGCATTGGTTAGCTCTAGAACACATGCAGTTAAGCTTACCTTGAAGGCTAGGAGGATCCAGGGGAAAGTAGCAGCGAAAAGTTAAACACCCTCCCAAGGAAGCGAGACAAAGCTCTGCTTATATCTTTTTTTTTTTTAAAGTTAAAATTGCCTCTTGATTCCAAGATGAGTGAGGCTCCACAACCTGGTACAGGTACAGATGGAGCATTGAAGGAGTGTGGAACCAGCACTGCGGCACTGATGTCATAGAATCCTATGAACATGCCCAGTACTAAGTCTCTTATGACAGTACCCACCATCGGCACCAGCTGCCACACCATTGGTACCAATTGATGCATTGTAGAAAGCAGATCAGTACTGAGTGCTTTATCAACAGTAATGAGAATGATCCAGCTTCACAGTACTGATTCAATGCATGGTACTGGGGGACCTGCAAATGTCTGAGCCCAAATCCCCATTGCTGTCAGGAGGCTTACATTTATCTCCAGTACAAGACTCAGTTACTTCCTCAGGACCAGTCTCCTCCCTGCTACTAACTTTAAGGGAGGAACAGCTTCATTTCAGTCCCATTCCCACTGTTCCTCCTCTGGAGTCAGATGTATCATATTCATTGTCTGACTCCCAGAACAGAGTAAATGATTCACTTACATATTTCCCTAGAACCTGTTCATAAGACCATAAGAACAGCTATACTGGGTCAGACCAATGGTCCGTCTAGCCCAGTATCCTGTCTTCCGACAGTGGCCAGTGCCAGATGAACAGAAGAGGGCAATTCCATTTGATCCATCCCCTGTGGTCCAGTCCCAGCCTCAAATTTTGGCTCAGAAAGGTGGTCTAAGATATCCCATCATTCCAGATACAGGGATTATCAGGCTCCTCATATGAGCTGGTATCCATCTCTCTGAGGCCCTTTTTTTTTTTTACTGGTACAGTGCCGTTCGGTGGCCATATTGGGGACCCAAGCCTTTCAAGGTATCCTCTCAAAGAGAGTGATGAAGAGAAAGAAGCAGAAGTCCGTTAAGCCTCATGGGTGGATCTTCTGTGCATACCCAACATCAGGAGGAGCTCTCTGAAGGGAAAGACCAGCTCAGAGAGGAAGACAGCTCAGCTTCTGTAGTCCTTTCCTTGTCTTCTGTGGATGAGGCAGTGATGCCAGCCTGACTGTTATGTCCTGACTACTTTGAGCTTTTAAGAGCTCATGAAGAGGATAGTGAATTTGTTCCATATCCTGTTAGAGGAAGTCCTGAGAGGTTCTTCATAAACTATTAGACATCCTTCATACTACTATGCTGGGGCAAATCATGCTTCTGATTAATGATGCTCCCTTGGAGCCTACAAAGACTGTATGGCATACTCCTGCTATTATTTCTCCTTCTTCTAAAAAGACTGAGAAGAAATATTATTTTCTTGCAAAAGAAGCTGAATACTTGTACTTCCACCCAGTGCTATGCTGTCTTGTGGTAGCTGCAGCTAATGAGAGAAATAAACAGCACCATTCTAAGAGAGCCCCATTTAGTAAGAACGTAAAGCCTTTAGACCTTGTTGGACAAAAACTATTCTGCTGTAAGTCTGCAGTTTCAAATTTCTAATTACCAAGTTCTCATGGCAAAGTATGATTTTCTCAACTATAATAAATTCACAAATTTTGTTCACAAGTTGCCAAAGGAATACAGGGAGCCATGTCAGTTAATAGCAAGACCTTCATTACAGGCTTCCTTATATGTGGCAGACACCACTTCATGCTCTTTGGTAACTTCTATATGATGTGTTGGTCTTTGTGGCTTAAGTCTTTGAGTATTCTGAAAGAAGTCCAAGCCATAGTGAATGACCTTCCGTTAGGGCACCCTGATCTTTTCAGTGAGAGAACAGATGGGTCCCTCCACCCTTTTAAGGTTTCCCATGCTGCTTTATGTTCTTTAGGCATTTATACTCTAATAATAAAAAGGAAATATGGTAAACTTCAATCTTACCCTAGACAGAGGACAACTCCGTCCTCCTTTTACTAGCTGAGGCCACCAGAGCCTCCAAGGAAAAGTCAGAAACTACAAAAGAGAAATCTGTCTGCTTTCTCTTTGCAGTCCGTGCTGACCAGCAAACATCCCTTTTGATGGGATTGTGGAGAGCTGCAAAATAATCATTTCTCTAGATCTGGCTGCTGCTCCTCCTTCCCAGATTCCAATTGGAAACTTTCCTTTTTCCAGTATGGGAGAGCAAAGAATGCTGTAATAGACAAGGGATATTAAAAATTATTACAATTGTTCTTCCAATTCAATTCCATGCTTTTCCTGTTCTCCACCCACCTTCTGTATTCCTTTTCAGGAACCCCTCTCAAAGGAGACTTCTTGTCCAGAAGGAGGATTCTCTCTTCCCTTTCGGAGCAATAGAAACTGTTCCAAAGTGAAGAATTTTTACTTAAAATATTTTCTTCTACCCAAGAAGATGGGAAGTTGGAAGCCAATCCTGGACCTTAGAATGCTCAGCACCTGCATTCACCATTTGAAATTTAAGCATGGTTACCTTTGCTACCATAATACTGTTATTAGATCTGGGAGATGGATTTACAGCTGTTGGCCTCCAGGATGCTTATTTCCACATAAATATATTATCTCGTACACAAGAGATTTGTGATTGGTCCAAATCACTACCTATTTAGGGTTCTTCCCCTTTGGCCTGACACTGGCACCAGGGGTATTTACCAAACGGTGGCTGCTTTCCTAAGATAACAGGGCACTATAGTCTGTTTATAACTGGGCTAGTAGCTTCTCAAGCTAAAGTCCTATCAAGAAGTTCAAAACTCTATGTGAGTGGTTCCCCAGCTTTTCCAGACTCTCGATTTGAGAGTAAAAGAAGAAAAGTCAGTTTTAACACCAACAGAATGTATAGAATTTATTGGCCTGATACTGTATTCTAGGACAGCAAAAGAGTATTTACCTCACAACTGATTCCAGACTATATCCAGCCTCATCATCCAACTTCAAGTGACTGTGCAAATTACAGTAAGATCTTGTCTCAGTCTAATAGGTCACAAGGCCTCTAGCGCTTCCATGACACTGCATGCCATACTACATTTACTTTGCATGTAAGCTTGGTTGAGGACAGTGTATGCCCTGAGCAAACACAGTCTGGACATGATGGTATCAGTTCCACAAAAGATTCTCTTCCCTTTCAATTTGTGAAAACCTGAATGCAGTTTGTATGGAAGTTTCCTTTGTTCTACCCCTTCCGACAAGAACGATAGCAACAGATGCAAATGGAGTCTAGAAGGGTCACTGTTACATATATCAATATCCTGGAGCTCAGAAAAGTTTACAGCATATGCATACACTTCTTGCCAAGGTTTCAAGGTCAGCCTAGTCAGATTATGACCAACATGATTACAATATTTTACGTAAACAAGCAGAGAGCACAGTCATCTCTTCTGTGCTCATAGGCAATTCCTTTGAGCTCCAGGATATTGATATATATCAATATATATATAACTGGCCAGGTCTGAAGAGCACATTAACAGATAACCTCAGCAAATACTTTTCCACAGAGCATGAATGGGAGATTCAGAAGTCTGTTGTTCAGTTCATTTTCCACCAGTGGGGATGACCGGCAGTCGATTTGTTTGCAACAGACAGGAACAAGAAATGTCAAAAGTTTTTGTTCCAGAGGGGGTCAGAATCCAAACTCTCTGGTTGATATGTTTTTAATTTCGTGGTCACAGATGCTAATGTATGCTTATCCGCCAATTCTTCTACTTCTGAGGGCATTAAGGAAAATCAAAAAGGACAAGGCAGTAATTATCTTAGTAGTTCCTACGTGGCTCATACAGTATTGGTTCCCAGCACTACTTTGCTTCTCCACTTATCCTCTGATTCAATTATTTCTGCTGTTGGACTTCTTGACTCAGAACATGGGAATCGTTAATAATCCTGATCCATCTCAACCTAACCACATGGTTTTTGGATGGATGTCAGAACTAGAAAAGAAATGTTCTTCAGAGGAGCAAACTATTCTGATCAACAGTAGAAAAGATTCTGCAAGAAAAGAGCATAATACAAAAAGTGGTAGAGATTTGTGGCTTAGTGTGAACTTGTGCTTCTGGAGTCCTAAACACTTTGTATTTTGGACTATATCCTTTCGCCAAAGACCTTGGGGAACTCACACACCTGTCTTGGGTACATCTGAATGCTATTAGTGCCTTCCACCCACATGTAGATAGCTCATTGTTCTTTGATGTGTGTATTCCATGATCGGCCTTTCTTCCTATCTGCTTTGGACTCTTCCTGTACTCTTTGGGATCTGTGGTAGAAAAGGTGCTCAAGTGGCAATTGGTCACACACTGAGTATGGGTGGGAGGATAGGATGCATGCACTACCAAACGGACACTGCTAGCAGAAATCTCTGGTGCATGCCCACCTAGAATGGAATACATATAGGACAAAACATCTTGAACTCTAGTTACTGTACAGGTAAGTAACTTTTTTTTATGTTTGGGTTTGCGTGTAGACTTGTAGGCCTAGGGGATTCATCCATGAGGATTGTTTCTGTGGGGGAAGATAATCCTTCTGACAAACTTTGCAATATTTTACCAGTTGGTGGTGTTACCATGTGATTTTTCCCCCCTGCTATGTGACTTTTCCTTTGGTAGTGTTGGGTACTACTTGAGTTTGCAATAAAGACTGAATAATTAGGGTCATTTGTTTCTGTTTGTGAGAATGGGACAGCAGTTGAACAAATATTTTTTTTTAACCTGTGGGGGTTTTTGTTTGTTTGTTTTGTTTTTCCTCCAGTTTTCTCCATTGTGCAGTGGATCAAAGAGATATCTGTCTTCAACTGGAGCAGATGGAACAATATGTTTTTGGCTGTGGGATGCTGGCACCCTTAAAATAAAGTTAGTTGTATTTTACATGTTCTTAATTATATGTCATGAAAAAGTAGTGGTAATTAGTGTTAGAGAAATTTAGTTGGGTATTACCGTCAGCAAATTGAAAAAAGTTACTCATCAATTAACTTTCTATATGGTTACAGAATATAGTTTTTCTGGTTGGTATAAAGTTATAAATTGACTGTCTGCCTCCTTTCAGGATTAAGTTAGTACAGCAGTGTACTTAAGGTTTTGTAGGTGAAGCAGATAAAGCATCCAACCTCACTGTTTAATTTAATTTAATACATTTCTGTTCAGGTAGACTTTCTGTGGCCTGGCATAGAAGCTCCATTTTTTTATTGATTGATTGATAGATCAATATCTGGCTCCTAACTCCAAGTGAAATGAGAGTAGTGCTAAAGAAAGCAGTAGGACTAGAAGGTTTTTAATTCCAAATGTTAGGTGGGAGAAGGTATCTGTGACGGGTTGGATCACAGAAACCCCCTGGGAGCTTCCACCTGATGTGCCAAGACTACTTCTGCTCCTGCTTTCCTGCCCTGCCAGCTTAGGACTCCAGCACCCTGCCTGGTTTGAGCCAGACCCACTAGCCTGCCGCAAACCCAGACCCGGGTCTGAACCACATCCCCTAACAGCTGTAGGCTTAACTGAAAGCAGCTTACAGAAGTGTTCTCGTCTTTAACACTCAGATGCCCGACTCCCAATGCGGTCCAAACCCAAAAGAAATCTGTTTTACCCTGTTTAAATGTTATACAGGTTAAACTCATAAATTGTTCGCCCTCTATAACTGATAGAGATATGCACAGCTGTTTGCCCCTCCAAGTGTTAATACATACTCTGGGTTAATTAATAAGTAAAAAGTGATTTTATTAAATACAGAAAGTAGGATTTAAGTGGTTCCAAGTAGTAACAGAACAAAGTGAATTACCAAGCAAAATAAAATAAAACCTGCAAGTCTATGTCTAATAAAACTGAATACAAACAAAACCTCTCCAGTTCCAGTAAGCTTCCTTTTACAGACTAATCTCCTTTTAGTCTGGGTTCAGCAATCACTCACACCCCCTGTAGTTACTGTCCTTTGTTGCAGTTTCTTTCAGGAATCCTTGGGGGTGGAGAGGCTATCTCCTTAGCCAGCTGAAGACAAAATGAAGGGGGTTTCCCATGGGCTTCAATAGACTTTCTCTTGTGGGCGGAGACCCGCTCCTCTCTCCTATGCAAAGTCCAGCTCCAAGATGGAGTTCTGGAGTCACCTGGGCAAGTCACATGTCCATGCATGACTCAAATGCTCTACTAAGGTTAATTAGAAATCAAGCCAGTACACGGCCAATATTCATAACTTCAAATACAAAATGATACATGCATACAAATAGGATTAATAGATTCAGTAAATCATAACCGCTACATAGATATGTTACATGGCATATGTAGCATAGAACATATTCCAGTTATGTCATATATATTCATAAGCATATTTCCATAAAGCCTTATAGGGGGCACAGTCACAGTATCATCCTACTAAAATTCTGAAATATCTTAAAGCATTTTAATGCTAAAATAAATGAAACTTCTTTCTTTCATCTTCCTCTAGACTTTTTGCCTATCAGAGTTATTCCCCCCGCCCCTCCCCCATTTTCCTACTTTAGGTGAGGTGAGTTTGAGCTTTCTTTCCCTCCTGCTATGTATCAGCACACATGGGTATTTCTGGATGGTTATGTAGGTGTGCTGGTGTCTAAAATGAATCTGACGAGTAACTTGAGGTGGGGTGCATGACATCTTCTTGGAAGCATTGTCAGGATACAATATACACAACAGAATTAAATTTTGTGAAAACATTAATTTAGTCTATAAACATGAAATACTATTCATTCTCATTCTACTATCCTCACTCAAAATCTATGGCTCAGTCTTGAAAATATTCATTAACATAAAATTCATTGGGGTTGTTTTTGAGGATGGTATTTTTTTGTTGTGCTCTCTGGGTAGACTGGCTCCACTTCCGAAGCCTGGGCTTTCATTATGTTGTCCAAGCAGTCTGGTTCAGACCCTTCTTTTCTTTTCTGTGTGCTAGGGAGCTTGTAGTCAGCTTCCTCATCTTATCTTCCAGGTTTTCCAGGCCTTGGCTGCTGCACTGTTCTCCAGGCAGTTCATTTTGCCAGTTTACATTTCTGGCTCCCCTGTTTCCTGGCTACAAGATGTACTACTGCAGCTCTCACTCTTGACCCTCTGCTGTGGGAGCATATACTAATCCAATTAACTCTGCCTTACTAGGAAAACAGAAGAGCAAGAGGCTATCCCAGTAGGCTAGAGAGACCAGTTCTGCCAACTTTCATGAAGTTTTTCTTAAAGCGTGAGCTTCTGGAGTCAAGTGTTTAGATGAGAATCTCAGCGTTTTCTTTTAAGAAACAAGGTTTCTAGCCCTTGTTGTGGAGAAAAGCTCAGAAATCTGACCTGAGCATACACTAATGGCTCAAAAACCAGAAGGCAAATAAAAAACTTGGAGAGAGTGGGTGGGTGAACAGGTTGAGAGTTAAATCTTCTGAATTTTAAGACAATGATATGACTTTGGGGGGGGGGGGTCCTACCCGATGATTTTTGAACACATTGGATTGCCAATACTGAGAGACAAAATAAAATGTGGGGTAGTTGGCTGCAGCAGAATTGCAAATTACATGGCAAGAATGCTTAATTCTGTGGTCCAGAAGATCCTGATCAAGATGAATTAAGCAGTTCACTCCTCTGAGCTATTGTTTCTGGCTGTCTGCAGACTCAAGCAAACTTCTCTATATCAGTTTACAGTTATTCATAGTTTCCAATATGATTTCCTTGGTTACAAGGACTAGAAACATTTTTTTCCCTTATCAAACCTGAGATTATGGAGCTCCGTTTTGAAGCACATTCTGCAGTGACAGAATTGTGGAATATATGGGGCTCTGATTATTACATATATATATTAATGGGTGCTAGTAAAGGACCAGTCTTTTGAGGGGATGGAGATGTGGGAATGCTGAGGTAGAGGAACAAGGAGTCTATTGGCTGTAGAATAAAGTGTTAGTGGAGTGGGGATGTTGAGGCTACTTTGACTATTTCTCGTTCATTCACATCTGCGGTACATATTGGTTTAGTCAGAATTTTTTTGTGAGATGGCATGGGCCTGGGGACAAGTATTGAAGGGAACAAGTGTTTGGTTTTTTTTAGTTGGTTTAACTGTTTTTTGGATAGTATAAAGTAGTTATTAGTTGGCATGTCTTTTGGGGAGGAGGTATAAAGTATGTCTTGTAGGATTAGAAATTATGTTGTGGTCATGTCTAGAATACTGAAATAGTGGGTCTCTGGGAAGAATAGGTGGGAAATAGCTGGTAGGCACATTATTGGGAAAGTCTTAGTGGATAGCCTCAGAGGAAGAAAAATCATAATCTCCTCTCCCATTTAATAGTTGAGATCCTCCATTTTAATTCTTTACATTGGAGATGGAATTGCAAGAATCAATGGTTTTCCCTGGCCTCTTGTTTTTGTAGAAGATTCCTCTGCAGTACCTAAGCAGCATGATCTCAGCAGCACTCCAGCAGAGTAGAAGGTTTCCAGGGGTAGTTTAAAATAGAAGATATTCATTTACAACATGTAGTGCTGCTGGGGGTGTGTGCTGATCTTCACTTGTGGGGAGCGTCACCTAGTGATCAGGGCTTAGGTAGTTCTACTTGCAGAGGGGGTTTTGGTAGGGGAGCCTGGGCCCTCCCACTGCCCCAGGCTCTGGCCCAGGGCCCTTTGAGGGTAACAAAAGGGTCCAACACCCAAGAGTGCCTCCAGGCTGCTCTCTCTGAACCACTTCCTACCATCCCTCTGTTGTCCACAGTTTGCAGACTGAACAGGAAGGCATGAATGGGGTCAGCTCACCACATGGCACCTCTTCGTGGTCAGGCATGGTGTGTTAACTCTTTCCTTAGAGCAGTGGCTGGCTCCTTGGCCCGCCACTCAGTTTAGTTCCAGGTCTCTCCGCTTCAGGGGTAGCTCATAAACAGGACAAGGAGAATTAGCACAAATAAATTGAGTACACATGAGAGAGGGGGAGGAATGCTTCCCTCTCACAGTGTACCTGAAGCAGGTCCTCAGGGAGGGATCCTGCTTTCCCTCAGCTCTTTTCTCAGGAGCTGCAAGTTGCATTTCTAAAACATTCCCTGGTCTACGCCCAAGTGAGCTGTCCTGCTCCCTTTTAACTCCTCCTCCAGTCTGTGCATCTCTTGCATGTGTGGCAGGGCAGGGCTGGCTGAGCCCAGAGCAGCTCCTTAACCCCTTGTTGCTCAGTGTGGGGTTTGCATATTCCATCACAGGGGGAAACACACTACTTTGCAGAACCAAAGGCAGGATTCTGCTACTTGGAAATCTATTTCTGCTGAAGGAAAGAGGGAGAGATTAATTAAATCTTCCCAACTTTTTTCCCCCCCCTCTATCCCAAATTTGCACTGAGGGAAGAAGGCAGGGAAGATTACTTTGCAAGACAAATGTTATATCAAAAGTTCTAGGGGTATATAGGGCCTTATGGGTGGACATGATGTTGATGCATAGGGATTTTCTGGGTACGTAACAATGTAATCCATAATTATTTGACAAATATCACATTTAAAAACTGGTATATGCCTTGATTCCCTCATAGGGTATGTGTACATGGGAGCTGGAGTTGTAATTTTAGACCGACATACCCATGCTTGCTTTGATTGAGCTAGCATGCTAAAAATAGCCGTGTAGTTGTAGCTCCATGGTTGGTAGGATGGGCTAGTTGCCTTAACTACAATCCTGTCTTCAATCCTAGGTATGTATTTGGGGCAGCTAATCCATCCCACGGCCCGTTGAGCCACAGCTATGCTGCTGTTTTTACACGCTAGCTCAATCAATGCTTATACAGTTATATCAACCTTAGCTGGAAATTATACTTCCAGCTCCAGTGTAGACATACCTGTGGCTATATTATTGCAGTGGTTGCCTTACTGGTCTACTGTTCTAAGTGAGACAAGGTGGTGGGATAATATCTTTTGTTGGACCAACTTCTGTTGGTGAGAGAGACAAGCTTTCAAGCCTGTTCTAAGTAATAGTCTACATAGATCTGTGCAACTTGCCTGATTTAAATTTTTGTTTGTCAATTTTTAAATAAATTTTCAGCCCCAGTTTCTCATGTATTTTAGATATCTGCAGCTAGTAAGCCTCCACCCTCGATATGTGTCAAGTTCA
The DNA here is from genome assembly GCF_965140235.1 of Caretta caretta. Taxonomy (NCBI): domain Eukaryota; kingdom Metazoa; phylum Chordata; order Testudines; family Cheloniidae; genus Caretta; species Caretta caretta. The sequence continues at coordinate 62,563,477 of NC_134208.1, read as the reverse complement.
AAATGTCATCTGACATTAAGGTCCTTCCCTCTGATTTATCATTGTACTTGTATATTTGATTTTTGTTTATATTGTTATTCACATATTATATTAACTGTCTTGGTTATCTTTGGTGCCTTTTTTTCTGCTGTTTGCATTTAATATTGGACCCTTACTCATGTTTCACTCTGTTGTTCTCGTCTTCCAAACATCCATACTGCTAATTCTTTAGTACTATTCAAAGTATACTCAAAAGTCTTACTTTTTTCTCTCTTTTTTATGTATTTACTGTTATGTCTTATGATCTTTTGCTATTATTATGTCCCATGCCTCAACACTTAGAACAAGTCGGTAGAAATCTGTTGACGTTATTACAGTGGGCTAAGTTTGCCCTCTAACTATCAAGGGACTAGATACTTGGCTGGCATAAATTGGATCGCTAAGATTCTGGACCCCAAGTAGTTTTTAAAAGCCTTAGTAGATAACATAAATTGATAGGGGTAGAGAGACAGTTGGGAACCCAGAAATGTCTTAATGCAGTTTTTTTCAACATAAGAACTTAAAGTTCAAAAACTAATGCCCTTGAATTCTAATGGCTTCCATGAATTTTGGTTGAGGTCAAAGGGTCTTCTAAGCTGAAAAGTTTTTCCACCTTTTAAACTGTTGACTGAAATTGTACTAAGTATTTCCATGAGACTGGGAACTTGCATTGTACTTATTATTTATAGTGAAGTCCACAGATCCATGACATCAGACATTTGTTTTAGGCAGCCAAATGTCTCTGCTCTAGGCAAGAGGGAGGCAGATCAACTCCACCTTGTTACAGAGCAAATATATAGAATTTCTTTTCAATTGGCTTCAAACTTCCAGGTTTCTGCTCTCTGTCTTTATTGGCATGGGGATTCCTTTTCTCCTCACAATTACTGGGACTCTTCCTCTACCTCCCTGCTCAACCACACAGAGTGCAGCGTGGAGGAGACTAAGAAGGGGAAAGCCAGATGCAGTCTCCTGTACCTCCTAACTGATTGAGTGCCTATTCTGGAGATCTGTTCTGGTTCTCTGGAGACTCAGGTCTCTCCCATATGGTCAGATTGGGGCAGGGTTTCCTGCAGCCTCTCTCCCCCAAGTAGGAGAGTTCCCAGAAAGCAGCAAAGTCCTCTTGCTCTGGCACAGACAGCCATTCCCTCCTCCTCCCACCTTAAAGAAGGGAGGTTGAAGTGCAATATTAAAGGACCAGAGAAGCTTCTTGCCTAGCTGCCAAAGCCTGCCCAGCCCCACCCCCCTCATGCTAACCCCACCCATCCTGCTGTTATAGTTGGACAGCACTGATATGGAAACAGAACGCAGTCTGGAACATACATACAAGTAGCAGCTTGGCCCAACTTTTAAGAAAATCAAACTGACTCACAAAGAGTTATCAAACTGTCCAAAATAGAGAGACGGTCCTTGTTGGAGATTCAATACTCAGAAGAAGCAGAAGAAATTTCTGCACAGGACAGTTGGACAACAGGATGGTACGAGACATCACTCTAAGATTGGATGGGCTTTTAAAGATGATGGGCAAGGATCCAGTGGTGATGGTTCATATTGGCACAAATGACATTGTGTCGCGGGATATCTCACAGGTAGTAGATATGTGCCGAAGAAGAAAAACGTCCAAGCCATCTTCTCTGTGATCCTTGCTGTCCCTCAAGCAAAGGAAGACAGAAGGCAGAAGATTCTGGAGGAGAATCACTGGCTAGGTAAGTGATGTAGGATGGAGGGCTTTGGTTTTGTAGAACATGGGTCCATCTTCTATGGGAGAGGAGCTGTATAGTTTGGATGGCTTCCACCTCAGTAGAAGGGGGACCGATTGCCTGGGGGACAGGCTGGCTAGAATAGTCAGAAAGGGGGTAAACTAATAGCAAAAGGGGAGGGTAAAAAGAGGGGTGATATGAGCACTCAGTATAAAATGGAGATATTCAGAAGAAAATTAATCAAGGAACCAAAGGACACAAAGGAAAGAAATTCTTTAATTGCCTGTGCACCAATGTTAGGAGCCTGGGTAAACATGAGGAATTAGAGATGTTCATTTATAAGCCTAAATTTGATCTAGTTTGTATTACTGTAACCTGCTGGGATGACTCGCACAACTGGAATGTTAAATGGTTATAACCTATTTTGGAAGGACTGTGTGAGCAAAAGGGAATGGGGAGTGGCACTGTCAAAAATTGCATTACCTGTTTCCGAGTCCCTAATAACTTGGAAGAAAATGATCTTGAATGCATATGGATCAATGTCCTAACAGATAAAGGACAGATGGGGTACTAGCTGTTGTCTGCTACAGACCACAAAATCACACTAAGGCGCAGTAGGACTGCCTTCTTGTGTGCCTACCTACAACATGTAGGGAAAAAATACTGCATGATCATGGGGGGGGCCTTCAATTTGAGTGATGTATGCTGGAGGTCTCATGCTGCCACGACTAAAACATCCTTGGAATTTTTAAACATGATAGATGACAGTTTCCTAACTCAATAATTTGCAGCCAACACAGGGAAGTTCTGTGTTAGACCTTGACCTAACAGATAAAGAAGAACTGATCTCAGAACTAAAGCTTGATCACATTTATAATACGTAAGCAGAATAAAATCTAGACCAGTAATATATATACTTGGTGCTTTAATGGGGCCAATTTCACAAAGGTGAAAACAGTTATTATCCAAATCAAGTGAGAGAAAGATGAAATCAGAAAAATGTGAATAATTGGGAATCATTTAAGAATATCTTACTAGATGCCCCAAAAGTCACAATCCCAGAATCAAGGAAGAAGACTGTGGGGTTAAAAAAAGACCTGGTTTAGAGGGGAAGTGAAGTGAAGGCAGCTGTAAAAATAAAAATATAAGAATGGTGAATTTGTTAATAATGAATATAAATCAGTAGTTAGGAATTGTAGAAAACTAATAAGGGAAGCCGAGAGAGAAGGTGAAATCTTGGCCACGAGAGCTGAGGACAGCAAGGACAAGCTTTTTAAATATCTTAGGAACAAAAAGAATCCTGACAATAAGAAAAGGAGTACTTGTGGCACCTTAGAGACTAACCAATTTATTTGAGCTTGAGCATGAGCTTTCGTGAGCTACAGCTCACTTCATCAGATGCATACCGTGGAAACTGCAGCAGACTTTATATATACACAGAGAATATGAAACAATACCTCCTCCCACCCCACTGTCCTGCTGGTAATAGCTTATAAGATAAGCTTGTTTCATATTCTCTGTGTATATATAAAGTCTGCTGCAGTTTCCACGGTATGCATCTGATGAAGTGAGCTGTAGCTCACGAAAGCTCATGCTCAAATAAATTGGTTAGTCTCTAAGGTGCCACAAGTACTCCTTTTCTTTTTGCGAATACAGACTAACACGGCTGTTACTCTGAATCCTGACAATGGTATTGATCCATTACTATATGGAAATAGTAGAATTATCAATAATGCTGAAAAGGTAGAAGTGTTGATATAGTTCTGTTCTGTATTTGGTGGAAAAACAGACGATAAACTCTCATCGTGTGGCGATGATAACACTCCTTCCATTCCACTGTTATCTCTGGAGCATGTTAAACAGCAGCTACTGAAGTCAGACATTTTAAAATCAGCAGGGCGAGAACTTGTGTCCAAGAGTGTTACAAGAGTTGGCTGAAGAGCTTACTGGACCATTAATGTTAGTTGTCAATAAGATTTGGAGCACTAGGGGTGTTCCAGAAGACTGAAAAAAAGCTAATGTTACGCTAATTTTTAAAAAGGGTAAATGGGATGACCCAGATAATTCTAGGTCTGTCAATATGTTGTGGATCTTGGGCAAGTTAATGGGGTAGCTGCTATGTGACTAGATTAATAAAGAATTAAAGGAGAGTAGTGTAATTAGTGCAAATCAGCATGGGTTTATGGAAAACATATCCTGTCAGATTAACTTGATATATTTTTTTGATGAGATTACAAGTTTGGTTGATAAAGGTAATAGTGTTGACATAACATACTTAGACTTCTGTCAGGTGTTTGACTTAGTACCACACAACATTTTGATTAAAAAAACAACAACAACTGGAAGAATATAAATTTAACATGGCACACATTAAATGGATTTGAAAACTGGCTGACTGATTTTAAAATGTAACTGTATATAGGGAGTTGTCATTAAGCAGATCTGTTTCCAGGAGTCTGTTGCAGGGATTTGTTCTTGGCCCTTGACTATTTTATCAGTGAAGAAAACATAAAATCATCACTGACAAAGTTTGCAAAAAGAAAAGGAGTACTAGTGGCACCTTAGGGACTAACCAATTTGCAGATGACGCAAAAACTGGGGGCGTGGTAAATAATGAAGAGGAAAGATCACTGATTCAGGGTTATCTGGATCTCTTGGTAAAGTGGGCGCTAGCAAACAATATGTGTTTTAATACAGCTAGATGTAAATGTATGCATTTAGGAACGAAGAATGTAGACCATACTTACTGGATGGGGATCCTATCCTGGGGAGCAGTGACTTTCTGAAAAAGATTTGGGAGTCACAGTGAATAATCAGCTGAACACGAACTCCCAGTGTGATACTGTGGCCAAAAGCTTATGCAATCCTGGGATGCATAAAGAAGGCACAGATTTACCCCATCTCACTTGTCAAAGGATCCACAAAAGAGATTAAATGTGAAGACAGCCGTCCTTCATTTTCCATGAATGGGAGTAACTGACCCTGTCCCTTTTTCCAGTAAAGAGTTGAGGCCTTTACTACATCTTGTTCTTAGTCAAAGCAGGCTACAAGTCAGTTCTTTATGTGTAATAACACAACAGATTCATGAAGAAATTAAAACTCAAGGTGGAGACTTTTAATATTCATATTAGCTTCCATGAGCATGGGACACCTGATGACATCGGTAGATCTGAAGGATTCCCAGCCCCCTATCCCAGTTCAGCAGTGTCACAGTTGCTTTGCTTTAGAAGCACAACACTACTAGCACAGGTCTTTGTCTTTTTTGGTTTACCAACAGCCCTGCAAGTGTTTATGAAAGTGTTGATAGTGTTAATAGCAGCTCTCAGACAGGAGAGTTTCCATGTCTGTCCCTTCCTTGATAACCACCTTATTCAAGCCCCATCCAGAGGCAGGGCCATAGATGAATGATACTGGAGAGCCAGAGCTTTGATAAATTGTGTGTAGTTAGTTAATATCTCAGCAGTTTCCACACCTCAGAGTAGAGATAAATACGGCTCTCTAAAAAGTTTTCATTTACTAGGAAAGATGGGAGAAGCTGAGGAATCTTATCAAAATGGTAATCCCATGTTCACATGCTTCTGTGATCAGTAGATTCCAGTATAGATGTTCCTCAGTGGGCTTGTGTTCTTATGAAGTCAGTACAGATTTTATTCCTATTCCTCCCTCAGTCACTTCACTCACTACTCCTGCGGGAATTCTGCACTACTGTGTGCACGCAGAATTCATGTTCCCTGCAGATTTCTTTGCTTCCCCTCACAATCCCTGTGCATCCAGACCCCTGTATACCCAGACCTCCTCTGCACCCAGAACCCCGCACTGAGCCCCCCCCACCCGAACCCCCACCCCACTGAGCCTCACTTCCTACAGTCAGCACCCCGAACCCCACCCTCCTTCACCCAGACCAGCCCCCACCCTGATGAACCCCCTGCACCCAGACACTCAACCAGTTGCACCTAAACCCCCACCACACCAGCACCCGGACCCCCAGCTAAGCCCTCCAGACTCCCTGCTGAGTCCCATCCCCCCTCACCCAGATTCTGGAGAATATGGTCCAAACAACAGCAAAGACAGTAAAAACTGGTTACACGTCAGTATAATTCAATATGGTATCAAGGCTCAGCTCCTGTATCTAGACCCCCCTTATGTGCTGGTCATGAAAGGCAACACCTCAGCCATGTCATACATCAACAGACAAGATGAAACAAGATGCACAGCACAGGTCAATAAAGAGAAACTCACTTTCTGATGCCTTGGGCGGAGGAGAGTTCACTGTCAGCCTGCTTCCTTCACATATAAAGGAAAATATTACAGGCGACTGGCTCAGCAGCTAGACAGATTACTCACAATGGAAACTACTTGTAGATTTATTCATTTTTTTTGTTGATCTGTGTTTTCTCCACCTGAATCACAGCGTTCACATGTTCTTCTCTCATTGGCAGGATTACAAAACCAAGGCAACAAGATGTCTTATCACAAAATTGGTCAAGAGGATTCCTGAACCCTTTCTCTCCTTTTCATCTTCCCACTAGAACACTATAAAAGATCATACAAGAACCGACATTGGTGATTTTGGTGGTCCCATTTTGGAGAACTAAATCTCTGCACAGTGCTCTTCCATAGGATCTTATCCTGGTTCTTCATGACCTTACTGGCCTCCACTGGAATCGTTCGTGAGGTTGTCTCAGTACTTCTTCACAACTGAAATGGCTTTTTGATAGCAGTCACTTCTGCTCACAGGGATCTTTCTCCTGGGAACCTTAATACTACACTTTCCGTAAAGATAAAGTGGTACTCAGAACCAATCTTGGCTTCATACCAAAGATTAACTCATAGTTGCATGGAGCACAGGAAATTGTCATTCAATCCTTACATCCAGCTCCCTCTCACCCCAAAAAGAATTCTGGCATATTTTGGATATCTGCACAACTCTCAAAATAAATATTAATTTTACAGACCAGAAATATGCTGTTTTTGCTCTGTGATTCAGTGTCAAAGGGAAAAGAAGATCTTAATCTTCCAATTCCAGCTGGCTAAGGCATTGTATCTTGGAGGCCTGCAAGTCAAAGTATAACTTCCTCTTCCAAAATCAGAGTGTGCATGTATGCTTGCACACATGCTATCTCTTTTTCAGGTCTGTGGTAACTCAGTGGACAGAAAGATTCATTTCATATGAGAGAATCTGTAAAGCTAGCCACCTGGTCCTCTGTGTAAGCCATCTCCAAGTTCTCCAAGCTGGGCATTTAATCATCAGTCGATACCACCTTTAGTAAATGGGTGCTCCATGCTGTAGTGTCCTAATAACAATTAAGAAGGGATTATCCTATTTTGCATAACCCCTTCTAATAACAATTAAGAAGGGATTATCCTATTTTGCATATGTATTTTTCCCACTCTGAGTGGATACTGTTATGAAAATCCCAGTGTCATGGATCTGTGGCCCTCATTACAAACAAGAATAGGAAAACACATATATGTTTTACTTTTGGAATAATGAGGTTCATAGTTTTAGTCCACCTTGAACGCGGTGTTTCTTTGGGAAAGATACAGGATTATTAGTTGGTACTTAAAATCTATTTCTTCATTGCAATCTTTGCTTAGTATGGGGACTGGTAGTATTGATATATAGCAATATATAGTGATTAGAGATTTTCTTGGCTGAGGAAGTGTTGCAGCTGGCATGCTTCTTGGAGGTGGAGCCACTGACTGACAGGTCTGGTTTACCTCTAAGGCCGCACAGAGCAGAAACTTAATGTCAGAGATCTATGGACCTCATTACTCTTAGAAATGAAATTTTCAGTAAGGTATGAATACATTTTCCTATTTTCTTACGTGAAAGGAAAGCCTACATAATTTTAATGTAAGTATTTAGAGTTTAGTATAAATCAACTACAACAAGGACCACATGTATGTGTAAGTGCTGCTCTCCACTGAGCTCTCAGATTGGAGATGGTATAGTATGCAAAACCTACTGTTTTGAGGCTGCCACAGTATATATGTAAAATCAGAGAGTAAGGATTAAAAGAACAAACATCTGGATTTTCTTGATTTTAATTTTTTTATTTTTATGCCACAGGATTAGACCATTAAAGCTCTAGTTGACATTTCTACTACTCATAGCAGATACTGAAATGTCCAAAAGGGAACAAATATATGGAAGTTACATAGGAGATCATGATGCTTTTTGAAATTTTGGGGCAATGTGATGATAATGCTACCTACAAAGAATATAGATTTTCTGCAAAGTCTGGTCTATTTTTAATACCTGTTCCTTTATTCAACATATCTTTTTATTAAACAACTTCTAGCTTTCTTTTTCGTGTGCTGTGTAAAGGGGTTTTTGCTCTTTGAAAGCCGTGGAACAGCTGAGGTCACATGTATTCATTGGTTTAAAACACAGCGCTATTGATGTCCACCTCTTTTTCTTGAAAGTGGCTTTTGGCATGGTTTTGTGTAAGAATATAGTGCAACTCATTAAGTGTGCTAGAAATCTGTGATACATGCAGACTGTAGTCCATCTAGAGGTTTTGTAATTTCCACGAGATCAGATCATGAAGCATAGTGACATAAAATTGTTTATAAATGGCTAGCCATCTGTTACTTCATGTTTAATTTTGTTCTTCTGTACTTATTTTTGAGATACAGACTTGCTTCTGATTATGATAATATCCCTAAGGAAAAAAATGATTTTTTTATTTAATTATTTTCTTATTTGTAGTCAGAGGCCAACAAAGTTTATGGAACGTCCTCGCCCTGGAGTTCAAATGATCTGTTCTTCCTTTAGTGCTGGTAAAGGATTTTATTTTCTACCTCTTTAATATAAGGATTTTTAATAAGGCATTTAAGGAGCTTAGTAAAATATAGTACTACTACAGTGTGTGTACTTAGTTGGATGGGCTCTACTGAAGAAACATGCTATATAAGAGCTCAGAATTATTATTAATAATAGATTTTCATATTGTGTGCATAGACAATTTGCTATATAGGAATACTTGGGTATCATTAGGTATAAAATCTAGTTAATGTGTTCTTGTGATTTAGTTTCCTCCAAGTTAAATGTGTACTGAGCATAGGGGAGAGCATCAAAGGATTTGTTTACACGTCATGTACAGAAGTTTTTATAAGGGACTTGGACAAGTAGAGTTAAAAACTGGACCTAAGCTTCTAAGTATTTTTGAAATTCTGCTTCCAATGACCAGAGAGAATTCAAATCTTCTGTTGAGTTTGGAAACCAACTCCCTTTGTCCATGTCCTCTTTAAAAATAAATAAATACATAAAATCCTACATTTGTTTTGCTTATGAAAAGTTACTTTAAAAAATAGAATGGCTTAATATTGTTTTGAGAAAAATTAGGAATATGTAATCATTTGTGTACATGTAAAAATTTTATAACATGTTTGGTGTCTCAGATTTTTCATGTAATTTTGAATATTAAATAAACAGATAATGAAAAATGAGTCAACATAGGTATAACTTTTTATGGTAATAAAAATAAACTTTAATATATTTAATGTCATTGACAACTTTCAAATAATGTTACATTGCCTTTTTCCTCATTACTATTGCTTATTTGTGCTTATCTTTCTTAGGTGGAATGTTTTTGTCCACTGGAAGTACAGATCACATCATTAGGGTTTATTTCTTTGGATCAGGTCAGCCAGAGAAGATATCAGAGTTGGAGTTTCATACTGTAAATACTATTTTAAAATTACATAAGTATTTGATTAAAATGTGTTGATAGATGGAATTCACTGGTAATTTCTGTATTCTTTATATAGGACAAAGTTGACAGCATTCAGTTTTCTAACACTAGTAACAGGTAAGCAAGCGAATATTTGTATGTTTTTATTTCAGGACAATTTTTGCAACCTCACGAAAATAATTTCCAAATGTCAGTTGTTTTCTCGAGTTTGTTAGAAATATTTTGCTGTATGTTTTGAAGCATTCTATGTCAACTTATATTTAAAGGTAATCTGCAATATTTAGTAATTTTTATGGGTCATCATTAGATTTATTTAAAATAATTAAATAAAATGGCTTCCTCTTTATCATCACTTTTGTTACAAGTCCCTAATGCTTAGTTACTTAATGACCAAATTTTTTGTGGGTTATGAAGAGATGAAAGGTGCATTGGTACACTTTGGAAATATTTCTAGTATACTTTATCAATTGTCCTAGAAGGCTATTTAAATAGCATTTTTAGTAAGTGGCAACTTGATTCACAGCAAAAATGATCAGGTAGGGTAAGGAAGAGCATTCTGGACAGTGTTTGCTTGAAAATCATGAGGAGTAGATATTTATTTATAAATATCACAATAATTTGTAAAGCTCTTCTGGATGGTTGACATGAAAGATAAGGAAAGAAATTTAAATTCATTAGGAAGGCTACCATTTCCCCCACTGACAATTAGTGTTCCAATATGCAATTTTATCATGATATAAACTGCTCTAAACTGAGCTTGGGAGAGTTCCACTAGGTTTTTCCAACTTAAGCCATCAGGGAGAAAAAAGTTCAATTTAGATATCATAGCAACTACGACAAAATACACAGTTCCAAATTACTTCAGGGATAGGTTTTGCTTGTTGAAATAAGGTGTGTCTTTACCTTTAATTTCTGCTTTCCTGGCATCTTGGCCTTTTGCACCACTTAGCTTCTGCACTGGGACTGTATGAAGGGAGGGGGCATTGGCTTAGCATCTGTATAGAGTTACCCTGATGTCTCCACTGTGGTCCCACATTCAACAGAGCAAAGAGTGAAGTGCATGTCATCCAAAATCAGCAGTGCAGAGTTTTTGAAATAACAGGTATATTGGTTCGTTTGTGTAGTACATTACAGAATAAAAACCTAATGATTAACAGCATTTTCTCTCCATAATCAATTTTCATATGAACCGGCTTACCTCTGATTGATATTGAATGGTAATTTTTCTTTTGTAGGTTTGTGAGTGGAAGCCGTGATGGGACAGCACGCATATGGCAATTTAAGCGAAGGGAGTGGAAGAGTATTTTGTTAGATATGGCTACTCGTCCAACAGGGTAAGCAACATCAAATGGTTGGCTTTCAAATGGTCTGCATCAAATGGTGCAAATTTGAAGTGTGTTCAACCCTAATGCTATTTACTGACATAGCACCTAATCACTTAAGAGGAGTTAAATATAAAGCATATTGTTCTGAAGCAGGGATTTCAACTTTATTTTTTAAATATATTTGTCTACATATTCAGCTGCTCAAGCTAGTTCTTCTTAGATGCACCTTAACTCCTGTTTGCACTACTGTTTCATTAAGAGGTCAAAGGAAAACTGCTGCTAAAATCTTCCAGCCACGGAGCTAGCAAAGCATATGGGTGATTTTCTAGAGACTCATGTTAAAGAACCTACATATGTTTCTGGAGCAAAGAGGCAAAGGCCAAGTCTGCACTTAAAACTTTTGCCGGAATAGTGATGTCAGTTTGGGGAGGGTGATTTTTTTTTAAGACTTTTTTTAAAACACTGTGCAAAAACCCTAGTGCAGATGCATTCATACTGGCAAAAAAGTGCTTTTGCCAGTATAACTTATTTTGTTCAGGGAACTGGTATAAGTTATACTGTCAAAAAGCACTCTAGGAGGGTTTGTTGGTGTAGTAATATCTGTATAGCTATCATTGGTAAACTTTTTGTACTGTAGACTAGGTCAAAGTTTAAGTAAAAGCATGAGATGGTACTACCAGACAGAAAGAAAAACAGGCTTTGTTTGCCTTTGTGACTTAAGATCTGTGACAACTGTGTGTCTGCACTTTCTCTCCAGGAAATACCAATGATTCTAAGTAACCAAACAGCTCTTTCAAAACAGAGTACATTTATTTAAGGATAAAAATATACAGAAAAATACATATAAGACAGTAAAAGGATCTAAATACTTCATCAGCATCCCCCATCAGTCCTATGGAGATCCTGACAGGTTCCAGACCTTTCAGCATGGTTGTGTCCCCCTTTGAACAAAATGCCTTGTTCATTTGTTGAATCAAAAGGACCCCTGTTGGGTCAAGCTGGCCCTTTATACCCCAAGTTCTTTCTTTGTCTCCTGTGTTTCTTGAAGCCTCGCCTGAACCAGTATATGCAAATTACCCCAACATGTGGTACTTCTCTGGTTTTGTTCATAGTCCCATGGACTGCAGTAGTTATTCTGCACAGTTTTTAGTTCCTGGAGAACATAGGATAACCCTGTCTCATTAAGTAGAATACAGTCACTAGCCTACAATGATCCATATAACATTCATGAAGTTAATACTATAGTCTGCAAAGATAGTGCATGTGGTTGCAATTTCTATCTCTGTCTCCTACCCTTTTGCAAAACTGCCAGCTTCCTCCTGGACATCTTCTAAGCTTTGTCTGTGCTGAGGAAGTTTAGAAATAAATTTTTCATCAGTTCAGCTTCACTGAATGGAGACCTCATGTAGACAAGATTCAGGTGGCTTCCAGTATTTTTACCCCCATAGGTTTAACTAATGCAGTGGTTTAAAAAAAAAGGCGAAGAAAAAAAGCCAGAAGCCTCCAGAACCTTGTTTATATTAACGTGCCTTTTGGTGGAGCAGAATTAGTGAGATATAGCCTGTGATGCAGTCATACATTAATACAGAAATCAGCTGGACATAGAAAACTGAAAATGTGGGACTGTGAATAAAGCTTATTATCAAAATGCAAGCGTTTATAGTACTCTAGTACTGATTATTTTATTCATTTTCATATTTAATTTAAAAATCTCCATTTGGTAATTTTAAATTAAGTTTCTACAGTTTTATCACATCTGCTTCACCAGAGTGCTGTAATGAGTCTTGCCACAAAATGTAGATCGTTTACTAGAGTATATAGGGCTTGTTCGCTTCTGATTCTTGTTCTGTATATTGTGCTTCTACTTTTATACCAGCTGTCCTAACAAATTTGCAGAATTGTGTCTTTTCAACACACATTAGTATAGATTAGAATGATTGCTTCTCTTCTTGCTACTTCAGCTTCTTCCTTAGCATCCATACAGGCTTTGAGCTGACATGTTACCAGTATTCAGCTCAGCAGCACTATTACTAGGATTAGGTTGAGCAGTGTAATTAGTTTCTTTTCAAAATCACTAAAAGAACTGCAGAATTTCTTTCCTTGATGAAAAGATGATCAGGTACTTCTCTTTGACAAGAGTGTTGGGAGAATTTATTGAAAACATCAAAAGACATTGTCAGTCAAATTTGTTGAGGGTTTTCACACTTGAACAACTTTCATATTTGACTGAAGGAATATGCCATAGCCCCAGAAGTTGGAATGCAAGGGACAGAATAAACCCTCTTCAGAACAATTTTCTAGTGGAATAAATCCACCCTCTTGGATTCTGTAATGCTGGGGTTGTGCACCTGCTGGTGACTACTTGGAGCCAGCTTCTGAAGATTTTTTGGGTTTTTTAGTGGTAGGAAGACATGTCAAGGGTTGGTTGAGTAAAGCCTGAAGTTTTCTATACTCTCCCCGTGAGGCCAAAATCTTTCCTTACCTACTGGATGTTTTCTTTCCCATCCTTTTTCTCATTCTTTCACCTTCCTGTGTTGTCTTCTTTTGCCCTTAAAATTTTTTAATGTTGTTACTAGGACCCACAATGATGAAGGAAGCAGATCTGTTTAGGCATTTATATTGTACTCAACAGCATAGCATCTGAGCAACACATTGCTGGCATTCCTGAGTCATGGTTTGATTGCTGCCTGCTCTGATCATACTATAGCCTAAACCATTGCCTTTGCTTTCTAGCTGGCCTTCCCTTGTTTTTTCTCCCACCAAGTCATTCAGTCAAGTTTCCTTCACTCTGACTCTTCCCCCTTTTCAGTCATACAAAGGGCAAGACTAAACACATTTAGCCTTACCCCCGACCCCGCTCTAGTCCCAAAATGTAGTAAATAAGCCCCTTAGAACAGGTAATAAAAGAAATCCTGATCTCTAAAGTAGTGGTTCTCAATTTTTTTGTTAGGTTTCAGAGTAACAGCCGTATTAGTTTGTATTTGCAAAAAGAAAAGGAGGACTTGTGGCACCTTAGAGACTAACCAATTTATTTGAGCATAAGCTTTCGTGAGCTACAGCTCACTTCATCGGTGAAGTGAGCTGTAGCTCACGAAAGCTTATGCTCAAATAAATTGGTTAGTCTCTAAGGTGCCACAAGTCCTCCTTTTCTTTTTGCGAATTTTTTTGTGATAGCGACTACTTTCTCACAGTGAGTCTCTGAGTGCTACCCCCCTTATACATTAAAAACACATTTTTTATATTTAACACTATTTTAAATGCTAAATTTATAAGCCTATTGTTTAAAATGAATTTACCTTTTCTCACCGCCTTTAAATTAAGACTAAAACATATTTTAATTAAATTATTGTTTTAAGCAGAAATGTTATTTTTTAAAAATAGTTACTGTTTAATATTGTGGGGGGCATGAAGAAACTTTGTCAATATCACTTGATTTGCTAGTTAGCTTGGAAGGCTGTGAAAAGTGATATTAACAAACATACAAATATCACTTTTCACAGCAGACTTGCTAGCTAGTAAGTCTTCTGTGAAAAGTAATATTTGTATGTTTGTTAATACCACTTTTCACAGCCTCCCAGCTCTGAAGGCAGTACCACAGTCAGCAGCAGTGCAGAAGTATGGGTGACAATGGGGTGCTAGTAAGTCTGCTGTGAAAAATGATATTAATAAACATACAAATATCACTTTTCACAGCAGGCTTACTAGCGCCCCATTGCCACCCTTACCTCTGCGCTGCTGGTGGTGGCAGGTGCGGTGTTCAGAGCTGAGCAGCTGGAGAGCAACGACTGCGGGCCAGGCGCCCAACTCTGAAGGCAGTGCAGCCACCAACAGCAGTGCAGAACTGCAGAAGTAAGAATGGCAATGACATATGATGCTCTCCTTACTTCTGCGTAACATTTGACCTTTGTGCTGGTAAGGGTGGCTACGGGGGGCTAAGGCAAATTTTGGGGTGGCTATAGCTCCCGCAGACCCCCCTAGTGCCACCCCTGCCTGTGTGTCTGACTATTAAAATTTTTTTTTTGGCCAGTCTCAGTGTTATGATTGGTCTGCTGTTTAATGCAGCTCTTCAGCTGCTGAACAGTCAAGCCCTCTAATGTTGTCTCAGTCCCAGAGCTGTCCTGAGGGAAAATGGCACCCTGGGCAAACTTCTATTTTGGCACCCTTTCTTTGGAGGTGGAGTGGGATTGGGGGTGGAGCTGGGCTGGAGGGGCTTGGGCTGTCAGCCCCGTCCATGGTGGGGCTCGGGCTGTCAGCCATGCGTGGAGCTGTCAGCTTACAACCCCCTACATGCTAACCTTGCAACCCCCAGTTTGAGTACCCCTGCTTTAAAGGGATAAATTATCTTCAGAGTAGGGCCAGAATCCTACTCTTATTCATTCTTTTCATCCTGTATGGAATGACTCTGATTGTCTGATGAAGGCTAACTTGACTGCATTTTCGTAGTCATTAAGACATCAGACACTAAAAAGAAATCAAAATCTTCTATGGTTCTTCTTAAAAAGAAGCAACTTAAATGATACACTATATGTTATCAGTGACAGTTTTTTTAAAAGTGGTGCACAGGGTGGATAAAAATCATAGAAAAACTGATCTTATTTTTTAACCTGATTTTTAAAATTTTAGTTTTTTTCATTTACATTTTTAATTTATGTGTTGACAGTTCTTTATAAAATGGGAATCAAGTAATCTTAAAACGCTAAAATGGATGTTTTGTACTTGCTTCCTAATTATAAATAGAATTTCAGATTTTACATAGTGATATTTTTCTATTAAATTGCATATTCCGTAAGCTTGACCCATGCGGCAGCAAGTCTCAGAGCTGAATCAACTGACTCAGGCTTGCACTAAGGGGCGAAAAATAGTAGTGTAGATTTTTGTGCTTAGGCTGGAGCCCAGGCTCCGAGACCCACTGCTTCGACAGGTTCCAGAGTCCAGGCTCCAACCCAAGCCCAAACATCTATCCTGCTATTTTTATTGCTGTTGTGCAAGGTCACTTCATTTGACCTGAACTCTGAAACTCGCTCCTGCATTGTTGTTTTTTCAGTGTAAACATACTGTTAGACACTTGGGTGCTTTTCAAAATTCTGCCCAACATTGTATTTTTCAATATTTTGTTTTCTATCTCGAGCAGTTTTGTCAAAAGTCAAAGAGGATACTCTGGCAGTGGCATTAAAAAAACAAAACAGAATGTATAACTTAATAACTTTATAAAATTTCAATCACACAGATTTTCAAATTAGTTTTACAAAGCCTCAATCTGATTTAAATCAATTTTTTTTTAAAATGATCCATTATTGTAAATGCCTTGATTTTTAAATAATTCAACCCTGATGGCTCACTGTTTCCTCCACCTATCCCTGCTTGCCTACAGTCTTAACACATAAGTAGTACAAAGTGTAATTTTTAAAACTCCTCTCTTCCTAAGGTGAACCATTCAAGTTTTCAACAGATTAAAACCCAGTAATTCCAGCAAAAGATGCAACTTCCCTCAGGGTCAATGAACAAGCACATATACAACACAATTTGCATAGAGTTTATGAAAAAAGAAAAGGAGTACTTGTGGCACCTTAGAGACTAACAAATTTATTTGAGCATAAGCTTTCGTGAGCTACAGCTCACTTCATCGGATGCATTCAGTGGAAATGTAGCTCACGAAAGCTTATGCTCAGATAAATTTGTTAGTCTCTAAGGTGCCACAAGTACTCCTTTTCTTTTTGCGAATACAGACTAACACGGCTGCTACTCTGAAACCTGTCATTATGCAAGGCATAGCGTTTATGAAGTACCTGTTACTGCCTTTTGGACCTGTGTCGTGTCAGTATGATTTGTGCATGTTATAAGGCCACAGTAGTTAAATTTGCCAGGACCTTTCTGTCAGTGTGGGTCCCCACACTCCCTGTTTTCTATCTGACTGTACCCCACTCAGTCACAGCTTCCAGAATATCATCATTATCGTCTTTCCTTTGACTTACATATTTCTCACACCTGGTAACAAACATCAAGACTGAGTAAATTGAAACTCATAAAATGGCAATCATTAGCTCCTTCATGTCAAAATATTTCATTTCCAGAGGGAAAATCGCTCTCTTCTAATTCAGGAAATTTCTCCAAGATGTTTTTCTATGCTTCATAGATCTCAAAGAAGCATATATCTTTCTCACTTTAGTTATTTTTTGAGTAGATGCAGATGTGTATTCCAAGTAGGCGTGTGTGCGCCCCGCATGACAGAGCTGGAGACTTTCGCCTAGCAGTACCTGTAGATGAACGGCACTAGTGCCTCATGCCTGTAGCCTCTCCTCTGGCTAAATGAGTTGGTGCTGGCGCCACGCCTTCCCCCCACCCCCCCAGTTTGTTCCCACCACCAGTTGGCTGTAGTTGGAGCTCTGAGCAGTTGTTGCTTCACAGTCTTGCAAATTTATATTTTAGCCTAGTTTTGTTGTATATAGTTCCTAGCTAGTTAGTTAGTAGTGGTAGTTAAAAGTTATAGTGTATAGTATAGTGGTAGAGGTAGTGCTCCCTGGTAATGTTCTCAGTAGGGTTCAAGCATTGCCCTTCATGTGGAGTGGTGATTCCTAACAGTGACCCCCACAAATGGTCCTTATTCTGCCTTGGCGAAGCCCACCTTAAGGAGCACTGTTCAGTCCGCAGATTGTTCAAGAAGCGGACTCAGGTGGCGTGGGACCTTTGCCTTAGCAGCACCTGCTTGAGCAGGCCATTAGGCTTGACCCCATACCGAGGCCTTCCTCGGGCTGCAGATTGCCCTCCAGCTGAGAAAGTGCTGCTGCTTTCCATTCCGGGGCAAGGGCCTCTCTGAAGAAGCATGGGAACCTTTCTTCATCGTCGGCACCTCAAAAAGAGGTTGCATAAGACAGATTGGGAGCACTCCAGATCCCGGGGTGACTCTTCTGCATCCCCTAAGAAAAACATGGACTGGCAAGAGACCGGCTCCGGTGCGCGGTATGGTGCTGGTGCTTGTGCTTCTGATCCTCCCTCAGTACAAGGTAGGGAAGGCACTGAGTCTGGTACTGATAGGAATGGTGCTGGTACTGACAGTATCAGTGGTGTCGCTGTACCAGGCTGTTCTACCTTTCAGTCCCATCCTTGCTGCTGGTTCAGGACTTCACTAGTCTGGTGGCTGTGATGGGTCCCCAGTTGGAGCATGCTGCTGAAGTCTCAGCACTGCACCAGAAAGCACTGCTTCTGGGGATTGGCATGGATATGGTACTGAAGACAGTACAAGATTCTTCGGTACTGGGCCCTTCCTTGGTACCGACACAGTCAATGCCGCAAATGACATCGACGCACGTGGGTGCTCCAGTACCATTGTTTGCATTTGCCTTTGATGACCTTGCCTGCGACACTGATCTTCCAGTGGTGCTGACTTCAGCGTGGCGCCAATCCCAAACTCGTTCTGGGCTATGGATGAATTAGATCACCTGTTGGCTCCCTCTGGAGTCACCCCTCCCATGTCTCTGAGACTTTTCTTTTTCAGACTCGGGCTCCTCATTCTCCTGCTCCACTTCACCTGAGGGCATCCTGGGGACAACAGTAGACTAAGGCAGCTAGCAAGCTTGGCATGCACCTCAAGACCAGAATGGAGATCCCTGGCCCAGTGTCTACTGGGTACCAATGCCTTACTAATACCAGAGGCCACCTTGGGCTCAGTGGGAAGCTCCTTGGTCTCAGACATCTCACTCGTTGTCAGGGTCGAGATCCTCTGCTTGTGCGCTATTGGTGGCTGAAGACCAGTTGTAAGACCAGATGCCTGCGGTTCCCCTTCCCGTGAAGCCACTGGAGTTTCCTCATCCAAAGATGCTGCCCCAGGACAATGCAATGTCTTCCCCTTCCATCCCAGAGGACTTTAGGGTATACCAGGACCTGTTATTTCAGGTGGCTTTGTCCGTGGGTATTCAGGCATCATTTCTCCAGAATACCCATAAACACATGGACATTCTCCAACCCTCTGTCCCTAGGGGAGTGGCCCTTCTGATTAACGAGTCACTCCTCAAGCCTGTGAAGGCTCTTTGGTGTACACTAGCCTTGGCCATGCACTTGGAGAAGTGTTGTTTTGTTCCGGTACAGGGATACGAGGGATTTTATTCCTACACATCCCCAAACTCATGACTGTGAATGACAGGGCACAGCAGGACAGATTCATGTCCTGCCCCAAAGACAGAGACTTGAAGTGCCTAGATCTTCTAGGCAGGAAGATACCCACCTCATCATCACTTCAGATGAGTATTGCAAACGAGCAAGCCAAACATGGCTAAATATGACTTCCTTAGCTGGTAGGCTATGGCTATGTTTGAGCAACTGTTGCCTGAGGTGTTTGTCACTAAGGGCTGCATGGTGGCAAAAATGTTGTTGCAATCTGCCCTTGATGTGGTGGACACTTCAGACAGGGCTGGGGCCTTCGCAATTATTATGAGGATGGCTTCCTGGCTCCAGAACTTGGAGATTATGCTGGCAGTCCAGCAAACAATTGAGGACTTGCCCTTGGATGACCAAACCTTGTTTTTGGACAAGACTGATGAAACTCTGCATTCTTTCAAGGATTTGAGGGCTAGCTGGGGGTGTGTATGGCATCTATGCAGAGATACAGGCCACAGCAACCCTTTGTGTGTCCTTCCCCCTGAGACAGCAGTGCTACCCAGAAAAGGGATAGATCTCACAAGATGAAGCTTATGGACCGCAAGCTCAGGACCCAGCTGCTCTGCGCACCCTCCTTCGGCGTCTGCTGAGCGTCCATTTTGACGCATTGATCCAGAGCACAGGTCCAGTTGTTCTTTCTCCCTCGTCATCCCACCAATTCTTTTGTGGACAGACTGGCTTGCCTTTACAATGCCTGAGTCTTGTTAATGTCTGGCAGCTGGGTCCTAGACACTTTCAGATTGGGCTACGCCATCCAGTTTCTCTCTATGCTTCCTCCTCATCCCTCTTCAGGGACCCATCTCATGAAATACTGCTTTTTGAGCAGGTCAGCTCTCTGATAGCATTGGGAGCAGTGGAGGAGGTTCTGCAAGAACACTACGGTTGCAAGTTCAACTCCCGGTATTTCCTGATACTGAAATCCAAGGGCAGGATGAGGCCCATCCTTGACCTCCATGGACTCAATAAGTTAATCAAACATGTGCGGTTCTTCTTCGAGTGATTGCTCATGTGCATTCCAATAGGTGTGTGTGCGTGCACCCCATGCACGATCGCCAGAAGCTTTTCCTGTTGGTTCGGCTGTGGAGACCCCAGAGTGGTACCTTCGTGGCGGTGTATATATGTCCCTGCCGACCCGCCGCTTGCTCAGTTCCTTCTTACCGCCCGTGACGGTCGTTCGAACAGCTTAGTCTCTTGCTTTGTAAGTGCCTTACGTAGTGGTTCCCTTGTTTCTAATGTAAATAGTTTTTTGTTAGTTGTTAATAGTTGTAGATTAGATTAGTTTAGTTTACTTCAGGGGGTTTCCCCCCATTCTACTCTCCCCGGCACCAGGGCACGCCTCGGTCGGAGGGGTTTAAAGCGTGCAAGAGGTGTGCAAAACCTATGCCAACAAGTGATCCGCACGCCGCCTGTCTCAAGTGCCTTGGGGAGGGTCATCAGACAGATAAGTGCCCTATTTGCAGGAGCATTGGACCCAGGACTAAGAGGGAGTGGGACTATCGCCTGAAGCTCCTCTTGATGGAGTCGGCCCTTCAGTAGGACCGCCATCTAGGAAGCCCTGTACACAGCGTACTCTGTGGCTAGAACCATGGCCACTGCCATCGCTATGAGGCGCAGTGCATGCCTTCAGGTTTCAGGGATTCCACCTGAGGTCCAAAATACAATTCAGGACCTCCTCTTTGACTGTGAGGGCCTGTTTGCTCAAAGTACGGACATGCGCCTGTATAGCCTGAAGGACTCACTGGCAACTCTGAAGTCTCTGGGGCTACACACCCCAGTGCCTCAGAGAAAGCCCTTTAGACCTCAGCCCCCGTCCCGTTTCTACCCGGGGCCCCCTAGGCTGGATCCACCTAGGAGGAGGGGCAGAAATAACAGGAGGCGCCCACCACAATCCTCCTCAGGCCAAGGCCAGGGTTCAACCAAACAGCCCCCCGACCCCAAGCCCAATTTTTGAAGATGCGCATGAGGACAGCGCACCAGTCGCCTTGTGTCCTTCCCCCACCTTTGTGAATCGACTCTCCTGCTTCTACTGTGCCTTGGTCTCAGATCATGTCAGACCGCTGGGTCCTCAGCACGGTTGGGGTGGGATAGTCTATCCAATTATGTTCCCTCCCGCTCTCCCACCCCCCGTGCCTGTCCCCCTTCAGGGACCTCTCTCATGAGCAACTCCTTTTACAAGAGAAACAATCACTCCTAGCTCTAGGGGCAATAGAGGAGGTTCCTCAGGAATTCAGGGGCAAGGGGTTTTACTCCCGCTATTTCCTCATCCCCAAGGCCAAGGGCGGGCTTTGGCCTATCCTGGACCTACGAGACCTCAACACATACATAAAAAAGGTGAAGTTCCGCATGGTCTCTCTGGCCGCCATCATTCCCTCCCTGGATCCAGGAGACTGGTATGCCGCCCTCGACTTGAAGGGATGTGTATTTTCACATTGCTATTATTCCAGCCCACACATGCTTTCTCAGATTCGTGGTCAGTGGCCAGCACTACCAGTTAAGGGTGCTCCCATTTGGCCCCCCGGGTGTTCACCAAATGTATGGCGGTAGTGGCAACTTTCCTCTGCAGGCACCAGGTGCAGGCATTCCCATATTTGGGCGACTGGCTCATTGAGGCCAAGTCCCAAGCACAGGTGGTGGAGCACGTATCCCTGGCCTGGGCTACGTTTCACAGGTTGGGGTTTGCACTGAATGAGCCCAAGTCCACATTGACCCCCACACAAACAATAGAGTTAATTGGCGCTCTCTTGGATTCCACGTGCGCGAGGGCGTTTCTTCTGGAACTGCATTTCAAAGCGCTCACGGACATTATCCAGACCCTCTTCCGCTTCCCCACAACTACGGCCAGGAATTCTTTGAGACTACTGGGGCATATGGCGGCCTGTACATACGTGGTACAGCATGCCAGGTTGTGCCTCCGGCCCCTCCAGACATGGTTAGCACAGGTGCACAGACCGGGCAGGGACCTGTTGGACTCAGTCATAACCCTCCTGCCTCAAATTCTCCACTCTCTCCAATGGTGGCTGTAACCACAGGTGGTTTGTGCGGGAGTACCCTTCGCAAAACCCCAACCCACGCTTTCCCTTGTCACAAACGCCTCGGTGCTCGGTTGGGGAGCGCATCTGGGCAATATCAGAACCCAGGGCCTCTGGTCCCATGCAGAGCTATCGCTGCACATCAACGTGAGGGAGCTGAGGGCGGTTTGCTTGGCATGCCAAGCGTTTCAGGCCCATCTGCAGGGCATGTGCGTATCAGTGCTCACGGACAATACTGCAGCGATGTTCTATATAAACAAACAGGGTGGTGCTCGTTCCTCTCCCCTCTGTCGGGAAGCCCTCGCGCTGTGGGACTTTTGTATCGCCCACTCCATATACCTGTAGGCGTCACACCTTCCAGGGGTGCAGAACGAGCTGGCAGATGGCTCAGTCACTTGTTTCATGGACATGAGTGGTCCCTCAGACCGGACATCACTTACTCAATTTTCCAGAGGTGGGGCTGTCCCCACATGGACCTGTTCGCGACGCAGAGCAGCAGGAAGCGTCAGAGGTTCTGCTCCTTCCTGAACCACAGCCCAGGCTCCACCGCGGAAGCCTTTCATCTGTCATGGGTGGGTCGCCTGCTGTACGCATTCCTGCCATTCCCCCTCATACACAGTGTTGTCCTCAAGACTCGTCAGGACAGGGCTTCCTTAATCCTCATAGTGCCAGCGTGGCCCCATCAGCACTGGTTCACTATGTGACCAGTAGTGCTCCCTCTCTGTCCAACCCTACTCTCACAGGACCACGGCAGTTTACAGCACCCCAACCTGGAGTCACTCAACGTCATGGCATGGAAGCTCCATGGCTGAACCCTCTTGAGCTTCAGTGCTCGCACTCGGTTAGGGAGGTCATGCTGGGGAGTAGGAAACCCTCCATTCGAGCCACATTCCTGGCTAAGTGGAAGCGTTTCTCCATTTGGTCTCGACAAAGGGGAACTGAGCTGCAATCAGCTGCAATTCCCCTTATTTTGGACTATCTTTTAGATCTCAGGCACCAAGGGTTAGTAATATCATCCCTAAGGGTACACCTCGCAGCCATTTCGGCCTTCCACCTGGGAACGGTGGGGGGTTCAGTGTTTGGTAATCCGATGGTGAGCAGGTTTCTGAAGGGCCTTGACAGATTTTATCCTCCAGTACGTCAGCCCATCCTCTCCTCTCCTCTCCCCCCCCCCCCCCCCCGGACCTCAACCTGGTCCTGTCCTCACTCATGGGGCCCCCCTTTGAGCCCATGGCTTCCTGCCTTCTCTCCTACCTTTCCTGGAAGGTGGTTTTCCTGGTGGCTATAACCTCCGCTAGGAGGGTATCCGAACTCAGGGCACTGACCTCCAAACCTCCATACATGGTATTTTATAAAGACAAGGTGTAGGTAAGCCCCCACCCTGTGTTCCTGCCCAAGGTTGTCTCCCAGTTTCATGTGAACCAGGACATATTTTTACCTGCGTTCTTCCCTAAACCCCATGCCACTCACAGGGAGTGCATGTTCCATTCCTTGGACGTTAGACGGGCCTTAGCATTTTACATTGAATGCACAAAGCCGTTTCGTAAGTCACCACAGCTCTTTATTGCTATTGCAGAAAGAATGAAGGGGCTCTCGATCTCATCACAGCGCATCTCGTCATGGATCACGTCCTGCATCAGGACTTGCTATGACCTAGTTAAAGTTCCAGCCCCGACGATTACAGCGCACTCTACCAGAGCGCAGGCAGTGTATGCAGCTTTCCTGCTGCAGGTGCCTATCCAGGACATCTGCAAGGTGGCAAGTCCACACCTTCACTTCCCACTACGCCATTACCTAGCAGGCAAGGGATGATGCTGGGTTTGGTAGGGCAGTCCTGCACTCGGCAGTTAGGCGAACTCTGACCCCTTCCCCGGGATAACTGCTTGGAAGTCACGTATTGGAATACACATGAGCAATCACTTGAAGAAGAAAAAACGGTTACTTACCTCTTGTAACTGTTGTTCTTCGAGATGTGTTGCTCATGTCCATTCCAAATCCCGCCTGCCTCCCCACTTTCGGAGTATTCCGACAAGAAGGAACTGAGCAGGCGGTGGGTTGGCAGGGACATATATACATCGCCATGAAAGCACCACTTTAGGAGTCTCCACAGCCAACCGAATGGGTACTGCTAGGGAAAAGCTTCCGGCGATTGTGCATGTGCCATGCGCGTACACACCTATTGGAATGGACATGAGCAACACATCTTGAAGAACAACAGTTACGAGAGGTAAGTAACCATTTTTTCTGTATGATCACTCTGTCAGCTAGCTTCCCTGCTTTGTCTCAGAACGACTGGTTCTTCGAGTGCTTGCACATGACTACTCTACTTCAGGTGTCTGTGCACTGTGAGCACAGTTGCTGGAAATTTTTCCCTCAGTCATATCCATTGGGTGGGCTCTAGCACCCTACAGTGCCACTTGCTTAAGCTCCCATATAAGGGGTATGGCCAACCCTGCATCTTCTCAGTTCCTTCTTTCCTACTATGACAGTTGCTGGAATTGCTCCTCTTGCTTCATCAAGCTCCCCTCAGTCGAAGACCCTTCTCTGTGGTCTTAGTTTACTACCTTCCTTTTGTTTCTTATCAGATCTTTATTTCTGATTTGGACAGATGTGAAATTGTTGAACATAGTAAGTTGCTGTTTTCGCTGTGTTAGCAGAGTCTTCATCCGCTCCCGGTACTGGACATGCCCGAGTCTCCATGTTTAAAGCCCTGTGCCTCCTGTGGCAACCCTATGGCTATGGGTGACCCAGAACTCCAGTTGTCTGAACTTCCTGGGAGAGACTCATATCACTGTCAGATCTGCTGGGACTTCAAGCCCCATACTCAGAAGTACCTGGAGACCAGGTTGAAGTCACACCTGACAGAGGCAGTACTCTGACCCTAGTTGGAGCTGAGCCAGTTAGACTTGGTATCGAGTACCTTGGAGTCGGTGCGGAGTGCTGCTCCCACCGTGAGAGTCTCTCAGCACCATTTCCTGTCATTGCTGCCGTAGAAAAGACATACGCGGCTGGCTTAGAGGGGGCATTCCCTGCCTGAAGAAAGCCAAGCAGGGGGAGCACAGCAGAATGCGACCTGAGTCTGGCTACTCCTCAGTCGCTGCTCCAAGGACAGTACTATTGACTCCATCCTGTATACAGGCTTTGCTGAGTCTGGTCCTGGGTCAACCTTCAGTACTGGAGGGACAATTGCGGCACCAGCGGGATCATGGTGCCGTCTACCTCGGAGGGTTCGGTGCAGTCAGGGACTTACTGTTGCTTTCGGTACCACTATTGGCGGTACAAGAGTTGGCACTGTCCGTGCTGGTGAGCATAAGGGAGTCTGTTGCTCCAAGCTCCTGTTTGGTACCATTGAGAGGGAATCCATCCCTGCTGGCCACGACACAAGTCTCCCCACTGTGGCACCATTCCCCGGCACTGAGTGGTATCGCCCTTCCATTGTCCCCGGAGGAAGGCTCGTTGTCAGACTCGGAATTGGAATCATATCCCTAGCTGATGAACTGTTCCCAATACCCCCCTCCCCAGTCACCCTTATTTGGCTGTGGATCCAGGCATAGCAGTACCACCGAGCGCTTGGCACAGTGGGCATCATAGGTACTGGAGCTGGGGGTGCTGCTGCATCCCCTAGCTTGAAGTGGTTTCCATTATATACAGGATTTACAGTTTGACTCAATGGCTCTCAGCACCCCCACTATAAAAATAGTTCCAGCACCCTTGGTGGGCACTGGCCTATGCAGATGCAATGACCATTTTGGAACTCCTGGGGTTTTTCGCCAGATGCTGGGCCCCCTTCCAGGCTCTCATACTCGGTGGTCTTGGAGAGGAGAGCACCTCCGTCCCATTGAGCAGAATCCGATCCAGACTGCGGTACCAAGAATGGTACCGGTCCTCAGGACCGGATTGGTGCAGAAAGAGAAGAGGAGGACCCCCTGCCAGTGCAGGTCTCCTAGTCATCTTCCCTGGATGAAGCTGTGGCAGGGGCAGGCTTGTCACCTTCCCACGATGACTTCATAGCTCATCAGTAGCTGTTGAAAAGAGTGACCTTGAACCTCGGGCTGGAAGTGGAGGTAGTTAAAGAATCCTCCCAGAGCCTGGTCGATATTTTGGCCCTGTTGAAGGTGGCTTTCTCTCTCTCAATGAGGCAATCATGGGACTGGTTAAAGCCCTGTAGCAAATTGCATCCTCCCTATCTCCCACATCAAAGAGAGCCAAAAAGCAGTATTTTGTTCGTGCTCAAGAGTATAAGTACTTGTACTCCCACCCCCCTCCTGGGTCCCTGATGGTCTCAGCGGCCAACAAGAGGGACAGACAAGGGCAACAAGCAGTGAAACCCTCCCCCCCCCAAGGCAAAAGTTTCAGTGACTAGAACTTTTTGGTAAAAAGGTTTATTCTACAGGGCGTCAACAGCTCTGCATCTCCAACCAGCAGGCATTGCTGGGGACATAGGACTTAAACGTCTGGGACTTGATGTTGAAATTCAAGAACTTGCTTCCCCAGGAGCCCAGACAGGAGTTCTCTGCTCTGGTAGCTGAGGGGAAGTCTGTAGCCAGGGCTTCCCTGCAGGCCACCCTGGATGAGGCAGATTCAGCAGATAGATCCATGGCTTCTGTGGAGGTCATGCCAGATGCTCTTGGCTCCAGTCCTCAGGACTGCCAACAGAGGTCCAGCAGTCCATTCCGAACCTTCCGTTCGAAGGCACTTTGCTCTCCTTGGAGCAAATGGATGGAAAGCTCCATGGCCTGAAAACTCCAGAGCCACCCCCAAGTGCTTGGGTCTTTATGCCCCAGCATTCCACCTGTTTCTCAGCTCTGATGCCCCATCGGGACCTGCAAAAGAAAAGAAACAGGAGTTCTAGATGCAAGCAGCTGCCCCCATCCACCTCAGCATCCCTACCTGGCCCACCCAAATACATGGAGGCAGCCAAGCAGAACTTCTGACATCCAAGGTATTGTACCAGTTCGTGTACCACTGCATCCTGTCCCCCTTTTGTTTTTGGACTCCCTGTCCCACTTCAGTTCAGTATGGTCTCTTACAATCATAGACTGCTGGTGCTGAACACTGTGGAAAGGGGTTATACACTCCAGTTTATTTTCACCACCCCACAACTCCTCCCTCCACATCCCTCTTTCGGGACCCTTCTCAGGAGCAGCTTCTGGCCCAGGAGGTGCAAGCCCTCCTCCGAGTGGGACTCAAAAGGGAAGGGATTTTACTTATGGTATTTCCTAATTCTAAAGGCCAAGAGAGGCTCTCTGATCCATTTTAGACCCATACCAGCTCAATGGCTGCCTCAAAAAGTTGAAGTTCCACACGGTGTCCCTGGCCTCCATGATCTCCCTTGTACTGGTATGCCGCTCTCAACTTGTCAGATGCTTTCTTCCACATCTCAATTTTCCAAGGGACAGAAGTTTCTCAAGTTCATTGTAAACCAGACTTGCTACCAATTTATGGTTCTTCTGTCCAGCCTTTTGGCAGCACCGAGGGTTTTCATGAGAAGAAGGTTAAAAGTCTACCCGTACCTCCACGACTGGCTGGTCAAAGACTGGGCCTAGGCCCAGGTGGAGGCAAGTATCCACCTCATACAGTCAACCTTTCAGTCACTGGGCCTGCTTATAAACGAGCATAAGTCTACCCATGTCTCTGTACAGAGGCCAGAGTTTATCGGGGTGGTGTTTGATTCCTCTCAGGCCAGGGTTTTCCTCCAGAAGCTTATTTCCAGATAATGGTGTGATTAGTAGCACAGGTCAAGGCCCACCTGGTCATGATGGCCCATTTCTGCCTCATACTGTTAGGCCACATGGCCGCATGCATATAAGTGCATGCAGCATGCGAGGCTATGCCTCAGACCCCTTTAAGCGTGGCTGGCCTGGGTGTCGCCATTAAAGAATCCGCCCAAAGAATCCATCAAGTCGCCTTTACCTGGATTCAGGGCAGGAACTGTGAGCACTGGTCTTTGACTCCCTCAACTGGTGGAGGGATTCTCTGTCGGTTTGCTCAGGCGTCCCCTTTGCCAGACCCCAACTCTCATTATCCCTAGTTTGCATTTGACAGATCTAAGGTTGAGGGGGTGGGGACTCTCCTAGGGCACCTCAGGATGCAGGACCTGTGGTCCCAAGAGGAGCTCTCCATACGTATAACTTTCAGGGAGCTAAGAGCGTTTCGCTTGGCCTATCAGGTGTTCTTGTCCCACATCATGAACAAGAATGTGCCTAGTGTGCATAGACAATACAGCAGCCATGTTCTACCTCAATAGGAGGGAGGAGCTCACTCTTTCCCCCGTGTCAGAAAGCTGTCCACTTGTGGGAGTTCTGCATAATGCACTCCATCCACCTTAAATCATCTCACTGTCCGGGAGCTCAGACCGAGCTGGCAGATCACCTCAGCAGGTCTTTCTCCAGTCACCATGAGTGCTCCCTTTGGGCCGACATAGTAAAGGCAGCTTGCCAGCAGTGGGGGACTGCCTAGGTAGACCTGTTTGCGGCCAGGCAGAACAGGACATGTCACCAGTTCTGCTCCCTGCGTGGCCACAGACCACGGTCACTCATGGGCTCTTTTCCTACTCCCTTGGACTGGATACCTGCTCTGTGCCTCCCCCCAGATTCCTCTAGTGCACAAGGTCCCACTGAAGATCAAGCAAGATGGAGTGAGGGTCATTCTTGTAGTCCCAGCCTATCCCTGCCAACACTGGTTCACCACACTGCAAGGCTTTTCAGTAGCAACTCTGATGCCACTACCTCTCCTCCCGGACCTAATACCGCAGACCACGGTCGAATACTCTACCCAAACCTGAACACACTTCACCTGACAGCTTGGAGGCTCTATGGCTAAATCCTGAGGAGCTGGCTTGTTCAGAGAAGTCTGCCAGGTTCTGCTAGGTAGTAGGAAGCCCTCTACCAGAGTTACATGCCTTGTCAAGTGGAAGTGTTTTCCATTTATCTTCCCAGCAAGGTCTCTCGCTCACACAGGCATCTGTGCAGGCTGTTCTGGAGTATTTGCTGCATCTGAAACAGGAGTGTCTGGCAATTTCATCAGTTCAAGTACACCTGTCAGCGATTTCAACGTTCCATGCCCTGGTGGATGGCCAATCTGTTTTCTCCCATGAGATGACCATTCGTTTTCTCAAGGGCCTAGAAAAACGATACCCTCAGATTCGGGAGCCAGTTCTCCCATGGGACTTGAACCTGGTCTTGTCAAAACTCATGGGACCCCCAGTTTGAGCCACTGGCAACATGCCCTATGCTGTATCTTTCTGGGAAGGTCGCCTTTCTGGAGGCTATCACTTCAGCCAGGAGAGTCTCAGTGATCAGGGCCCTTATGTCAGAACCCCCATACACCATCTTCTTTAAGGACAAGGTATAGCTTCGCTCTCACCCTGTGTTCCCTCTGAAGGTGGTTTTGCAATTTCACAGTAATCAGGCTGTTTTTCTGCACTTTTCTTCCCGAAATCCCACGCAAACAGGGAGAAGCAACATCTCCACGCCCTGGGTGTTAGATTCACCCTGGCATTCCACATTGAGAGGATAAAACCATTCCGTAGATCCACACAGCTCTTTGTGGCAATTGCGGACAGGATGAAGGGCCTTCCTATTTCAGCTCAGAGGATCTCATCCTGGGTCACATCATGCATTCTCATGTGCTATAAACAGGTGGGGGTCCCGTCACCGGCTATAGTGACATCCTGTTCTACTATGGTGCAAGCTTCCTCAGCAGTGTTCCTGGCCCAGGTGCTGATCTAGGACATCTGCAGAGTGTCAACTTGGTCATGGGTACATATATTTTCTTCCCACTACGCCATCACCCAGCAAGCTAGAGATGATGCGGGGTTTGGTCAAGTCATGTTGCCGTAAGCATGTCTATGAACTCCGATCTCCCATCCTGTAGTACTGCTTTGAAGTCACTTAATGTGGAATGGACATATGCAAGTACTCAAAGAAGGAAAAAACGATTACTAACCTTTCTGTAACTGTTGTTCTTCAAGATGTGTTGACATGTCCATTCCATGACCTATCCTCCTACCCCTCTGTTAGAGTTGGCTGGCAAGAAGGAACTTACAGGGTGTGGGGCTGGCCGGACCTCTTATACCAGTGCTTGAGTGTGTGGCACCAGAGGGCACTGGAGCTGACCCGACGGGTACCACTGAGGGAAACATTTTTGCCAGCTGTG
Organism: Caretta caretta; assembly: GCF_965140235.1. NCBI lineage: Eukaryota > Metazoa > Chordata > Testudines > Cheloniidae > Caretta > Caretta caretta. The sequence continues at coordinate 62,533,400 of NC_134208.1, read as the reverse complement.
CTTGCGGTGCACACATACCTAGCATGGCATGGACATGTGCAACACATCTCGAAGAACAACAGTTACTGAAAAGTTAGTAACTGTTTTTTCACTTCTCTGGACTGTCAACATGCTTACGTCCATGTGGCCATTCTGCTGAGTCACAGGAATTATCTTCAGAGGCAGGAGATCACCACTTTTAGTACACAGTACTCCTGTTATGCCCTCTGGGTCATCGCCAAATGCATGGTGGTGGTCATGGCATACCTCAGGAAGAAGAGAATCCACTGCATACTTGATAGCCATTACCTTTGCCAGTGGTCTCTGCCTAGACCATCTCTATATGGATAACGTCTTGCATCAAGACTGCTTATGAGATAGTGTCAGCCATACCTCCTCAGCACATACGGGTGCATTTGACGAGAGCACAGGCAACATCGGTGGCGTTCCTCAATGACATTTCCATATTGGACATTTGTAGGGTGGCCATGTGGTCGTCTGTACATACTTTTACAGATCATTATGCGATCTGTGCTGCTTCCAGAGCGGACGATAATGTCAGAAGAGCGGTCCTGCAGTCCTTACTCAGGTCAACTCCGAGCCCTACCTCTGAGTGGGAATACTGATTGCTAGTCACCTACTTGGAATACACGTCTGCATCTACTCGAGGAAAAAGAAATGGTTACTTACTGTAAATGCGGTTCTTTGAGATGTGATGCAGATCTGTCCCCTCTGCATCAGAGTCTTGCCCTGGATGTTCAGTGCAAAGGAACTGAGAGGGGGTTGGGGCAGTGCTGCCTCATATAGCTAGGGGAGGGGCAACAGGCTCAAGACATGAGCACCGCCCCTCTGTAGGTACTGCTAGGCAAAAGTCTCCGGTTCCGGCACCTCCCCTCCCCCCCCCCCACACACTTTGAATATAGTCTGCATCACATCTTGAAGAACCACAGTTAAAGTAACCATTTCTTTCCTCTTACTACGTGTCTTAAAAACACTTTCTGTTCTTGGCACTTCCTTTTGACCTTCAGAGTACTTTCTTAGATTATTCTAGTGTGTTTTGGGTTTTTTTAATGGTCTGGCTACCATTTTTGTTCTCTGATCTGGCTGATTTAAAAACATCCTATCACCAAACTTCAAAGGATATTCTCCATTTTACAGTTTCTTGACAGCATAATTTTGTAATTATTAAACAAACACCTTAATCTGCCACGCAGGACCAAGTTTATTTCTGATCCCCAGTTTTTGACCTGTTAAAGGTTAGTACTGTTAGCAGAGGGAGAGATGCTTGAAAATCAAAGCCTTCAAACTTAAAATATTCCAGGATCCCGTTAAATGAATCTGGTTCAGTTTATACCGCATACATTTTGTGCTGACAAAGCACAGTTATCTTTTTTTCATGTGAAAAATCTGCAGGTATGGCCTGGTAATTTTACCTAGTGGGCAGCAATCCTTTCTAAATTCTGTCTAATCTGGTACTTTGCTTTTTCCAGTAATGGAAAAACATGACATTGTTAGGTGCATCCCTGGGTGGTAGCTTACCAACCAGGTTCATGATAGACCATAAGTCTTGTTGAGCTTGAAGAGTATATGTGTGAAGAATTTCTCAGGTTGGGAAAACAGTAACAGATTGAAAGCTTGACTGTCCATTAGTCTTCTGGAACTGAGAGTAACAGGCCAAGCCATTCAAGTCTGTCTTAGTCCCACATTCTATCTAGCATGAGACAACCAACTGCAATAGCATATATCAACATCAAGAGAGCCCAAAGAGCATCAGTTTTCAACCAAAAGCTCTAAATTTTCTACTTAACCTAGATAAATGTGATCACACATTACCTGAAACATATGTTTGAGGAAGACTCAATAGTCAGATGGACTGGCCGAGTTGTTAGTGTCTTCAGCCAGGAAAGATCAAAATTCCAGTGCTACAACAGACTTTCCTCATGTGACTTACTCCCAAGTTGGATGTCTTTGCACCAGCCATGAACAAATTCCAAGCTTGTGCTCCAGATGCCCTATAAATACATGTACAGCTGGCTGTATTTAGTGGATTGGACTCTGGATTTACCTATTTTTTTCCTGCCACTAATAGCTGAGTTTAACCATTAAAATAGAGGACCAAGACAAGATAATTCTTGTAACTCCTTCCTGGCTTAGGTGTCTTTCCTTACCTCATCTTCGAGAGGTAACTATGTTATGGGATCATTAAGCAATTTTTGGACTTACTGTATCAAGGTATCCACTGGGTGTGTTTCACTTAATCCTGCCATTGCAAGGGCCTTGGGCATTGATGGAATTTGGTGCCTCCTGTTCTCTGCCTGTGGGGCACACAATAATTTTGTCTCCTGAGGGCTGTAATCCTGTGGTCTAATTCTGATGGTTGGGTTTAGTGTGTGTGTGGCTGGATGGTGTTAGTGGCCTGTAATAAGCAGGGGGGCGGACTAGATGATATGGTGGTCCCTTCTGGCATTAGAGTCACAGAGTTTAAGGTCAGATTTAAACCCAAACCCATTTTGCCTCAAACTCACTGGAAGCTGAGTGGCTAAAGCTTGGGTTTGTTGCTACTCACTGGATCTTATACTTGTATTTTTTAAATCTAGAAAAGAATCTATATCTAACAGTAGAATGCCCAGAAGGCAATCTCTTCCTGATGCCAAGCACTCAATCTTGATCTTCAGCAGGGATCCTAGAAATCCATTTGCCACAGAAAAACACAGAATTTGCTTTTTTACAGAGAATCTTTAGTTTTTACATTTTGTGAAAAAATAAAAACACACATTAACAATTAACTAAATTTTACTGCCTATTCCTAACAAGAGATGCCATCAGGTATTCTGGACTCAAAATTGGTTAATATGCTTCTAAGAGAAGGTCACTTTATATAGTAAAAAGAAAAGGAGTACTTGTGGCACCTTAGAGACTAACCAATTTATTTGAGCATGAGCTTTCGTGAGCCACAGCTCACTTCATCACATCTGATGAAGTGAGCTGTGGCTCACGAAAGCTCATGCTCAAATAAATTGGTTAGTCTCTAAGGTGCCACAAGTACTCCTTTTCTTTTTGCGAATACAGACTAACACGGCTGTTCCTCTGAAACCTGACTTTATATAGTGTTTACTACATAAAATGTTGAAAGGCCCATGGAGCTTTCTACTTCCCATAGTTCTTTTGTGGCGTGGAATACTAGGAGGAAAGACTAAGCTCTTCAAGGTCGGGGGTTGTCTTTTTGTAATGTTTACACAGTATCCCAATATGAGTAGGTCCTCTGGATGTTGTAATAAAGATTAAAAAATAAGTGTGAATCAATATTTGGAAGAACTCTTGCCAAATCCACTGAAGGTAAATTCTTAGAGTCACACTGCAAAAAATTTCTAAATAATAGGTAGCTGCCTAAAATCGGGAGAAAATAATAATTTGGTAAGGCTGTGAATTAATTACTTTAATATATCTGCCCCAGAGCTGTTGTTGGGGCAGGTGGAAAGATTCTAGGAATATTTTAAATTTTCTTCTCTGAGATGTAAATTTTTTTATGACCCAATTGGGTGGCTGGAACAGAGATGCTAGTACTATTTCCACAGCTTAAGGGTCTTTTAGAATTTTTTCCCATAATTCATTGGAAGGTAAAGAGATCTCAGTCTGTTTCATGAAACACATTTGAAAACTTGACCCTGAGAGATTCTTAAGGTTTTTGTTGACTATGATTTTTCCAATAATTATCAAAAATACTGATTAAACTCCCCAGAGAAACTTCTAGCTAGAGCACCTGGTAAGAGCGTGTGTTGCGTGACAAAATGAAAATCCAGGTAACTCTCCATTTTTAATGCAAGTCCAAATTCAGCCCTAGTTACACCTGAGCAATCCTACTGAAGAAAATGGGATTATACAGTTGAAAAAGAGAGAATAATTAGGCCTGGAGAACCTTTTTGCAAGGAATAAAGCACATTCTACTAGGAATCCAGTTTGACAGGCTCTCAAGTTGTCTGTACTAAATGAGTTGGTGATCCTTCTCTGTTCATTTTTTTTCATGGAGACATGTATATGCATCATTCAAATATAATCACAAATGCTCAGTAGTTGACAGAGAAGCTAGTGATCAAATAGGCATGGTTTTGAGATAAATTGATGCAAGCCAAGAGTGCCCTACAGATTGTCAGGACGTTATCTGTCACATGAATACATATAGAAAAGTTGTTTTCAAGATTCAGCACCTTTCACTATCACTAAAATCATTGTATTTTTATAAGGAAAGCTTAATAGGGCCAAAGTGCATCCTTCTCTTTTGAGTCCGCATAATGTCTTGTGACCTGTTGTAAACAAGAGTGATAGAGTTTAAGGCTAAACTCTCCAAAACAAAAACTTCAGTGTTAAGTTTTTAAAAAATGGCCTTAACACTCCACTCGTAAGCTACTCTATAGTAATAAAGTATTGTGTGTACAATGAAGAAAGTGTTTTGTTGAGAAAACAGATTTCAGTTTATTTAAGGTATTCTCTGGGAGTAGACAACATGATAGATCACTTAATAATTGCCTGTTCTGTTCATTTCCTCTGATGCACCTGGCATTGGCCACTGTCGGAAGACAGGATACTGGGCTAGATGGACTACTGGTCTGACCCAGTATGGCCATTCTTGTATTCTTACATGGAGTAAAGCATTAACAAATTCCTATGAAGCATCAGGGATGCCCACGGCTGCGGATGTGACTTTGGGCGGAGTGAGCAAGGGCTCTGAGGTGGCACCAAGCAATCTCTCTCTGACGTGCTTGGCTGGCTAATTCTTGCTTCTGGAATTGGGGTTTAATTGATAGCCATATGTGGGGTCCAGGAGGAATTTCCCCCCAAGTCAGATTGGCAGTATCCTTGAGTGTTTTTTGCCTTTGTGATGTTTGGGTGCGGGTCACCAGGTGTATCTGGTGTATACCTTATTTAATCATTTTCCTGCCGTTGTGGAAAATGTTGGCAACTTGTCCTTCCTATTCTCTGCCTGTGGTACATAGTAGTCTCCTGTGGGCCGTAATATTTTGGTCTCACTTTGGTTCTTGGGTTTAGTGTGCAGGTGCTGGGTGGTGTTGGTGTCCTTGTGATACACAGGAAGTCAGTCTGAATGATCTACTGGTCCGTTCTAGCCTTAAACTCTGAACCTTTTTACAAGAAAAATTAGACAAGGCTCTCAACAGTGGGCAAAATCCTGGCCCCATTGAAGTCAATGTGCATTTTGCCTTTGACATCAGGAGACTTTGGATTTCACCCATTGCCTTTAAAGTGAGGTTCTGTCCTAAAAATTACTCTATAAAAATGGTGTTACAGAGTACCATGTCTATTATCTCATAGATTTTCATATCAAATGGGCTCATTTGGAGAAAGTTGTCTTTTTCCTAGCATCAGCCCTACAGTCTCACCCTAAAGTCTGACGATCACGCTATGTTCTTTCTGTATTCGTAACCAATAACATAGGCTCTGCAGGCCAGACTGTTTGTTGTCTACCTGTGCAACCACTTTGTCTTCATATTTTGCTGTCTGATATATGTGTTGCTCCATTAACCTTAAATGGGTTTGCACCAGTATCAGAGGTCATCTGAAGATACAAATTGCCCAGGTGGGCTATGTATATAACATTTCCATCATGTACGTCTGATCTCTCATTTGTCCGTAGTATTGAAGAAACACATTACTTTTGATGATAAACCAAAACACAAAACACATTTTAAAATTTTTGATGAGTGAACCCTCTTTTTATCAGACAAGTTTCTTGATGCACCAAAGATTTTGGCTAACTCAGACTCATTATTTTGAAAACTCTTTTTTCTGTTTACTTTTAGACAAAGTGTACAAGGAGTAGAAGACAAAATCACAAAACTGAAAGTAACTATGGTGGCATGGGACCGCCATGACAATTCTGTTATAACTGCAGTTAATAACATGACTCTGAAGGTTTGGAATTCTTTCACTGGCCAGCTTATTCATGTCCTTATGGTAAGAAAAATAAGAGTGGCAGTTTTACTCAGTATACTGTAACTCACATATCCATCATAGATTTTTTTATAATATCTTTATAGATTTGCATAACAAGGCAGAAAGTTAAGGAAATAATTGCATACAGAAGAATTTAAAGCTAGTTGAATTTCTTGTGACTGTCAACCTAAAGTAACATTGTCAATGAGGATGGAGCTAAAGTAGTTCTTTACGTGCCCTCCTTGCAGAGACATTGTTTGTTTTTGAAATGATAGTTTCTAAATTTAAAATTTTAAATCTCTGTTATGTTTCTTTAAAATCATCTTTTGTAGGCAAGTATTAGCAGGCATCTGTTTGGGTTAGATTTTAATTTGTGTAGACAGAGTGCCATTGGTTGTGTGTTTGTGGGTTTTTTTGTTCAAAATTGGCAAGGCTTTTTATGGTGGCCTTTAAGTAGAAGGAAGATATGGGTGAGCTTTTTGCTGACCTCCAGATATAGCATTCACTTCCAGGTTGAAAAATAAGATGGAAGACCCAGATATTCCTTGAATAGAAGATGCATAATTGAAGTATTAATTAAGTACATTTTCATAGTAATGTACTTTTGTCTATATACAAATACAAGTTGTATAGGAAATCAAGGGGAGTCGCAAGTGATACTAAATTACAGATTAAAATGAATATAATTGAAACTTTGATAGGATGATTCCCATCATTAGAATGTCAGCATTAAACAAAATGTCTTCCTGAGGGTATGTGGGAAACCCCACAATCATGGCAAAATTTTAGAAACTTAAGTTTTTTTTATTGAAGTAGTAGGAATGGCACCTACATAGAGAAATATTACATACCTTTATATATAATTACTGAATTTAGACTTAAAATTCTGCAGTTATGTGGACACTTGTGGTTGAAGAATGAAGAAGATTGATAAACTTTAAGATTAAAATGAATGGTGCCTAATGCATTTTAGTCACAGGGTAACGTTAAGCAGGGGAAAAAAATGGGGACAATATGGACTTTTCAGTTGCAAAAATACATGCGATTTGTGAACAGTGATATTTCCCTAGTCTGGTTGGAGGAGATTCAGAATAATAATCCAGATTAGGATCTCTGCTCCAGGGAGCCTTAACATTTTTGTTTGACCACATTTTTACTAGATTCTCTCATGGACCATCTGCTTTTCCAGCTATATTTGCATAACATCCCTGTGGTAACTACAGCAATTGTGTATTTGAAAAACTATTAAGTAGTGTATTTATAGTTGTCTTTTAATACATCTTTTTATCAGAAAATAAGGGGAGGTGAATACCATTGCTAGCTCTCCACTCACCACCAGTTACTAATATCTAAATACATACATAAAATATATATGTGTATACAGACACATTCATAGAGACCATCAGAGCACCTTCTATGTCAGCTGAACGAGCTTGCAGAACAACACAAGTTTGTTTCTCTCGCCTAGAGTACTTGGGGCATCTGCTGTCCGAAGAGACTCTTGGACCCAGAAATTGAACCTGGGTTTCTTATGCAGTATTTCAGGGCACCAGTCACAGAGCCACCAATTTCCGTCTTTTCCTGCAGTGAACATATCTTTTTCAGGTTCTAGACACCATTTGCCATAAAATAAAAAGTAGTTATGTAAAACACTGGGTCAGCAGCTGCTCCTCAACCCAAAATTAAAAAATACAAAATTGAAACTCGAGATCAGTACCCATATCTTAACACAAATATCAGTTCTTATCATGACCTTATCGTTCCTTAGGCATGAAAAAATATGCACATATTTAATTTTACTACCTTCCTGTTCTGCATTAAAATTAGAGATTTTTAAAAAAATCTTAATGACAAAAGAAGTAGCTCCTGCATATAATTTCATGCCATTGTTGAAAGGAAATGCTTGGCACTTGTTAAATGGATTTCTACTTTTAGGGTACTAATTCTTTACATAGCCTAAAATCATATCCTAATTACTGAACTAGTTCTTTACTAGATGTTTTTGGAGCAGTTGCACATATAATGTAGAATGAACCCTCAAAAGGTTAAAATTGCTAAAATATGAGTCAGAGTTTTTTAAAATGTCATTTCCAGCCCTCTGGGCTTCTAAATTCATTACAAAAATGTTGATAGTGATTTAACTGATAGTTACACATTTCTATTTAAAATTGTCACTGAAGAAAGAGAAACATATAATATAAAGATACAACAAATTTATGAAAAGCCACCCAAGAGAGTTGCCAAAACTGCTGTTGTACATGAGACATTTGTACAGTTTCTCATCATTATATCATTATTCAGATGTGTATACTGCAGATAGTGTAATAGTAGTAAGTATTTCTGTATGTATTTGTGTAACAGTCTTCTCTAAACTCTCTTACCAAATCTTTTAAAAAAAGATATATATTTTATTTCAGGGACACGAGGATGAAGTGTTTGTACTTGAGCCTCACCCATTTGATCCTAGAGTTCTCTTCTCTGCTGGCCATGATGGAAATGTCATAGTTTGGGATTTGGCCAGAGGGGTCAAAATTCGGTCTTACTTCAACATGGTAATTTTTCTATGGTTATTTGCTATTCCTGCACAAATATAAAGTACATTGCATTTTGGTGGGTGTGTGGCCAGGAGAGGAGGGAGCAATCCTGGCTACATTGATGTCAGTGGCCAAACTCCCATGGACTTCAGTAGGGTCGGGATTTCACTCATAACTTTTATATGAAGTTGCTTGAAATGATGACTACATTAACTGATGATTTTTCTTTGCATATATCAACGTGGATCCCACTGTATGTATGCATGTGCCTCGTACACACAAGATCAGAGTCTTTTTGAATGCCAGTGTCTGTCAGTGCTGCACATGCAACCTGTGACTCCCAATGCTCCTTTATTGGGGCATAAAGGGCAGTATGGCTGTGACCTTCCCTTAGTTCCCTCTTACTACTCATGGCAGTGAGATGGAAACTTCCAACCCCCTAGTTTTTAGCTCTAGCTAAATCTCTCAAAACTTTTCAAAATTCTTCAGAATGCTTCTGATATATGACCACCATGAACATCTTTGATCCATCTGGATTGAGTACTGATGATCAGAACTACCTGTATTCCCCACCCCCACTACTGAACCACCTCAATATGGTAGATTCAAAACCTGTGGGCTTCAAGCCCTACAAGTCCTGTGATGGACTAATTACTTAGAAACATGGACACAGCAGTCTTCTCTTCTATTTAGGAGAGTCCCACATGTTCAGTACACCTCTCTTTCATCGCAAGAACAAGTCAGTCATGTGATGCGTGGCTAAAGCTTCCCCTCCTGGGGTAATCTGTGAAGGTCTCCTCAGAGCCGGAGGAAATGGGCACCAGAGCACCAACAGCAGACAAACCAACTTAATCCAGTGCCCCATCCAGTAGACAAGCAACCCAAAAGGTCAGCATAGAGAAGACAATGCTGAGAAAAGACCTAGCATTGGCAACAGCACAAGTGCTCTAGTTTTAAAGCATGCTCCACTAGTTCCTCAGCCAACCCCATGTTCTGGGTGTCCCTAAGATTCTGACTAACAGAAACCGGGACTGGATGATGGGATGGATTACTCAAAAATGGCCCTATTCTGTTTATTTCCTCAGAAAATATCTGGCCCCATCCACTATCAGTAAGAAAGGTTACTAGGCTAGATCACTGGTCTGATCCAGTATGGCCATTCTTATGTCGGGGGCAACATTAAAAGCTCTGTCTTAGCCATGTTAAACTTGAACTAATGGCTGTACATTCACAAGGAGAAGTTGGAGAAAAACAGGCTGAGACTTTAATTTGGACAGGAGGAGACAGGTCAGAAGTAGAGAAGTAGATCTGGAAGTTGTCAGCATAGAGATGGTGGTTGAATTTATGTTTGTGGACGAGATTATCCAGAGACAAGGTGTAGAGGGAGATGAGAAGAGGACCAAGGAGTAAGCCTGTGGAACTCCCACAGAAAGTTGAAGAAGGGATGAGGTGGATTTTCAGGACACACTGAAGAAGTGATTAGAGAGATAGGAGAAGAACCGGGAGAGGACAGTCATGGAAGACAAGATTTGAAGAAGAAAAGCATAGACAACTGTGTTGAAGGAGGCTCACAGGTCAAGAAAATGAGGATGGAGTTACTGCTTCTGAGCTTTGGCTAAGCGGGGGAGATTATTATAAACTTTGGCGAGAGTGGTTTGGGTGGAGTTCAAGGGACAGAAGTACTGGAGAGGGTCTAGGTTGGTATTGGAACTCCAAATAGTGATTGTAGATATGATATTCAAAGGAAGAAGAGAGGTGGGGAAGTTGTGGAGGAGTAAATGGGGTCAAGGGTGGGTATTTTAAGATGGGAGAGACTAAACCATGCTTTTTTTGTGAGGGGAAAGAATAAGGGATGGAATGGGAATGGACCCAATGGAGATCAGGAGATGGGTTGGGATGAGGTCACTGCAGCAATTGAAAGGGTTAGATGAGAAGAATAGCTGAGATACTTCTGCATCTGTGACAGGGGAAAAGGCAGAGAGAGTTGCTGGTGGAAAGTGGAAAGTTCACGTTGTATTTCGTCACTTTTTTCTTGGAAGAAGTCTGTGAGGTCCTGTACGGAGAGAGAAGCAGAGGCAGGAGCAGGGAAGATTTGAGGAGTGAGTCAGTAATCAGATGAGAAGTAGTCAATGCTGAAGGACTGGAAGTCGTGGGAAGTCTGAGTGACGGGTGAAGGAGGTGATGGATGATGCTGAAAGGAGCTAGGTGATTGGAGAGGGGGATTTCAGCAACAGAGGTCAGAGAGAGCACAGAGCTTGGTGGAGATCAAATTGAATGGGCCTTCTCATAAATGGAAGAGTTGAACCAGGGCTGCAGGTTGAATAAAGAGGTGAGAGTGAGGAAATGTGCAGCGAAGGGGTTGCATGGCTCATCAACATGAAAGTTGAACTCACTGGTGATGAGAATGGGAGTTTGTGAGGTGAGGAATCAAGAGAGCCAGGAGTTGAAATCAGAGCGGCTGAAACAGGTAGAGAAGCAGTAGTAAGTCCCTCAAACAGGATTTGAGTACTTTTCACCTACCACCGTCTGGGCTCCTTGCTTGTGATGACAATATAGAAAAAATTTAAATCCAGTAAGAGTAGCTCTAAAGGCAATAATCCCAAAAAGCTAAAACTATTTGGGAAAAAATTGTTCTCCTCTGCTCCTTACAGCTGTGAGTGGCATATCGCCAGACTACTGGCCAAGTATGACTTTTTAACTTGGGACAGGGTTACTCCCTTTCTATTAAAGCTCCCACATGACAGCTGATGTTTCTTGCCAGAGATCACCTGCAGTCCTTATCGACCATGGCTGAGGTCAGTGTACTCCCCATCCAAGCCACAGTTCTGCCCCAGGACCTGCAAAAGCTCAGTGGCTGGACCAGGAGAATACAAGACCCCTTTCTCCCCTCCCCATTGGTGATGCTCATCACAGATGACTTAGGGACAAGTTGGGACTGCCCACCTGAACCATTTGTAGATGCAGATGATCTGGTTCCAGGATGATCTGAAACTGCATATGAACGTCTTGGGGCTCAGGGCCATCTGTCTGGCTTGTGTGGCATAAATGCCTGTCCTGCAGGACTCTACAGTGCAGATCTTGGTGGACAGTAAGTGCACAGTGCACTATATAAACAAGCAAGGAAGTGCTTGGTCATATTCTCTGCCAGGAAGCCATTCAGGCTGTGGACTTGATGTCATCACCCTGGGGTAACCCCACTCTCTCTACACCTTATAGGAACCAGCAGCAACCTGAAACTTCTTAAGCATGTGCACTATAACCAACCACAAATGGCAGACATCTGTCATGGAGGTGATATTTTGCTAGTAGGGGACTCTCCCAATAAATCTGTTTGCTACAGAGGACAAAACCAAGTTCCTGAATTTTTGCTCCAGTGGGGGTGTATGTATGTGTGTGTATCTGAATTTCTTACCAGACTCCTTCCTGCTGCAGTGGTCTCCAGGCCTCCTACATGGAGTAATCTCCAAATTCAGATGGGACAAGGCCACATTGATTCCAATAGGTCCCTACTGGTTGAGACATTTCTGATTCTGAGACTTATTGCACGTGTCCATTCAATCTCCAATCCATCTCCTGGTGTGGTTGTACTTGATATCTTAGTATCATGGTTAGATATTGCAGCCAGGCTCAGACATTGCACTTGACAACTTGAATGTTGGATGTATGAAAGCTACTGTCAGAGATTGTTCTCAACAGATGCAAGAAATCCTGATACGAAACAGGGAACCGTCTCCTAGGATGATCTAGCTATTCCTCCAAATGGAAATGGCTCTCCTTATGGGCAATCCAGCCTTATCTGGGCGCAAATGAGGCCATGTGCCCAATGATCCTTGACTATATGCTGCACTTCCTTCAGGCTGGGTTGGCTCTTAGTTCTCTCAAGGTTCACTTTGCAGCTGTTTCATGCTTGGTCTTTTCACATCCAATGGTATCCAGATTCCTCAATGGTCTCTGTAAAGCTGCAGCCTGGAGCCAACACACTGACATTAGTTAAACATTACACCTTTGACATGGCAGCTGGTTTGGGAGAATTTGTATGCCAAGTTTGGGGGAGTTGTACTTTAATCTCTGTTCTGCTCATATGGCTCTTTCCCACTCTCCAGAGTGGACACTGCTTGATAGTCATCTAGAGTGAGATAAGCACTGACACACACTTGAAGAAAGAACTTTTACGCTCCAGTAATTGAAGTTCTTTGACATGTTGTAATCAGTGTGGATCCCACCACCCACCCTCTCATTCTTGCTTTTTGGCATCCTTAGCTACAATGGGCTTTGAACTGTGAGGAAACTGATAGAGGATCACAGCTGCCATGCCTTTATGTCATCATAGAGGGGCAAGAGGAGGTACAAGGTGCGTGGGCATCCCTGACAGATGCTACTATTCAGAAGACTCTGATCTTGCATGCGTGAGGTGCCTGTGCACCTATAGTAGGATCCACACTGACTACAATATTTCAAAGAACCTCAGTTGCTGTAGAGTAAGTAACTTCTTTAATTTTCTAGGGCCTATGAAAATACATACATAAATATCCAAGAAATTGTTTGTGAGCACTTTCTGTGGTTTATAGTTTGAGTAAACAGTGATTGTGCCCACCACTTGGCAATCTCCCACTGAACTGCATATATCCTAAGCAGAGCAATTAAGCTAGCTTCTGAAGATGAACCTGAGCTAGTGTTGTACCAAGAAGAGGGACACACTTTTGATATGTTGTGCATATGCTGAAAGAGGTTAAACCCTCTTCCTTCAGGGTATGGTTAAAGTCTGATAGATAAAAAGAAAACATCTATCATCTTTAGATCTCACAGGAAATTCCTTATGTATACAGTTGAAGATGAAGTCAAACAAAACTACAAAAATTAAATTGATGTAACATACAAGGTCACAAATATAAATGGTGAAAAGTTAAAATTTATGCTTCTTACCATAAGATTAAAATTCAGCCCTGTTGTACATTCTGTATTTTATCATTTTAATTTATTTCTCATAAGAAGTAGGAAAAATTATATAAATAAGCATTGTTTCATAGGAAACATTGCATAAATCAAATAATGCTGCATGTTTGATTCTATATACCAAAAGACAAATATCAGTTCTGTATTTTTTAAGTCTAAGTTTAATGGCATAAACATGAATATATTGATAGATTCATGTATAAAGAAAAGTAATAGAAAATACAAAATGCTTGTGACATGCCTCAGTTAATTTTGCTCTGTACATCTTAATGTTTTCATCCTCGCACTTAAGTGTTATAAGGGCCCGATCCTGTAAATGAGATTCATACTGGCTCAGACCTCTCCATCCTAATGGAACCTCATTGGCTTCTTCTTTACTTTACATTGCATTGCAAGATCAAGGCCTGCATTTGCTATTAAAGTTACATTAATGTAATGTTCAATTCTGTTTTTCTAGTTTATTTTGAGGGGAAAAAATCTAGAGCTCTTGGTCCTGAGGAACTTTGAAGGTCCTTAAATTTGAGCTGTTAAACGTGCAGACTTTACAAACGTAGTTACCTTTGCTAGTGGTGCTTGTGAGCATCTCATTTTTGCCTTTCAGTGATTATAAATTCTACAACAAGGAAGATGCTGCAGAGATTGTACCCTCCTCAGACAGGAATCCAACTTTGCAAGAGCATAAAGATTTCAATAGAAAATCTTTCTATGCTGAAATATGTCCATTAGTGTTGTCACTATCGGCATCAACAAATGTTATTGCTGTTTTTGCACAGCACTGGGTGTTTAATCACTTTATTTCTACTATCTTTCCAAATATTGCAAAGAGGCTAATACTAATTGTGGACTGGCATCTTTTTAACTATGGACTCAATTTTGATGCAGCAATATTTTTTTAGTTGAAATGTAAAATTAAACTAACTCAGCTATGTTAAAGGACTTTTGACTTCTAAACATAACTGAAAATCAGTCAGAAAATTAAGGGAAATAAAAAGTGGCAGTAGTTTATTCATACAACTTTTAGCCACACATTATAGGTAATATACCCTCCTTCCCCAGTCACGGCTCTTCTTTTGCAGAGAGGACCGCAATATTTTATAATGTATTCCAAATCTCCTTTTTAAAGTTATAGTCTAATGACAGTAGCTACATTTCAAGCAGGTAAATTTAGGACACTCAAATAAAAGGTGTAGACATGTGTTAACTGTATTGCTGTGGTAGTACTATCTGGATATTCCTTAAGTACTGTGTGACAGTAACGGAAAGATTTACTGCAGTAGGAGGCCCTCTTCTGGAAAAGATAAAAGGTTCCTCAGCATGCATTTTCACTCTTCTGTGAGGAATAGAATCTGTGCGCATAATAAGTAGTTCCCTCTAAAGTTCAGATTAAAGTAAAGGCAGTGGAAGGGTCTAGTGTAGTGAAGAGGGCAGTGACAGTAGGGACTCCAGGGTGACAGTGACTCCAACTTATTTCCTTTCCAGAATGCTGGTGGAGATGGTATTTGTTAGAATATGTCTGTGGAGTGAAAAATATAATTAAATTTTTGTTATATAATTGACAGAATAAAACTTGATTGTGCAGATCCTTATATTTTAATTTATCTTCTTTCATGGTCAGCCTTGAAAAAGATTAGACTTCAGCTTTTTTGAATATGGTGTAGTAAAGAAAAAATATGAATTCTTTTGGTTCTTAGTTTGCTTTTTCTAGGATAAATTCTGTTACCAGACTCAAAAGTGGTAAAATACTTTCTGAGGCCAGGAGAAACAAATACAAAAAAACAGATCTGACACTGTTTTGAGCGGCTTTTTTAATAAAATGAGTACTTATTAAAGTGAGACTGGAGAACACTGATTGGATGGTAAACTGATATTATTGTTCTCTGGAAAACTGCCCCATTTTAGATATGTAACTGCCATATTGTTTTATGCCTCTCTGTAGTTGAGGTAAATAATGTCAACTGTGTTGACATCTTAAACCAATAAGGCTTGACTTTTCAGAAAAATAGGTGTCAACAGCAGGTAATTCAGTGATATGTATTTTTAAAATGAATGAATATTTTAATCAAACATTTTAATTTAAAATACAGCTGACGTTTATGGAGTATGAGAAATGCATACCACCACAAGAACTTTCAAAAGATGTGCTGAATAAAATAAATACAGCTTTCTTTTCAATTTTGATTTATATTCACTATATGAAAGTTAGTGTGGAAAAACATTTTAAACCAGCTGTTTAATTAGCTCACTGCTTGCTAGTTTTTGTAAACACGTTAATGCAAATTACTAGTTTACATCTAATTCCATACAAAAATGATGTTAAATTAATGTCAGGTTGCCAGGTCAAACAATCAAAGTCAAAATGCAGGCTAAGGTTTTCAAAAGTGGGTGTGCAAAATTTGGCTCCTACATCCATATTTAGGCAACTAAACATGTGACCTGATTCTTGAAGGTGTTGGGCTCCCAAAGTCAATGTAATTGCCTGGTAGGCAGCATTTTTGAAAATCAGGCCAAATATGTAAGTATCTATAGCTGGCTTTAGGAGCCTACCTTTAGGCACCCATTTTTGAAAATGTTACTTACAATAGTCAACAGTGAACACAAAATCTTCAGTATTTCCCATATACATTATCATTATGATAGCCTTTGTGTGCTCACATGCTATTTATAAAATAAAAATACATTATGCAGTTTTTTCTATGACCTTGATCACATAGCATCGTTATAGAGATTAATGCCATCTCTGTGAAAGTACTTCATATATAAAGTAAATAGAGCATACTTAACCTATTTTAGGGAAAATGCAATAACATATGGAATTATGGGCTGGTATGTGTGTAATGTTAGTTTGTTTGCAATAAAATATATATATATATATATATATATCTCACATATTAAATTATTTCAATAAATATGCTAGGATCTGTTGTACTTCAATACATCTTGCTATAATAAACAATTGGTATGTAAGACAGTTTAAATATTTAGTATCTGGAAATAAGTTTTTGTTTGCTAATAGAACGTCCGTTTTAAATTTACTTGTACTTCAATGAGAAGTATATGGATCAAAACAGTGGTGAACAAAGCTAAACTTTTGTACTCAGATTTGTACATGAATTTTAATTTTTTTAGAAATTTTATATAATACTTTGAGAAGGTGGTATCTGAAATATAAAACAGTTTGACTGTCACATGGAAAATACAATTAGCCACACCCCAATGATCAAAAGGATACTGTTAATATAATATCTAGTCAGTGTGTGAGGAAAAAATGAGATAAGTGGTGAAGATACTACTCCTGTCCCTGGGCATCCCAAATTAATTTTTGAAGGTCTAAAATCTTCATGTAGTTTTTTTAATGACATTTATCTCCCCTTTTGTTCTGTTAAAAATCCACATACTCAGGACTAAGTATGATGCAGTTTCTATAGCAAAACAAATGAAACTGTACAAAAAGAAAACAAACTGGAAAAAATACATGATCAGTTAAAGTACTATAATTGTAACAATAGGATGGAAAAATTCCAGACAGCGTAATTGTTAACGGTGTCCTTTTATACATTTTTAAAAATGTTTTTTAAATTAGAGTCCTTTCTATGTCATAGGATGTCCCTTTGGTCTTGTATTTTGAATGGAGGTAATTAGGAGTGCTCAACTTAAATACATCTGTTCAGTGCCCCTAAATGCACACACCAGCACCTAGAGGAAATGCACCATTTACTTTCATAGGTTGTGTGATGGTTTTAATGCAGTTTTAAGTTTCAGTTTGTATCATTCTCCACCTCCTTGACTCCTCTTCCCCTTTTTTAATACTTAGAGTCAGATAAAATTTTTAAACCCCCACCCATATAAGATTAAGAATTTAAACATAAAAGTGAAGAAATTCAAACATTTTCTCAAAATTTCGTGAACTTGGTTGAACACATTAGATATATATTAGACATTAATTAACTGCATAAACAGCAACTGGCAATTTGCAAAATGTGGCCAAACTATGGATCTTATGGAAAACTTTTAATACTTGAATTTGGACTTCTTGATCTCTGCATGATATTTACATTTCAGAAAAAATTTCAGTTACATTTGCAGATGTTGTCCCTGATCATGCAACTGGAACTACATAGGTGGACCCCTGCTCCCACACAGAACCCCCATGAAGTCAGTGGGGCTCTACACAGGAGTAAGGTTCTGCCTGCACAGATGCAGTTGCAGAGTCATGGCTTTTGGGTGGATCTTTTCTCCCTCTTCCTTTTTCTTGTTACACCATTCAGAACAAAAGATTGGGAATTGACTTGGAGGTATTCTCCTTTATGGAATGTGATAAAAGTGGTTCTGATAAAGCTGGTTCTGTTCAGTCATTTTCTCCTGGATGAATTAAAAAAAAATTACTCTGTTTAAAAATGATTATTTAAGAATTGTCTGACCCTTATTTTGCTTAGAAGAATCTACTTTGTCAGTGTTCTAACATCCACTAATTCAAATTAAATGGGTTTCTTCCTGGAAATTGTCAATCAAGCAGGGGCTGCCAGTTGCACTTGAGAATTTCTTCACTCTCGTTGTCCTTCAAGGAATCTGTTGTGGTTTCCAATCTTTCCTTATCCTTAGCAGCAACTGGACACTGCTGTATCACTGTACAAAAAATAGAAGTGAAGAGCACAGATGCATCCTTTCATCCCCTTATAGTATTATGCTGTTCTATCTATCTCCAGAAGTCCATCCATAGAACTGGAGATATACCAGGCAACTTCACCTTTTTTGCAAAAACTCTGTTCCTTTAACAATCCTCTCAACATGACTCCTGGACTTTTAATGTTTCACTCTAGTATATCCTGTTTAATCTGATAAATTCTGTAGTTTCTCCAGCATCATCACTCTTATTTAATGCCTTTTGTTAATTAGGCATACCTTTTAATGGGAAGTCTATCCACTACCTGTTCTACTGAATTGTTCACTTGGATCTTTTCCTCTTTGCCTAGTAGCATTGATGATAAACTCTGAGAAGAATATTCTGAGCCGATGTGCAACACATCAACCATTATCAGTCACAGAGATTTGAGTCCTTTTTAGAAGAAAGGTTGCAAAAAATCTGAGTCCAGCTGGGACATCTCAGTGAGATTCTATATGCTACTTATTTATGTCATATCTGAAGTGGTTCCTGTGGACCAAACTTTATGGGAGCTCACGCCAGTTGTTATCCGGACGCTTTATACTGGGGCTTTAGAAAGCAAGGTTTTCTTTTCTCCACATGTTGGGGTCACTTTTGTGGTAGTTGCACCATAACTAAATTTTTCCTGGATTCTGTAGTCTAGGATCACACTGGACTGTTGTGACTTTGGATGCAGGTTTTGAAGTGCAGAATGACTTGGGATAAAGGTTTCAAAGAGAAACTGTGTTTTTCATCATTCCGGAACAGGGTGGTCCTTCTTATCCTGGTTTTAAGTTTCAGGAAGTTACTCCTCAATCAACTGTGTAAGTGGATAAAGGCAGACATTCCTTTGTTGCTTTTAGAAACAGACAAGGGATCATGATGAGCAAGACTCTCCTAACGGCAGTCGTAACAACACTCAGTTGGCTCAAGATAAAGCTAAAGCTGCACTTGAAAAACTTATATTGATTAAACTGACTAGCTGAGAAGATGTGTCACATCCCAAAAAAATGGTGTTTGAATATCTTGCCATTAAAAGATCACATCCAAGCCTGAGGCCTCTCCTCTGTGGATCTGTTCATCTCTGAGAAGAACTGCAGCTTTCCTAAATATTACAGATGATATCCAGGCTAGCGAGCAAGCTTATTTTCAGTTATGTTTTCCTTCCCCATTTCTTTCATCTCTTTGCCTCCTTTCCTTCACTTCAGCTTTTGTTAGGATCCTAGCAAACAGTTCAGACAAGACTGTAGTAACGTACAAATGGCCCAGGAAATGGCGTTTAATTGGTGCAATCAGATTAAGTGATGGTTCTCATAAACCTCCAAACTCACAGTTCACCAAACCTGACTTAGATGCAGGTCAGCCACAGTAGTCCAGAAAGAAGAGTATTGTATTTTCTTTGGGGGGGAGGGGGGAGGCTTGTAAGCAAAGCATTTTGAATAAATTATGCTGGCTAAAGACTGTCCTGGAAACTCATTCAGGACAAACCTGGCCACATCTAGAGACTAAGCACTGGTACATATTGATCACCGGAGAAGCTGAGCATCTACAAGATAGGATCAGTGTTCTTTTTGTGGTGCATCCAGAAAAGAATGTCTTCAGCTATTGTATTCTATTCTATAACTTTTGTAAGAGTTTCTTGAGAAGAATCCATCCAAGCTATTTTTCTACTAGAGTGGAAAACCTTAATCTAAGATTTCCTCTGAATTTCACCAGAGCCAAAAAATAATTCTGCCCAGTTACTGCCTTTCTCCAACAAGAAAAAATCTTTAATGTGTTAGGCTGTAGGAGGACCCTGGAGTTGTATTTAAGGACTCTGCAAGGCTTATTTTTGTGCAGAAGTTACCTGCCTACTTTACCGGAATCATGACTTCCTCATCGAAGAAAAAGGTGAGCCTCCTCAAAAGATATCAGTAAAGCTGACTGCTTTGTTGCATCTACACATTCACTAAGCTTAAATTAATTCTGCCTTCCTCAGTCAATTTGATGTTAGGATGGCTCTCTTGAAGGACTAATCTGTTTTATTTTCTGTCTTTTCTGTGGGATACTTCTATTAAGAGCCCTTTCATTGTGGAATAGCAAATGCCAAAAACAGAGAACATAATAACGTAATTGTTTTCTGTGTTCCATTTTACTAATCCAGAAACCTGCCTCACTTTTCTTTGAAACCTCTGTAGTGAGAGGGAGTGTAAACTAGTGATTTAAAGGGACTGGGAGTAAATAAGAGGTTTTGCCACTGATATATGTGACCCTGTGCCTTAGCTTCCTAATTGGTAATATGGATATATTAGTGCGTACCTTATAGGAATTTTGAGGCTTACTTCAGTAATGTTTGTAAAACACATTGATAGCCTTTGTTGGAAGGTACTGTGGAAGTGCAAATTATTATTGTGTGGAGTGAATTCCCTTTTTTTTTTGTAAGTTTACAGGCCTGCCATGGTTAAGGAAAGAATTTTTTTGTGTCTTTAAAAGACAATGCAAAAAGTTCTTGACTGGGGAGTGTAGAAAGGGACTATCTGAAGAGGTGCTAAAGACATGAAAACTCAGCGTGGTGATTGGTCACCTCTGCTTGATTGACAGGTTTCAGGGAAAAACAAAAACCCATTTGTTCTGGCTTAATGGAACTGGAGAACAGAAAATGAGTATCAGGTAAAAATTACTTTTTTAAAATCTTTGCAGTTCTCCTTTTAAAAACTGGAGTTAAGACCACACAAATCTAAATTCTCCAAAAAAAATATGGGTAGGAATTTTAGAAGAAGGCAATATATGGGTTGATTTATTCAGTGCATATCCTAGTTGATAAGTGGTGAAATCACAAAAATACCATTGCAGTTGATGCTGATTGACAAATTTAACAGGCAGAAGATAGAATCAGTATAGCGACTGAAACCCTGAACTGGATGCAGCTCTTTGTTTAATTTATCATCAGGACATCAAGGGGGAAGGTTTTGTTGTCTCTTCCTGTATTGTGCTTGCTCTGCGATTAAAGTCAGTCAGTTTCTACTGCTATTAATCTGGCATATTTCATGAGTACTACAGCAAAATTCACTGATAGGTAAATGGCTAAAAAGTAAAAGACATACTGGGTCTGTCATCTAACAGTATGCTGTCTTTGGATGTTTTATGTACATTTCAGCATCACAGTGTTGAGACTGTAATTAGTATGATATGTCTCCCTAGTTTTTGATTATCGTTCTTTTGTTTGTTGGGGTTTTTTGCCTTAATGTATTTCAGATTGAAGGACAAGGACATGGGGCAGTTTTTGACTGCAAGTGTTCTCCTGATGGCCAGCATTTTGCATGTACAGACTCTCACGGGCACCTTCTCATTTTTGGCTTTGGCTCCAGTAGCAAATATGATAAGGTACAGTGCAAGGCATAAATCAAAATATCCTTTTCACTGTTTAAGTAAAAGTGTTTGTGCATGCATTTTGTTGGAAAAAAACATTGATGTCGAATTTATTTCACAGCTTTTAAAGCTTTTTGTCTTTTCAGTCATGTAAGGTATAGCTTTTATATTTGTATTGTTAGATTCCATTCTCCTTCCCTTTATTTTCTGTCTTTTTTTCCAGCTCATACAATATGGTATGTTTCTATAAGTTGCTGCTGCTTTCTACCTCCTGTTCAGCTGCAATCACTCCAAGTTTCCCTGCTTAAAACAAAAGGAGTAGAAATACCTCTAATAACAAAAATAGATTGAAATGCAGAGTACTTGTTAAGTAGGTGACATTAATTTACTACAGTGAAATTCGTTCTAGATTTAACCCTGGCTTTCAGACATAATTTTGCAGGTCCCTGATTAATTCTAATTAATTAAAATCAATCTTTTTAAAAGATTGTCAAGGTTCCTCCCCCACTCTGAACGCTAGGGTACAGATGTGGGGACCTGCATGAAAACCTCCTAAGCTTATCTTTACCAGCTTAGGTCGAAAACTTCCCCAAGGTACAAAATATTCCACCCTTTGTCCTTGGATTGGCCGCTACCACCACCAAACAAATACTGGTTACTGGGGAAGAGCTGTTTGGAAATGTCTTTCCCCCCAAAATACTTCCCAAAACCTTGCACCCCACTTCCTGGACAAGGTTTGATAAAAAGTCTCACCAATTTGCCTAGGTGACCACAGACCCAAACCCTTGGACCTGAGAACAATGAAAAAGCATTCAGTTCTCTTGCAAGAAGACTTTTAATAGAAATAGGAGTAAATAGAAGTAAAGAAATCCCCTCTGTAAAATCAGGATGGTAGATACCTTACAGGTTAATTAGATTCAAAACATAGAGAATCCCTCTAGGCAAAACCTTAAGTTACAAAAAAGATACACAGACAGAAATAGTTATTCTATTCAGCACAGTTCTTTTCTCAGCCATTTAAAGAAATCATAATCTAACACATACCTAGCTAGATTATGTTAGGGGGCTTATTCCTTCACGCACTTACTTCCCTGGTCCTTCTCGCATGAACAGAGAGCAACAATACCCGAAGTCCAAAGGTGCAAACAATTCGATGTTTATTGGGGTGAACTTCCAGCAAGCATGATTCCAGTTTCCTTCCTTAGTGTCCCCCTTCCCAGCTCTGACACCACAGAGCCTTACACCTGTGTGCCTGTTCCCATTCTTGCCCTTAGCCAAACATGATTCCAGTTTCCCCATCCCCATTCCTTGTTCCCATTTCCCCCTTTAGCAAAACATTATTCCAATTTCCTTACCCCCATTCCCTGTTCCCATTTCCCCCCCATCCACACACCTACCCCTCCACTTCCTGATTGACTGCAGACTATGTAGTAAAACTTGAGTTCTGCTTTGCTATACCTTAACCAATCATTTTCCTGAAATTTAACTAACCAATCCTAACATATTGTAACATGATTATGTAACCAGTTATATCCCACCACTTTAATTAGTTACACCCAGCAAAATTAATTATACAGCAGACAGAAACAATCACAGAACCAGACAGAGATTATACAGACAAACAATAGCAAAGTGGGAACTATAATGACAAAACAATACAGAAGTGAGGATTTCACATCCCAGCTATTGATAAGTGAATTCTTGCCAGACAGGATGCTATCAAACTAAGTTTCCTTTTACATTTAATAGGCACTTCCCTTTCTCTGGAGGTGATAGGCACTATCAGGACAGGACTGTATTCCTAACAGCCCAATAGCACCTTCTTTCAATGTGACTAGTTTGGAATGTGAGGATGTGACCATTCACTTCCCAGTTTATGGCTGCCTCTGTTGCTTAGCCAAAGGCCTTAGCCTAAGAACAGGGCCTCAGACTGTCACAGTAAGAGAAGGCCCTTACACCGGCAGACAGTGATTTTGATTCTTTCTTTTGTACCTCTATAACTAGCCAAGTGATAAGAATACACCTAAATTCTTAGAGTATAGGCCTTTACAGACAGACCTGAATATCTATATCCTAACAGATTACTTACTAAAAGTTCTAAGACTCCATTCCTGGTCTGTCTCTGGCAAAAGCAGCATATAGACAGACAGAGACCCTTTGTTTCTCTCCCTCCTCCCAGCTTTTGAAAGTATCTTGTCTCCTCATTGGTCATTTTGGTCAGGTGCCAGCGAGGTTACCTTTAGCTTCTTAACCCTTTACAGGTGAGAGGAGTTTTCCTCTGGCCAGGAGGGATTTTAAAGGGGTTTACCCTTCCCTTTATATTTATGACGAAGATATTTTTGGATTATCACATTTATGGCTCTCCGTGTTTATATCGCTTGCTCCGGAAGTTATTTGGAGACAGATTCATTCTGTAAATTCATACTGTGGGGGCATCCCCCTAGGGGGTGTTGAGGACCAGTTGGGGCGGGGGGACACAGCAGGGCCTGAGCCAACTCCCACGGGGGGTGGGGAAGGAGCACGCACCATGCTTCTAGCCATGTTTCGCCCCCAGACCAGCTCCACTCCCAGCCTTGCTCCTCCCCCAACCCCATTCATCTCCCAGATCTGTTGTGCCTCCAGGCCAGATCCACCCCCATCCCACTCCACTCCTAACCCTGCTTCGCCTCCCGTTCCACTCAGCCCCCTCTTCTGCTCCCACCTCAGCTCTGTCCTCATTCCCTCTCTGCCCCCAGACCAGCTCTGCCTCTGGCCCCAGCTCCTCTCCCATCCCCAGCTCTGCCTCAGCACAAGCTCTGCTGCTGAGGAAGCCTTGGCTGTACAACAATGGAAGGGGGAGTTAATGGGGAGGGGGGTTGGCGTGGCTGGAGAAGTTTGTGCACCACTGCTGTAAATGTACTGTATGTTATATTAATATAATTTTAAGTAGGGTAGGTTCATTTTGGTGATCCTAGATACTTCCTTATGCTTATACAGGCTCCCAGTAATGCTATATTGGCATTAAAACTTGACTCTAATATGGTGGAAATCAGTGTTTGTTTAATTACTTTTATAACAGACTTTTGGAAGTATCTGCTGTAATAGATAAAGATTTTTAAAATTTAGTTGTGTGTATTAACAGATAGTGCTAACAAAATATTAATACTAAAATGATATAAATGATTTCATGCTTATTTCCATTTCACCCCATATCTCCTAAAAATGCAGTAACATAACTGTAATAGTCAGATGTACAATACATCAGAGTTTGTAAATTACTTAACCCAAGCACAGTTGCTTTCTGCCAAGCAACTGTGTTTTTAGGGGGTAGTTATGGGTTTTATTCCCCAGTACAGTACAAAAATAACTATTAGATAGGAAAAACATTAGCCCATTATATACTTCTCTGGAAAGGAGGTAAAGTAGCTCATCTATGACCACCTCATTTTTACATAAGTGTCCATCAGTACAAATCACTTATTTGCTAGGAAAAGACATTAAATACTTACTGCAGACATATTTCTTTGAATGTTTCTGTTTTTAATCGGTTGCTTGTAATTAATCAAAAATTGGCTTTACGTTACAGATAGCAGATCAGATGTTCTTTCACAGTGATTATCGACCTCTTATCCGGGATGCCAACAACTTTGTCTTAGATGAACAGACACAGCAGGCTCCACATCTCATGCCTCCCCCTTTTTTGGTTGATGTTGATGGCAACCCTCATCCATCAAGATACCAGAGATTAGTTCCAGGTCGTGAGAACTGCAGGGATGAGCAGCTTATTCCACAAATGGGGGTGACTTCCTCAGGTACATAGAACTTAGGTCCGGTATGCTATAGTGTACATAGGCTTGAATATTAAATTCATCAGATGGAAAGTATAGTGCAGTGGTTCGTGTGTAGTCTAATACAATTGGAGTTAATAGGACTCTAGAATATTGCCACTATGTTTATCAGATTAATTAAGAAAAACCCTTTTTTGTGTGTAATAAATCTTTATCTTAACTGGCAGCTAACAAGAAGAGCAGCAATGATGAGAGAAGATGTGATTTTGGCTTTGAGGGGAACTGCCTCTCGGAGCTGGGAGCCTAAACTTATATTCAGTTGAGGAGAGAAATATCAGATGAGATTAGGGATTTGACTTGCTTAGGAAAACGTCAGATGGAAGCAAGGAAACACCAGCTAGACATTCAGTAAAACTAATTCTTGATCTAGCATAACTGCTACGTGCCATAATTGAAATGCATGTTTCTAAAAATTAAGAGGGTAATTTGCAGTGCTGATCTTGTACAATTTAGTAGGAGCCCCATTGGAATACAGTTTTTTTTTCCCCCCTGAGTGATTGTCTATACAGATTCCACTGTTGGTGCACATGCATGTGACTCTTTTTAACTAGCAGTGTCAGTGTCCAATGGACTCTCACCAGCACCTGCAGCATGCCCTCCTCAACACCCCTCCTTCCCCAGATAAATTTGATGGAATAAAAGGTGTGGAACAGGCTAAACTGCCACTCACTTCCTTTTTGCCACCTGTGGCTGTGATCCAGTGCCATTTGCAGTGTTAACATCTCCAGCACTGTGCAAATTAGATCTTTAGGTTTACAATTAATGGTATTGTTTAATGTAGTTTAGTGTTAGCTAGTTCAGTTAAGTTTCCTTTGCCGGTGGCTTTAAACAAATAATCAAAAAGACAATATTCCTTTTTTCATAGTTTAGCCCACTATGTTTCCTTTCGTCTCGGTAGCCCCCAACACATGCACACTTGTACAGGGGTACTAAGAATATGGCAGACACCAAGTCACCAGGGTTTAAGACCTGTTCCTTATGTGACATCACTATGCCCATTAATGATGGGCATTCTCAATGCCTCATCTGTCTCTGAGAGACACATTTTGGAACATTTTTCCACGGGCCATTCCTTCTCGAATCTCACCCAGAAGGCGAGGGAGGCCTATACAAGCTTGCTCAGGCTCTGGGAGATCAGAGAAGCGTCAGCAGGCAGGTCAGTTTGTTATTGCTAGTGCCCTGCTGAGCCATGATTCCACTCCATGCTCCCAGGCTGATGCTGCTCACATGCCTTGTTTGTCTGCCACTGCAGGGTCAAGAAGGTGCATCTCTCCAGTGAAGAAACTAGGTGTAGGTTACATTCACCAATGCTGAGCAGGAGACCCAAGGGCCACATTTCTTCTTGGCCGTCTTCTCTTAAGGGCCATAAAACTGAGTCTGGTTCTGGTACTTTGATATTGTAGACGAAGGCTGCATCAGTTCCTCCAGAATCTAATGACTGAGTTGCCCTGAGTACAGAACCTTGGCATTGAGCTTGGTACATTGAGCTTCAGTGGAGAGTGGTTCACTGACTGCAGAAGTATCAGCCACCAACATCTGAGACTACAGCACTGGATACTTCAGTGCTCTCCAGCTCAGCACTGAAGCAGTTCACAGTACTGAATGACTTTTCCATTGAATGTAGATTGAGACATTATTGCTAACTCCTCAGCTGCCATGTCTTTCCAGAGGTGTCTCATTGGTACCAATGTCTTAAATAAGATACACCAGACAGGATCCTCCCCTAGAGGAGGTTTGCTCCTGCTCTTCCTCATCAGCAGAGATTCTTCCCTACTGATGGCCCATTACTCCCATAGATGGCATAGTGAGACTCTGGAGCTTAGTGTGTTAGAGGAACTAGAAGATGATCAAGGTTGCATTGGGAACATCCCAGTGGGTATCCCCACTTTGTCCTGTCCCCCATGATACCCATACCAATCATCGCTGTGTTGGTCCCCCTGGGATATGAATCCTTATTTCAGGAAATCAGCATTCTTCTTCTCTGTATCGAGGGACGGATCTCTCTCAGCCAGGAAGGAGAGTCATTCTCCCCAAACTTCTCAGCAGATCCAACCACAACTACTAGAAGGTTAGAGGGAGAATGAGGGGATGACCTTCACTCTGCTGAGCAGAAGTACCCACCTATTCTTCTTCCCCAGATAAGCCTGTCAACCCTCCAACTACAGCCTCAATGGATCAGTTTAAGATCTTTCAAGAGCTAAAGATAAGGATGATAGAAACAGTAGACATTCCTTTAGAGGTTATCCAGGAACAAAAGCATTAAATTCTGAATATCAGGAAGACCAATTATGCCTACAAATTATGCTTAGTTGAACCTGCCAAGTCAATTTGACATATGCTTACATCAGTACCATCCAGCTCCAAGAGATTTGTTGGAAGGTAGAAGGTCCATGCCAAGGGGTTTGAGTTCTTTTACTGTCATCCTGCACCTGGTTCTCTGGTGGTGCAAGCTGTCCAAGAGAGGACAAAAACATCATGGTTCTCCAAAGTCCACACCTTATGGAAAGGACCCTAAAAACCTTGACTTTTTTGATCAAAAGGGCTATTCATTAGCCAGTCTGCAAATGAGGGTAGCAAACTACCAAGTACTGCTCTCAAGTACAATTTTTTTTTTAATTGGGACAAGCTTTCAATGTTGTAGACAAACTATCCAACAGGCATCAGGAGGAGATGAAATCCCTCATGGCCCAGGGCTAGCTGACTGCCAGAGCCTCACTTTAGTCTGTGATTGGATTTCCTGACTCAGCAGGAAGAACAATAGCCACTGCAGTTACCATGAGGAGATACTTTATGGGGTCAGGCATTTGGAATTCAAAGGGAGGTCCAGGTAACAGTTGAGATCCTACCACTTGAGGGCAGATAGCCACTGAGGAGCTCTCATTTGAGAGCATTAATGTGTTTAATAGTGGCACACATGAAACATTCCATGCCCTGAAAGATTCCAGGGCAACCTTGCACTCCTTGGGACTCTGTCTTCTCTCTGAAGAGAGAGCAGCAGAGACCGTGGTCTCCATCCCGATGATATCCGCATCATTGGAGACTCCAAGGGAGAGGCAGAGATTTCACCAGAGGTGATTCTGCCTTCCCCTCAACTGCCTCCCAGTCTGGGGCTCCAAATACACAATAAATTTGATGCCATTGACATCTTGATTGTTCCACCACAAAACTCTTTCTATTCAACTTGCCCCTCTCCCCATTTGGTAACCACTTGTTTTATTTTCAAGAATTGAGCTGGGATAACATTGGATAGGTGGGCCCCTGGGTTAATAAACAAGGGTATCGATTCCAGTTTCAGTCTCCTTCAATGTCCTCCCCCTTTTCAGGGGTCCTTTCATGAGAGACATTTGAAGTAAGAGAGAGACCCCTTTTTACAAGTGGGAGCAATGGAGGAAGTGCCCTTAGAATTCAGGGACAAGAGTGTTTTGTTCCCACTACTACTTAATCCCAAAGAAGAAATGGAGTTGGAGACCCATCCTCAATCTTTGATGTCTCAACACCTTCATCCATCATTTCAAATTCCTCATGGTGACCCTGACTTCTGTAATCAATTTTTTTTTTTTTTTTGGATCCTGTGGACTGGTTCATAGCTCTTGATTTGCAAGACACACATTTTCACATTTTGATACACCCAGTACACAGAAAGTACCTGAGATTCCTGTTAGGAACATCATACTCCCAATACAGAGTCCTACCCTTTGGCCACGCCACAACTCCCTGGGTCTTTACTCAAGTTCTGGCTGTAGTGGCAGCTAATCTTAAGGAGGCAGAATTCAGGTAGATCCCTATCTAGATAATTAGCTAGTTCGAGGAAGATCTCCACAGCAAGTTACTGGTTAACTTCATGTAATTCTAAAATTATTTGCTTCACTAGGACTCAGAATCCATATTGACTCTAACTCAGAGCATAGAATTCATAGGGGTAGTGTTAAACTGCAGGTCAGTGAGGGCATATCTTCCTCAATAGAGATTTTGGAGAATAATGGACTTCCTCATTCAACTTCAAACCCACAAAAGAACACTGGTGAGGATGTGCCTGCGGCTCATGGGACATATGACTGCATACACTTACGTTACACAGCATGCCAGACTTCACCTTAGAAGTGGCAAGGGTGGATTAAATCAGTATATTTACTAAACAGGCATAGCATGGATTTGGTGATCACAGTCCCACAGGAAATCCTTGTTAAACTGATGGATAGAACCATTTAGGGTGACCAGATGTCCTGATTTTATAGGGACAGTCCTGATATTTGGTGCTTTGTCTTTTTTGGCACCTGTTACCCCCTAGAACCATTTCAGGCGTGCAACAGAGTTTCTTCCTCCATGCCTTTACTTATAAAGGTTCTGGTAAAAGATGCCTCTAGTCTGGGTTTGTGCTGGTGCATCTTGAGCAGCTGAAAATTCAGGGGGCTACAGTTCCTCAGCAGGCCTGTATACACATAAAAATTTTAGGTCTCCAAGTCATACACCTGACATGTAAGGCTTTCTTACCTCTTCTGCAGTGCTCAGCAATCCAAGTACTGGCAGACAACCAGTGTTGCATAGACAACCTGTGTTATATAGTGTTGCACTATATAAACAGATAAGTGTGAGAGAGATTCTCTCCACTCTGCTAAAAAGCTGTACATCTATGGGAATGGTGCATCCGATATCGCTCCACCTGCCCAGTCTCCAGAACACCCTAGCAGCTCACCTGGAATTATTCTGAAAACTGAGTGGCCTCAAATACTCAATCCTGCTGAGCGTTTGCAGATGGGGACTCTCAAAAGTGCACTTGTTTGCAACATGTCACAACAAGTGTTGGATGCTTTGCACCAGAGGGAATACGAGGCCAGGCTCCCTAACAGATGTGTTCTTCATCCAGTGTACACTGGGATTAATGTATGCTTTTCCCCAGTACCCTTGATACCAAGGGTTCTGAAGAAACTGAGACCATATGCTGGTCAGATCCTCATGATAGGCTCAGCATGGCCCAAGAGTTCTCCAAGTCTGAATACATCAGCACAGATGTCTTACCAACTCTGCCTGACATAATCACTCAGATTCTGAACCTGGACCCAGCATCACTACACCTGACAGGCTGGATGGTATGCAAAGAGATAAGCTGTTCAGCTGAGATTCAGAACATTTTGCTTTAAAGCAAGGAGCCTTTGACCAGACTGACATACAAGGCCAAATGGAAGAGATTTTTTCTGAGCATGTCCGCACTGGCTTTCACCACTGACCGCTCCAATTCCAGCAATAGTGGAGTATTTGTTAGCCTGGAGACCAGCCTGAACTTTCTGTCACTTCAGTAAGAGTCCATTTAGCAGCAGTATCTGCAAATTATTGTCCTATCCCAGGTGACAACATGTTTTTTTCACACACAGTGGCAAAATTATTGAAAATACATATTTATGTTTTCCACCTAGTTACAATACCCCCTTCTCCCTGGAATCTTAATATGGTACTAGTTGGATTTATTGGGGCTCCCCTTTCACCCTTGCCACCTCCTACTTTTCTCACCTGTCAGTGACAACAGCTTTCAGTGATCCTTAAGTAATCTAGGCGAGCAGGGGAAATTTGGACACTCATGACTGGTCCCCATATGCAGTATTTCACAATGACACGATTACCCTTAGACTTCACCTGAAGTTCCTGCCTAAAATGATTTCAGAATCCCATATAAATTAGTTCACTTACCTTCTGGTTTTCTTTTCCAAGCTTCATATTAATCCAGGGGAAGTGAAGCTTTACACAATAGCCATAGTGAGAGATTTATCTTATTAGATAGGACAAGATCTTTAAAGAGCACATCTAGGCTATTTGTAGCTTTTGCAGACAGACTCAGAGGGCAACCTATATCCACATGGATCTCCGATTGCATAATGACATATCATCTAGCTCAAAAGATCATATTAGAACTTTATTTCACTATGGCTCAAGCAGCCTTTATTGACTGTTTGGCTAATATTCCCTCTGAGATATGTAAAGTAGCTACATGGATCTCAGTCCACACACTTACCACTCACTATTCCCTAGTGTAAGCTGCCAGATCAGATGCTAATTTTCAGTAGGGCTATTCCGCTATCCTAATTCAAGTAGGACTCCTTTTATCCATCTCCAAGCAATTAAACAATTGTTTGTTAGTCCCCAAGAGTGAAATCTGTGTGGACAGTCACTTGAAGAAAGAATGATTACTTTCCCTCTAGTATCCGGTTCTTTAAAATATGTTGTCCACGTAAATTCCACAACCTGTCCTCCATCCCCCACTAATTCACAATCCTGTTCCTGTGGCTTTCTGTATTGGTGGATAAGCCCCCTCCACCCTTTATGCTTTCAGCTGGGGAGGCTTGGTGTGCTCCAGGGCTCCCAGGGTGCACGTGTGGCCCTAATGGATGCTACAAGTCAAAAAGGATCTGATCAAGGGTGCATGTGCGCCACAAGTGGAATCTGTGTGGATATGACATATTGAAGAACCATAGTTTCTGTAGAGTAAGTAATCATTCTTTTTGTGTTTGTCCAAGAAATGTTTACTACTGATTAAGCTGTGGCCTTAATCAAATACATAATTAAACTCCAATACTAAATGGAAACTACTATAATTGAATGCAGTTAGACTACAAAATGTTATGCTTTGCTGATAATAGTTCTGTAACAAGATATTTACTTTTCTAAGAACTACCCAAGGTTATTTTGCATTACTTGTTGTGGCACTCATACAAGTTTGAGTATATGGTTCTGGCACTATGGAATTGACAATCTAATTAGTAGCAGGAAATCTAACAAAAAGTGGGTTAGATTTTTAAAACGAGAATGTCTGTGCTAACACTTACAAGACATGCAGTAACTTACATTGCACTTCGCAAATTTTACAGGTAGATCTTAGATAGTTTGGAATACTTGGCTTATCTTGTCAAAATGTAGTTTTGTTTCTTGCTTTTTTTCCCCACAGGATTGAACCAAGTACTGAGTCAACAAGCAAACCAGGAAGTTAGTCCATTGGACAGTATGATACAAAGACTTCAGCAAGAACAAGATCAGAGACGTTCTGGGGAGGCAGGCACCAGCAATCCTAGCCGAATAGGAAGAAGTAAACAAACTTTTTTGTTTCTTTTCAAACAATTTACAATGAGGGTATGTCTACACTGCAGTTAGGCACCCACAGCTGGCCCATGCCAGCTGACTTGGGCTCACGGGGCTCAAGCTAAGGTACTGTTTAATTGCAGTGTGGACCTTTAAGCTCAGGCTGCAGCCCACGCTCTGGGACCTTCCCACCTTGCATGCTCCTAGAGTCCAGGCTCCAGTTAAACAGCCCATTAGCACAGGGCAGATGTGGATTTTTAATTGCAATGTAGAAAGAATATGTGAAATGGAAAACAAATGGATATAATGAGATTGAGGAGGTATGAGAGTGGTGGAAAAGACAAACTTGGGGATAAATATTACTGCTGCTTTCCAGCCTTTTTATGAAATTTAATGAATTATTTAACTGAAAGGAATATAGATTGTAACTGTACAGTAGCTGTACAGCAAAGCTCAAAAAATTGTGCTGCAACCACATGATCTTTAGAAGAGAGCATTAACTTAATATTGTTGTGTAATCTGGAAACAATCTGTAATCTGGAAAAAATCTGACTGATAAAATACTGTAGGTGCCCCAAAGGATGTGGGAGATATGAGGCAGTACCTGAAAAAGGATGGCTCTGGAGCAGCTTTAGTAAGGACCTATGCAGTTAGCTTGCTGCACATCTCCTGGTAATCTGCAGGTGAATAAAAAACAGATTAAAATAGTGAAGGTAAATCTGAAGAAGGATCAAGACCCAGAACTGTCAGACCAAAGGTAGCAATATTAAAATCTTACTGGGTGGAAATTTCTGCGTGAAAGGTCCTTGAGGGGATGCCTAAGCTGTCAGCTCCTATTTGAGTGTTTGGAGTATGTATGTTTGTTTGTTTATATATTTATTTGCATATTTGTTTTGTTTCCCCTTCATATAGTATCAAAACCACTTTTATGAACTGGAAACCTAATCTCAAAGACTCCATCACTCCCCAAATTCTATGAATGTCACAATGGATCTGATTTTTTGAGGGTATTAGCTTTTTCACATTTCTTAAGGAGTGACTGGATACAGTAGGAGATCCAGGTTCCTCATATGTTGTGGCTGCTATGGGTAGAGAAAGAGAGGGATACTTTGGGGTATCTGTTCCCCATTCTTATACTTTTTCCTCTTCCTTGAGAATTAGCTCCTGCTGTGGTTCAAGAGACAGAAAGCGTGTGGGGATGGGAATCTCCAGCTACAGTGAACCTAGAACCTGAGATCAGTGACAAGAGCCTACTTACCGTATACACTCGTTCGTTAGCCCATTCGTTTATAAGCTGACCCCCTAAGATGGATAGGTAAAAATAGTAAAAACTATATGACCTTTTCATAAGCTGACACTACATTTCAGGGGTTGGCAAACTTTGGCTCCCGGCCCATCAGGGTAAGCCCCTGGCAGGTCGGGACGTTTTGTTTACCTGGAGCTTTCATAGACACGGAGCCCCTTGGCTCCCTGTGGCCACAGTTTGCCATTCCCAGCCAATGTGGAACTTCCCTCAGCTCCCATTGGCTGGGAATGGCGAACCGCGGCCAAAGGGAACTGAGGGGCTCCATGCCTGCAGACATTCCAGGTAAACAAAATGACAATGTATTAGATATTCAATGATTTCATAGAGTTTAAAATTATCAAATTTTGGTGTAGACCCGTTTATAAGCCAACCCCCGCTGTTTGATGTGTCATTTTTTACCAAAAATATTCAGCTTATGAATGAGTATATACGGTAATTACTGTTAGCTTAAGATAAGATATAACCCTTAATGTGCAAATGTTTTCAGAAGGTGGTTTTAAAGACCAACAGTTAACATATACTATATGGATTGAGGGATCCTACAGTAATGCTTTATCAGCTTGTCTTACATTATTCAGATCTTTATACTTTTACTGCTTGTTGCCTGTGAACTGCATTCTTGTGCAGGAGAAATGTGCCTCTGGATAATATGGACATACAGCTGCACTTGGACATTTTCAATTAATGCTTTAATTTTCTTCTGAAGCAATAGATCAAGTAATGTATGTATTAAAATTGCTACTCTTGCTCTTTGTTTTTGCAAGCCTTCCCTTAGAATTTAGATGACTACAATGACTATTTTAATTTCTCAGGCTCTGTAAGCTCTACCTCAGAAGTACATTCACCACCAAATATAGGATTAAGGCGCAGTGGCCAAATTGAGGGTGTGCGACAGATGCATAGCAACGCACCACGAAGTGAAATAGCCACTGAGCGGGACCTCGTGGCTTGGAGTCGAAGGGTTGTGGTACCTGAGCTGTCACTGGGGGTAGCCAGGTAAGAAATCTCCTCTGAAAGCTGATGGATTAATTCTCTTAAATTGTTACGTTTGAATTTGTGTCTTGTTGACATAAGGTAACTCAGCTTTGGTATGTGTATATCTTGATGGATTTATAGTTTTTATAAACTGTACTTTTAAAAATATCAACTTGCTATTTTTGCATCTTTTGGAAGAAATGGCATTTAGGTAGGAGCTGATTTGGAAAGTCGTAGTTTGGCAAATGGGGGATTAGGTTTTCATACTGTGCTGAGGGGACATAAATGCCTAGGATCAGTAGCCTACTTCATAAACACTACAACAGTATTGTTTGGCTGTTGGGAGCAATCATTTGGCTATGGCACCTTATTTTTACATCTTGATTTCTTTTTTGGTGGGGGTGGGACCCTGACCCAGTTCATCATTTTTCTGAAATGAACCCAACATCTGGGTTCATTTCAGAAAAATGAAGAACTGGCTTAGTGTCCCACTGTGACATTACCCAGAGTACAATCTGGACTGTTGAACAGCTGTCCTCTTTCAATTTTCAGCCTGCGAAAATTCTCTTTTACACTGCTTTGCTGTGAGAGCAACCACTCCTGGTCTACTTACCCACAGCCTCCATCATGTAAATTACTCCCAGCTATACTGCATGAGTGCTCTGGTCAGCCACTCTTGAATTATACTGCAGAGCAACACCAGCAAATTCATGATCCCAAACTTTCCCCCAGAAATGTGTATATTGTACTGCCAGCCCTTTCCTGGACAACACAACCTCTCATAAAGTCCATCATTTTATTTATAGAAAATTATATTCACAAATCCTGTTATCCCAAACGAAGTTTCCCAAACACTTAAATCCAAACATACAGGTTTAGATAAAACGATAAAAAAAGTTTATTAACTACAGAAGGATAGATTTTAACTGATTACAAGTAGTGAGGCATAAAAGTCAGAATTGGTTACACAGAAATAAAAGGTAAAACCCAACTAATACTTAACAACCTGAGTGAATGCAAAGCAAAAATATCTCAGCATATACTCCAGCAGTCTCACTGGTTGATTTTCTTTCAGACAGGGTCCTCTCCCTCCGTCCAAAGCTGTTTTTTTTTTTTGTTCCTCGGGTGTTGTGGCTGCTGTGGGTAGAGAGAAAGGGAGGAATAACTTGGGGCATCTGTTCCCCATTCTTACTACTTACTTTTTCTCTTCTTCGAGAATCATTTCCTGCTTGGCTTCAAGAGACAAAGTCTGTGCAGACAGGAACCTCCAGCTATTTCTTTGGCAAGATGTAAATTTCTCACGCTAACACTTTTTCCTGCCAAAGAATGGCCACTTAATTAGGTGATAGTCCAGTTGATTTCGTTGATGCCTGCCTGTGGCCTCAGTTTGCCTTTTGTCTCTGAAGAACTGGTTTGTGGCTGCTTCCCAAGATTTGGAATATGTCTAAGTAACATCAGACAGTGGAATCTTATAACTTTGCATACAATGTTGCCATACATATTTTACCAGGACAGTAATGATCAGCAAATTATGAGTTTTGAAATGATACCTTACAAGGCATAGTTTGTACAGAATTTATCATAGTCTTGAAAAAGGGGTGAACATAGTGTTACAGACTCTCACACCCACCTCTGCCAGAAAAGCGGTCAGGATGTTACAGTCTGTAGTAATTTTATTTCTGTGAATGGTAAAACTCCCGTAAGAAACAGATGTTGAGAATAAATATACTCAGGATTTTTGCCTTATTGATAAATATAAGTAAATTCTACTATATGTCATTTCACAAATAAGTGAAATCCTATACTCATATCCACACAAGCTTCTCTGAAAATTGTTTTAACCTTTAGAAATATTAAGCCAGGATAACTAACATGTGGTTTCCAGCACTAAAGCTCTGTTCCTGAGCAAACACACAAGCTTTTGAGTGTATTTACCAACCTACAGCTGACTGCTTCTTGAAAATACCTACTTTCAAATATGTTTTACTCAGTTGCCTTAGATGCCATGTGGTTTCTTCTGAAGAATCTATGACTCTTAAATCAAAATTAAAATCTTGGGGCTAGAAACTGGCTTAGTGCTTGTAATCAGATAAAAGCTCTTTTTATGAACTGAGCATACTTTAGAGTAGCCACAAATGCAAGGTACCTACTGTTTGAACCCTGACTGTATCCAGGAAGTGCACTCATGAGTTCAGATTCTCACTAGAATGAGAGAGAAATTAATGTTCTTTCAGTCTATATCAGTGTGGATCTTTCTGTGGGTATGTGTACCTCTCATGTGCACAAGCTTTGAATCTTTTGAGTAGCAGTGTCTGGTGAGCTTATGCATGTGCACCCTGTGCTGCCTCATTCTTCCAAGTGAGGGCATAAAGGGTAGAGTGGTCCCAACCTTCCCGCAGTTCCCACTGACTGCCTATGGCAGCCTGATAGAAGCTGGACTGTTTGACCAGCTTTTTATTTTTCAGAACTCTGTTACAATGAATCCTTCCCTTCTCCTTTTTATAAGTTCCTTTAAAAAAAAAAAAAAAAGAAAGCAGTTAGGATAGGCAGGAGGAGACCTCTCTGTACTGTGGGGTGAGGTGCTTAGCACAAATTATCATCACTGGGGTTAAACCCTCTCCTTCCTGTGATGGCTTAATGCATCTTATAGATGGAAACAGAAGATGCCTGTTCTTCCTTGGGGAAGAACAGGCATCTTGCCCATGGCTGCATGAATCAGTTCACTTCCCTTCCCTCTTTAAGGATTCTTCTTGCGAAAGCCTTTTTCAATCAGAAGCAGCCTTGTTATTTCGTCTAGGAGCTGTAGAAGAGGTTCCATAGGAGTACAGGGGAAGAGGTTTCTGAAGAAGAAGAAGAAGGGGGTCTTCAATTATCAAGACCTGAGGAGACTAAACAAATACTTATGTGGCTTCAGATTCACTATTGTTAGGTTTGCCTCCATTATTGCCTTCCACCAAGCTCTGGACTGATTTGTAGCTCTTAACTTACAGAATAGGTACTTCCATGTTGCGATCCACCCAGCACACAGGAAATGCCTGTGATTCATAGAATCATAGAATATCAGGGTTGGAAGGGATCTCAGGAGGTCATCTAGTCCAACCCCCTGCTCAAAGCAGAACCAATCCCCAATTTTTGCCCCCGATCCCTAAGTGGCCTCCTCAAGGATTGAACTCACAACCCTGGGTTTAGCCCGCCAGTGCTCAAACCACTGAGCTATCCCTCCCCCCAGTGCGGCCAAATCACTATCAGTACAAGGGACTGCTCTTAAGTTGTTCTATGGCACTCGGAGTCTCTATGAAATACCTAGTTGTGAAGATGGCGTACCTAAGGAAGAAGGTGTCACACTGTCTTGAGTGGCTCACAACTGAGAGCGCCAAAATTCAGGGCAGAGACTCCACACTGGTTGCATGTTCTGCAATTAGATTTCACCAACCCAGTAGTCATATGGCACATGACTGAGATTTGTTGCTGAATTTTGTCACTGACTTACTTGGACAATGGACTACTGGCTCTTCACCTGGCTGATGATGATGCTATCAAAGGTCTGAGCACACTTGCATGCACTGAGAGAAGACCAACCCAGTAACAAATGTGAACTCCTGAAGCATCTAACGTTCTTACCATGGAGTTACAGACAGTCTCCTTGGTCATTCCAGTCTATCTTGCCACCCAGGCAAAATGGACTTAGGTCTGGTCTACACTACAGAGCTAGGTCAATGCAAGGCAGCTAGTGACCTAACTACACTTAAATTTTGTAGCCGCTGGTGTAACTGCCCTGCTACGCTGACTTAATAACACTACCTGCTTGAGTGGCGTAGAGTCAAGTTTGATGTTGTTAGTTCAGTGCAGTGTTGGTGTAGACATTGCGTTGCTTACATCAACTGTTACTGGCTTTCAGGAGCCATCCAGCAATGCCCCACACTGATAGTACAGTCGATACAAGCGCTTCTGTGAGGATGCACACCGCTGACACAAGGAGCAAAGTATAGACATACGCAAGGGATATAATTACTTCAGTGGCTGTATGCCAATGTAAGTCCCTGCAGCCTGCCGCTTCCCACAGCTTCCATTGGTTGGGAACGGCGAACCGCGGCCACCGGGAGCTGCGAAGGGCCATGCTTGCGGATGGTCAACGTTCGCAAAATGTCTCATGGCCCGCAATCAACTTACCCTGATGGGCCGCATGTGGGCCGCAGGTTGCCCACCACTGATGTAGAGCATTAGTATCAAACACATCTGCCTTGGATTGAGTACCCCTCCTGGACCATCTGGTGAAATTACACGGAAACATCTTAGGACTTACAGTCATCAGAGTGCTGATATCTGTGGCGTTGCTCCCAGTCCTGTGACACTCAGTAGCACAGATACTGAGAGACAATAAGTCTGAAGTGTACTACATAAAGAAACAAGGGGGAGCCTCCTTCCCCCCTCCTTTCCCCCCGGCATCTTAGCAAGAGAGTGATCGTGCTATGGAAGTGTTGCTCCCTGCATAGCATAACTTGAACAGCCCTGCATCTTCCAAGAAACAACAACAACCTGACAGATTTCTAAACCATGCAGTCACCAACCACAAGTACTCACTGCTGAAATCTGGAATCCAGTGATAGACCTGTTAGCTACAAAGGACAGACTTCTGTTCTAGTGGAGGCATGGACACAGGATCTTTGTCAGGCACCTTCAACAGTGACTGGGAAAGATCTTGGGCTTCTTTATGCCTTTCCTCTAATTTCCAGAGCAATTGCCAAAGCCAGATATGATCAAGTGAGCCTCACCCTCATAGCTCTGTGCTGGCCAAAACAATTGTGGATGATGGACTTCCTGCAGATGTCCATGCAACTACAGATCAGGTTCCCAGACCTGTTTTCTCAATATCAGAGTCATGTATTCCATCCGTACCTGAAGTCACTGCAACTGACAGCCTGGATATTGGCTGGCTGAATGCCATGGAAAGGAAGTTCTCCTCACATGTTCAGGTGATCCTGTCACAGAGCAGGAAACAGGAGGAAAAATTATTCCTCTAGATGAAAAAGGTTCTCAATATAGGCAGCCCAACGTGGCTTAGACCCAGTGCAAGACCCGATAAGGAAGATTCTAGACTACTGTTGTATTAATTTGAATGTAATAAATAGGCCAAAATTGTTTAAGTTAACCCAACCACTGTCTTATATTAAATAGTGTCAAACATAAACAAGGTCCGGAGTTTGGTAACCAGAAACCTCATCCTGCTTAGCACTATGGCAAACACACCATTGCAAATTCTTTTAATCTTTTATTAAACATACCGAAAAGAAGGAAAAACAGTTAAGTCATTTGAAATGTAAAGTATTAAGGATTTTATTTTAACAACATTTCTTCTTCGCTTTTAGAAGGACAAACCCTCTTGTTTGACAGTCTTTTAGATGGTATCAAAGATGGTAACTGTCCTTTTGAGGAAAAGAGAAGTTAGTTGAGATGAACTGGAGCTCTTGTTGCTTCTGTTAAAGTTTGATCCTGCTTCATTTCAGGTGATGTCTGGGATTCAGCTGGAGCTGGTAGGGGAGGTGTTGTTGTTTGAGTCCCTCTCTGTTTAGCTCGGTCTGGTCAGGTCATTTCTCAAGATCAGGGTGAAAAAGGGCAGATCTCAGTAAATGGTAGCTAGGGGTTGCAGCCATAATGGTGAAGCTCGCTCTAGTAGCTTCCATTTCTTCTTTCATCTTTTCCCCCCAAAGTATTTTTTGTTAAGGACCTAAAAAGAGAATGATTAGTGTTGTTTGTCCACCAGTTAGGCCTAACATATGTTCATCTGGTTCATTCATTTTTGGTTCCACATCTGTTTTTACCAAGCATGATTTCAGGAAAGTCCTTGAGTTATAGTAGTAGGTGTTTTTGTTTAGACTAATTCAGTCTGTCTCCCTTTCCTACTTTTCCCCATCATCATTTATGTGTTGTTATAGGTTATTGTGGCATTTCTTGAACTTTTATATACTTTTTACAGTTGAGCTCATAATTAAAGTTGTAGCCCCAGCTATCACAATGCTACTTACTGCAATTCTGCACTCTAAGCTCTCATTCAGTTTGATTTAAGGTTTATCTGGCAGCAATATCGGTGTATCATCCACTGATTCCGTTGGTTTTGGTCTTCTCTTAACCAGTGGTATCTAGACTTCTTAAACAAGCTTATACGTTGGTCAGAGGCCCTGCTCCACAATGGGATCTCAATGTCATCTTTCACAAAATTAAGGAGTACCCCCTCTGAGCACTTCTTGGAGTGCTCCAGCCACTATTTTATTCTTAAATGTTATGCTTGGTCACCACCACTTCAGCCAGAAAAGTCAGCGAGCTTCAGGTACTCATGGCAGAACCTTCATGTATTTCATTTGATAGAGATAAAATGGTAGGGAGAGCTCATGCAATTTTCCCATGGTGGTTTCGGAATTCCATTTGAATCAGTCAGTTTACTCTTTTCAGAGTAACAGCCGTGTTAGTCTGTATTCGCAAAAAGAAAAGGAGTACTTGTGGCACCTTAGAGACTAACCAATTTATTTGAGCATGAGCTTTCGTGAGCTACAGCTCACTTCATCCTTCAGTTTACTCTGTGTTCTTCGCAAAGC
This sequence comes from Caretta caretta, assembly GCF_965140235.1. Taxonomy (NCBI): domain Eukaryota; kingdom Metazoa; phylum Chordata; order Testudines; family Cheloniidae; genus Caretta; species Caretta caretta. The sequence goes on along the minus strand of NC_134208.1, from coordinate 62,492,238 downwards.
CATGTTATATGCAAGGGGAGAAGAAACTCCACACCTTCGATGTATCCAGAGCCTTTGATACTATATTGACAGGACCAAATCTTTCAGATAGTCCTCATGTCCATTTGTAGCTATAGGTGGCTGCTCCAAAGGTGAAGCCATTTCATCCCCAAGACTTTCAAAATGGATAACTGTGTCTCTCACTGTGCTACCAACTGCTTGATGTTCCTCTCTGACCTACACTTAGGGCTCATTCTGCTAGAGTTCAAGCAGCATCCTCAGCATGTTTCTGGAACATACCAATATCTAAAATCTGCAAGCCTGCTTTGTGGAGCCAGCCCACTCACTTTTGTCAAACAGCCCACTCACATTTGTCAAACTCGACTTGGCTGCTAGATCAAATGCAAAATTTAGGAGATCTGTACTCCAGTCTCTTTTTGACTGATGCAGTTGATATACTCCTCATGCCCATCATACTGAAGAGGATACTGCTTGCCAATCACCTACAGTAGGAGCCATACTAACAGATACTTGAAGAAGAGAGCATGTATTTACCCTACAGTAACTATGGTTCTTATAGGTGATGTAGTCAGTGTGGACCCTATGACCCACTCTCCACCCACACTTTGGAGTCCTAAGCTATCACTGACTTTGAATTGTGAGGAAGCTGCGGAAGGGTTAGGGCCGCTCCACTCTCTGTGTCCTTGCATGGGACCTCAAGGAAGCACAAGGTGTATGTGTGGCCCTGCCAGACACTACTATTAAAAATATTCCAAGCTTGTGCAAGTGAGACACACATGCACCTATAATTGGATCCACACTGACAACAACATCTTGAAGAACTGCAATTACTATAGGGTAAGTAACCATTGTTTAATACAAGAATGTGATAAACATTCTATACTACTTCACACATAGAAATCATCAAGAAAAGGATCTCTGACTACAAGACTTTGACCTAAGCCCAGAAACTCTAAAATTAACATTTCTTAATTTCTCCCTTCCAGTAGACAGGAGGAATGGAGAACAGCAAAGGGAGAAGAAGAAATAAAGATTTATAGATCGGAAGAGAAAAGGAAGCACATTACAAGTCATGTTCCAAGAGAGAACAAAATACCTTCTTTTTCTAAGGTAAATAGTCATCCATATTTTATTACAGAAATTGCCATAAAACTTACTTTAGTATATTGAGCCCACAGATGTCTCTAAACTTCTCACTTCAGTTTAAATTAAAACAGGAAACGGGGCATATTATGTTTTTTATTTATTTATAGCTATTGAGAGAGCACCTGCCTATTCATGTTATATTATTAAATGGCAAATAACTTTAACACAGAGTTAGTACTGCCCAGTGATAGCTTATTGACCTTTCAGAATGCCTATGTCAGCAAAACTCAGAGATGTGAAAACCAGGAAATAGAGTTAAGGTGCTTAAAACAGAAATCTAGTCTTAACTATAGCAGAGCTGTCACTCTGCTATCATGTTCTTAACAAGCAATGAGTTGTGTTTCTGGAAGTTCTGTCAAGTGGAAATTACTGTAATTTTACATCTTGGTCATGAGGGGATGTATTGCTGTTTGAGGTTGTCACAGATGAATAAGAGTGCATATTGCTTAAGTTGCACGAGTGGAAGAAAACTTTGTCTAACATGTACATCACATGGGTTTTTGTGTTCAAAAGTTATGCCAAGATTAACTTCCAATCACATCCCCTATATAAACAGGGACACTAAATGTGACAAAATATTTTCCATAATAGTACTTCTCATAGCAGTTCTTTGAGGGATTTTTTAAAATATAGTCCTGATGGATCTGGCAATATCAAAACATCCTTCAGAGTAGATATGAGCAGCAGCAGGACTGTGGGAGGGGGAGTGGGCAGTGGTCTGAGACCCATACACACTGGGGACATACCATTGCTGGCCCCTTATGCCTTTTTAAAAAATATGTTTGTGAAATAGAGAGCTTGAAGGGGTGCTTGTATTTTTGAAGAGGCTGTGCGACTCTTTAAATTAGACTTTCTGGTCTCGTCAATCCTGGAACACGTTGGCTGGAGAAATAAAAATTGTGACAGCACAGGAGCCAAAAGTGCTGTCCCTTAGGGATTTGGAGGCAGTTAGAGCTAGGCAAGGGCCCATCAATGGTTTATCAGAACTCCAAACAGGGAATCAGTAGTTTTGAATGCTCCTATTTTGTTTTCTACTAGGGTAATAGTGGAGTATCTTCACAAAATCAGAGTTTTTACAAAATGTCTTTCCTTACTAGAGGGGTAACTTTTTGTTCCCCTTTTACAGGCTTCATATAATTTGCTTGGCTATCACAACACTGGGGCCCTTTCCGCTCCTTGAGTGCTGAGTAGCATCTTAGAAAGCAGTCAAAGGATTCTTGCGTACGTGAGACCTTCCTCCAGTCATGTCCACTGTCCCTGCCTCCTTATACTTTTTGTTCATCCCACCAGGAGAGTGCAACTGTCTCTGCGCATATTGTTTTAACAAGAGATTTCCCATGGCCAACCTGGATAGAATAGGGCTTATATCCAATATTAGCCTCAAGGGATGGGAAACTCTCATAATAAATTCAGTACAGGGAACTTAAACAAAACATGAGAGGAAACAGTATAAACTGATTAAGTGCTATGGGCAATTCACTGTGGTCCCAAGGTATGCTCATGTGTACTAATCATGACAGACACCCACCAGTGCAATGGACTATATGAACAAACAGAATGCACTCATCATCCCTGCACAATGAGGTCTACCTTCTGTTGTCCTGAGTGGAACAAAATCTCTAGTTCATCCAAACTCTACATAGTCAAATAAAAATAAAACATTGCTGCCAGCTGGCTAAGCAGGGAAAAGGTAGATCATGCATAGTGGAATCTTCACACAAGTGTTTCAGTTCCTGCTGAGGAAATTTGGGGTTCTTCTGATGAAACCATTTGCATCACACACAAATGGCAAAGTCCCCCTCCTTTGTCTCTCAATGAGGAGGGATCCAAGGGAATAGGGTACAAATGCTCTTTCGCAGGACAGTGGTCAGTAGGCCTTCTGTATGTATCTCCTTTTTCTCTGTTACATAGAGCTAACCAGAATATAAAGAGGGAGAGGGCATTGATTGGTAATATTAATGGCTTTGTATTGGCCCTGGTTCTCTGATCTCCTCAGTATGGTTCAGTTCAACTCCATTGTCCTTCCTTAAGATAGGACTGGCGTCCCACGGACCAATTTGTCACTGAAGTCAAGAGTATTTAAGACTAACTTGCCTGAATTCTGACCACTCTCCCATGAGAGAGAGGATACTCAGGAAGTATAATCTCCACTCTTCTGACGTCTAGAAAAGTTTCCACAAATTCTTTATTCTAGGCCAGGTGGAAGTTCAAGCTGTGGTGCAAGAAACTTAGCTTCTCTCCTCCTTTGGCATCTATATCACAGATCTTGGGATAGTTACAGGAGGATCTGATCAAAGATCTTACAGTTTCAGCATTAAAAGATGAGTGGCTGCATTATCTAGGATACTTTTTTCCACAGGCAGGAAGAAATCTCTTTTTGCTGTGATGTCAGGCATTTCCTAGGATTAATTGAGCTCCCCCAAGGTCCCCCTCAGTTTAGCTCTTTATACCCTGATTCTGTGTCCTTCTGATCCCTTCAGGAAGGACTGCATATATTTCCTCCCCAGGAATATGGCTTTCCTGGTAGCCATCATCTCTGCCTGGTGGGTGTTGGAGCTTGGGGTTTAAAACTTTTTTCTGTTGAGGTACAGTACAGCATAGTCCACTATTATAAGATGGTTCTTCGAACAGATCATCCTTTATCCCCAAAATTAACTCAGATTTTCACAGAACCCCCCAAATTGTATTTCCCTGTTTTTTCAAAACCATCTGACCCAAGAGAGCTCTGACAGATGTTGGGTGTTCATAGAGGCCTCAAGATCTACATATCTCACGCACAGATTATTCGTAAGTCAAATGCTCTAATATTCTCTATTATTTGGCATCTAAAGGAAAGAGGGCATACAAATCTACTAATTCAGGATGGCTGTGTTTGAGGCTTAATGGATGCATTGTCTCTCTCCAGAAAACAGCAGCAAAGCTCACTTGCTGTGAATAGTAGCAGCTTCCTGGGCTGAAAGATCTTACAAACCATATGATGGAATCTGCAAAGCAGCCGCTTGATTGTCCATCCATACCTTCTCAAAAATGTATAAGCTAAATATTGAGGCATTGGTGGATGCTGACTTTGATAGGAGGGTACCCCAGGCTGTGATCTTCTAGAAGTAGAGGAGGAGTTTTTAGCCCTGTGTGTAGTTCTGCTTGATGGCCAGCCTGAAGACACTGTGATAAAATCCCATTAGATTAACAGATCTGTGGACCTTATAAACAAAAAAGAATAGGAAAATTTCTTGACTTACCAAAAATTTCCTTTCTCTGAGTTACAAGCTCCACAGGTACTCCAAACAAGGAATGGTGGAATTTCATTGGCCAAATGAATACATCTTACTCTTTCAGTTCATTCAGATTGGTTCATAAAGAAATGCTCTGCAGTAGGAATTTACAGTTTGTTTTAGTGCATATAAGCTTATTAATAAATTTCAGTCCACAAGGGATATCAGTTGCAATGGAACCTGTTTCAGTGGCAGGTTCTTTGGTGTAGCTGGTGGCACCCCCTTCTGTCAGTGGCTGACAGGTCTGACATAGATGTATGCAGGCTTAGAGGCCATTCTTTGGACTTTGTAATTAAGATCGAGGAAATTTTTGGTAAGTCAAGATAAATTTTATTTTATGTCTATGAGAGAAATACAGTGGTCCAGAGATGTACTGAATGACAGTTACAGCCCTTAAGTGCATGTGCATAGGTTTTCATTGAGTTTCCGTTTATTAGCATTTGACTTTCTTGATCCTTGCTCTCAATTTTATGATTTTTGAACTGTTTGTAAAATGTACATTTTTGCCACGACAAAATTCCAGAAAAAATCTAAGCCGTACTAGAACTTTATTCATTAACAGAACACTAATCTAAGGTTTTACAGAAAATCATTTGTGTTCAAGTATATATTGATTCTTATATAATTTTCATATCCTTATAGAACCATTCTCATGATCATATATTAGATACTGGAGACTCAAGAAAGCAACAGGCAAACCAGCACAATTATCGTACCAGATATGCATTGGAAGAAACTGCCAGGCCTGCTGAAGAGTTAGAAAATGGAAACAGTTCTTCAGATGTAAGACTCTGAATCAGTAGGGTGCATTATAACTTGTTTATGTTGTTATGCTAAATATTGTTGCTCAAGTTCAAAAGCAAACGTTTATTGTTGATTACTTTTTATGGTTAAATTAGATACTGAGCTAACTTTTCACAAGTGTACAGGTAATAACAAGTGCATTGGCAATCTTTCAACTATGCCTACAAATTTACTGTAAGAAAGTGGAAAGGTGTTAATTTATATAAACTATTTGTATATATATTTGGAATGCTTATTTTCAAGAGAAATTTAAATTACACCTGCAAATGCTACTTCACATGTAACATGTACTTCATTCTCCACAGTGTATAGTGGATCAAATTGGGTCAAAATCTGTATTTAAAAAAATGCCCAGAGATGAAAACATTGACATAAACACAAAAGGTATTAATTTTAAGCATCTCAGCATACATTTCAGTCTACACAGGTCAGACTTTTTTTTTGTATATGGAGTTTACAAGTTTAGCAAGGTTTACATGGAAGGATTGAAGCATGAATAGCAGATTTCTGTAGGTTTCATACAACTGTAAATGAAACAGCAAAAACACAGGTGGAATCATATTATACACATTTTATATATAATAAAATGAAAGTGGACTGAAATAAAATACTTAAGTGGGATAAGCTTCAGTAAGGGTAGAATTAATTATTTATAGCCAGAAGGATGTAATTTCTATCATTTCTAATATAAAAAGTTTTACTTTTGGCAAGGTTTAAATGAAAAAAAAAACCATTAAAATGCATGCATCATTTAAATTTATGCCAATCAAAATTATAACTGTATGTAAATTTTTATATTGCATTTTGGTAAAGACACCTCTTCCATATACAAATATTGTGTCTAAATAGAGTTCCTAAAAATGCAGGTTCAGATTTCTAAGTGTGCACAAACATCTTTATGTGCCTAACCTGGACTCTCAAACCCAGATTTGGATATGCATAAATTATGTGTGTAGAGAGTTTTAAAAATATGTCCCTTGGTCATGGCACAAAAAGCTGACTGTTTAGGGAAAGGCATGCAAAATTGAGGGGAAATTACTTGTTTAGACATGCATATTGAGCTTGAGTGTTTAAATTTTATCTTGGGTCTGTAGTGTTTTATAGGTAAGAATATAACCAAGTTCTTACACAAATTCAGAGACAAACCATCCCAGTATTAGCATGTGAGATTTACATGACATAATAAAATTGTTTCAACATACCCAGGTAGTTAGTCAGGGACCAGCATTATCAGTAGTTAAGGGAACTCTGCTCATAATTTTCCAACACAGAAGAAAGTTACTTTGCCGATGATAAAATAAACGATTTAAAGAGAGATATTGTGGAAGGGGAAGGAGAAACAAGTGTTGCAAAACCAAGGATATTCTTATTCATTGAATTAGTGTAACAAGGCACTTGCAATCTGCCTTGTTTTGTACTGCCATTATGCCCACAATTTGTTCTAGAGGGGACATCTTTGGAGAAAGAGTAGGGTAGATTAGATATCACAGTGTTAGGTGCAATTCTAAGAACCAAGATGTGTGGACAGATAGCTGAACATTCAATTGTGGGTCACTTAGTTGGTGTTGCAAATAAGTGGACCGGTGTTGTTTTTGTTTTAGATGTCCCTTGATCTTTGTTAAACACTTTAAAATGACCTGCTCTGAAAGGTAACTGTGTAACAATGGCACTTTTTTACGGAGCAGTTCTTGTAAATGTTAGTCATATCAACTTACTTCAGTGACAGAAAAAAGGCTTTTGACTCATTACCACTGCAGATTCAGTGCAATGATGGGACATAAATCTGGATTTAATTTCTTCTCAAATTGTTAACCAAGTTCCAGTTGCAGGTTTTAAATCTCTTCTGTTACACCTGTGCAATACCCCTGAATACAAAGAGGTTGCACAAGTGTAACTTATGACAGAATGTGGTCTGCATGGGCTTTATTGCTGATAGTGTGTGAGAATGAAAGTATCCAGATTGTCTTACAAAACCCTATGGGAATGTACAGATCTGGCATTTTAAAAGAAAAATCTTGTTTGTTCAGTATATTTTAACTGAAAATTGATGCAGCAAACACTGAACTCCACAGTGTATTTTAGCCACTTCATAATAGAAACAAACTGAAAACATGATTAATATTTGTATACGTTCTTATACTTAAACTTCTTGTTCTTCATCTTTGAAATATTTGATCTACATAATTATGATACAGCATTAGAATTGGCTTTAATGGATTTAAGTCTCTTTTAAACTTTTCTTACCCAACATTCCAATTTAATTTAAAGTTCCCCAGCATGCTTGTATTTGTAATTTTTTTTAAACAATAGAATTGTATTTCCCTTCCAAAAAAGCCTTTTTGTAAATGAGCTATTCCAATATCGTGCACTGTTCTTGCGAATAGACAAGATATATTTTAGCTATTTCTGTGGGATTCAGTGTTTACTTTCAATATGTGGTATGAATTTTATGCAGTGCATTATTTATGGTATACCTAAGCATTAAGGAAAAGTAGTTACGGTGGATGCTATGTAGCTAATTTCTACCTTCGGTCAGTGGACCATTAAATGGAAATGGTTTTTAATTTAAAAAAAAAATAAGATATTTGGGTCCATAGTACAGACTAAAACTAAATGGATGCATATATTTTAGTTACAGAAACACAGAAACATTTGACTAAAAGCATTTATGCCACTGTTGTATATTAGCATTACAGTTATGCATAGATGCCCCAACTGAGATCAGAGCTCCATTGTAGCAGGTACTGTCCATATGCAAAGTAAGAGATAGTCATTGCCCCAAAGAGCTAACAATCTAAATAGACAGAACAAAGTGTTAGAGGGGAAACAGAGACATAAAGAGAAGGGCTTGTCTACATGGGGACACTCAGGAAAAGTAATCCAAATTAACTAAAGGTGTGAATTTAAAGTGGATTAGTTACTCTATGTTAAACCCTGTGTGGACACTCAGGGCTTGTCTACACTTACATTTTATATTGCTCTAACTTGCTGGCTCAGGTGGCCCCCCTGAGCTGAGCAAGTCCAAGCGCTTTAAAGCGCTAGTGTGGACAGGCTCCAAGCTAACCTCCTCGTGGAGG